>NC_134580.1:97107424-97430924 GCF_037038515.1 Microtus pennsylvanicus | reverse complement strand
TACTTGTGAAATCTGTTTTGCACTTCAGATCACTCGCATGTTGCCACACATATGAAGATCTTGTCTTGAGCACGTGGTTTGTACTAAAATACTGTTTATCAAACACTGCACGTGTTGTAATTTAAAAATCTCCATGAAGAGAAGAGAAGTCACGCCATGCAACAGGGCTCGTGTGGGAGGTTTATTGGAAGAGAAGCGAGGAGGGCAGAGAGAGTGGTAGAGACTGGTGCCTGGGGACAAGAGTGGTGGAAGAGAGAGAGAGAGAGAGAGAGAGAGAGAGAGAGAGAGAGAGAGAGAGAGAAACTGGAGGTGGGCAAGGCCCACTTTTTATTTTATTTTTATTTATTTATTTATTTTGGTTTTTCGAGACAGGGTTTCTCTGTGGTTTTGGAGCCTGTCCTGGAACTAGCTCTTGTAGACCAGGCTGGTCTCGAACTCACAGAGATCCACCTGCCTCTGCCTCCCGAGTGCTGGGATTAAAGGCGTGTGCCACCACCGCCCGGCTAAGGCCCACTTTTTAAAAGTGAATTTAGCGAATGTGCACAGGAGGTGCTCTTAGTGGCTACAGCTGAGGACGGATCCTGTGAGGACCCCAAGAGCAGGCCAGTACAGACGCCTGAACACTCACAGTATATTCACAGCTTTTGCAGCTTTGTGTGCGTGCCTTGGTTTCTGGATGCTCTTCCACCTGATCTTTATCTGAAAGCCCCCATGTACCTGGCTCTGCAGCATCCAGACTTCAGCTGTGCGGTACTGCTCTTGTACACTGTAAAGATTTGTCACGTGTGTTAATTTAATAAAATGCTAATTGGTCAGTAGCCAGGCAGGAAGTAAAGGCAGTCCAACCAGTCTAAGAGAATTCTGGGAAGAGGAAAGGCAGAGAGTCAGTCACAAGCCAGATGCAGAGGAAGCAAGATGAGAATGCCTCACTGAGAAAAGGTTCCAAGCCACATGCTAAGCATAGACAAGAATTGTGGGTTAATTTAAGTTGTAAAAGCTAGTTAATAATAAGCCTGAGCTAATAGGCCAAACCCTTTATAATTAATATAAGCCTCTGTGTGTTTCTTTGGGATTGAACGGCTGCAGAATGGGCAGGACAGAAACTTCCGTCTACAAAACCCTGTCTTGAAAAAAAAAGTTTATTCAGAACTTTGTACCAACTTTTCTATAGATGATGATGATTATTAAAAAAAATCCCCAATTTAGGGGAAAGTGAGTACAAGAAAGGACAATGGAAGCTAGAATGTGAATAAAGTACAATTGTATACAAGTACAAAAGTGTCTTAATAAAACCCATCGTTTTGTATGCTAACTAAAATATTAGTTCTTAGTTCCTGTGGCCAAAACTTGTGAATGTGAAGGTCTAAGGACAACCAAGTGTGTATGTCCTTGCTGTCTTCCTTGTTTGAGGCAGGGTCTCTCCTGTCTCCACAGCCCTTCTGCTGGCAGGAGGGTTGAGATTGCAGACACATGCTACTGTGTACAGTTTTACATGCGTTCTGGTGTCTAACATACATTGTTATTGAATGGCAAGCACGTTACTGACTTTGTTATGTTCAGGGTCCATGCAGTCACAATGATTTGTTTGTTTGTTTTGCTTTTGGAGTTGTTTGAGACCAGGTTTCGCTATGTAGTCCTGACTATCCTGGAACTTGCTCTGTGGACCAGGTTGGTCTCAAATTCACAGAGATCCACCTACCTTTGTCTTCCAAGTGCTAGGATTAAAGGCATGTATCATTACTGCCTGGCTCCAAAATGTTTGATGATAGTGGAAATATGCAGGTCAGTCCTCCAAAAGTCCTTAACTCGAGTTATCTATTGATCTTTAACCCTGTGTTTATCTTTAAATTGTGAGATACTGTATATGTATGTGAATACATTTGGAGTCAGGCATATCTGTAATCCCAGCATTTGGGAGGCCAAAGCAGAAGGTCAGAGAGACCAGAGTTTGGCTTTAAGGCAAAAACATGCAATCCCAGCTGTTGACAGAGTGGGATTCAGAAGTATCACAAGTTCAAGGGCTGCCTGTGCTACAGAGTGAAGCTAGCTTGGGCAACTTGAAATCTGGTCTCAAATTTAAAAAAGAAGGAGGAGGAGGAGGAGGAAAAAGAAAGAAAAAAAAGAGATTGGTAGTGTGGTTCAGTGGCACAGCATTTGCCTAGCATTTGTCAGACCTGAGATTGTCTCTAAAACCAGAGGTGGGGAGAAGGAGTTTTGGAGGCCAGTCTGGCCACATAGTGATACCCTGACTTAATAAAGCAGCAACAAACAAAACACAGATAGCAGAAATGGTTCAGTATCAGAACCAGTTTAAATAATCGGAATCAAATGCAAGTTTAAATATACGGTCAGATAGCCAGATGTGGTACCCGCACAGAAGAGACAGAGGCAGGTGGATCTCTCTGAATTTGAGGACATCCTGGCCAACACAGTGCGTTCCAAGTCATCCGAGGCTACATAGTGAGACACTATGCACAGGCTGGTTTTGTCAACAGACACAACCTAGAATCATCAGAGATGAGGGCCCCTCTCTGATGAGAAAGTGCTTCCATAAAATCTGGCTGTAAGGAAATGTCTTTTTCCCCCGTTTTTGCTTTTGTTTTGTTTTTAAAGTCAGGGTTTCTCTGTGTAACATCCCTGGCTGTCCTGGTACTCACTTTGTAGACCCATTTGGCCTCTAACTCACAGAAATCTGCTTGTCTCTGCCTCCCCAGTGCTGGAATTAAAAGTCTGCACCGCCATGCCTGGCTCTGTAACACTAACACAATTTCTTTTCTTTCTTTCTTTTTAAAAAAGATTTATTTATTTGTTATGTTTACAGTGTTCTGCCTGCCTGTATGCCTGCAGGCTAGAAAAGGGCACCAAATCTCATTACAGATGGTTGTGAGCCACCATGTGGTTGCTGGGAGTTGAACTCGGGACCTTATGGAAGAGCAGCCAGTTCTCTTAACCACTGAGCCATCTCTCCAATCCCAATAATATCTTAATTAGTGACTGAAAGGGGAGGGTCCAGCCCATTGTGGATGGGGACATGGGTGGTCCTGGGTTCTATAAGAAGGCGGACTAAGCAAGCCAAGAGAAGCAAGCCAGCAAGCAGCACCCCTCTATGGCCTCTGCATCAGCTCCTGCCTGGTCTCCAGAGCAAGTTCCAAGACAGTCAGGGCTATGCAGAGAAACCCTGTCTTGAAGAAAACAAAAACAAAAACATACATACATACATACATACAAAACAAATTTAGAAAGAATCCCTCGTATCATTGGGATGCTCGTGTAAGTCAATGGAGAAGCGTTTACCTATCAAGCAAGCAGACCCTGCACTCAACTTGAGCTGTAATATTTTTCAATCCAGAATAGAAAAACAAATAAATTCATTTATCGGACTCAGGTTTTTTTGTCCATTTGTTTGGTTTTGTTGTTGTTGTTGTGTTTTGTTGTTTTTATATTTTGAGACAGGCTGTCTTTGTTAGTTACCATGGCTATGACGAAATGCCATGATCAATACAATTTGAGGAGGATAGGGTTTATTTCATCCACACTTCCATATAACACTTCATCATCGAAAGCAGTGAGGGCAGGAACTCAAGCAGGGCAGGAACCTGGAGGCAGGAACTGACGCAAAGACCAGACTGACTTCGAAATCAGAAAAATCCGCTTTCCTCTGTCTCCTGAGTGCTGGGATTATAGGAGTGCACCACCACGCCCGGATTTTCCAAAATATTTTTTTCTTTTTTTTTAATTTATTTATTTATTAAAGATTTCTGTCTCTTCCCCGCCACCGCCTCCCATTTCCCTCCCCCTCCCCCAGCCCGAAAAGCAATCAGGGTTCCCTGTCCTGTGGGAAGTCCAAGGAACCCCCTTTCCAAAATATTTTTAAGACAGGGATTCACTATGTAATCCTGGCTAGCTCTGAACTCCCAGTTATCCTCCTGCTGCAGCCTCCGTAGCCTGAGACGGGTTTTTGTCAGCTGGCAGAAGTCATGTCCCGGCGATTTAGGGACGGTTTACGAATAACCAGCAACTGACCTGCTCAAATTTCATCTGGTAATGGCGCTGTTTTTTAGGTTTTAGCAAATGGTTTGAATAGAAAATCCGTAAACAACTAAATCAGCCCGAAATAAAGACAGTGTTAGGGGGCGTGGAGAGCGGCATCTCCCAGGTATGGGCTGCGTGAGATTTGCGGAGACATTCTGGGGACCACCGAGGGACCACCCAGGACACTCCGCCACTCCTTAGCCTCACCAGCCTCTGGCTCCCGCACAGGTGCACAGCCCGACCGCAGCTGTGGCCCCGCCCCTCGAGCCCGGGTGGGAGGCGGAGCCTGCGTCATCTCCACGCGCATTCGCCCAGCGCGCCGAGCAGGTGGCGCTGGTTAAGGACGTCACGATCATTGACAGCGTGAGGCCGGTGTGGCTGCTGCTGCTATGGTGGCTGGCGGCCGGGTAAGGGTCTGAGTTGTTCTCCAGAGTGATTTCGGGGGGCGCCGGGAGACTGCCACGTGCAGTGCAGGGCGGAGCTGTGCCAGGGGCGCGTCAGACCGGAGCTGCTGCCCCCTGGCAGAGCGCCTGTCTGCGCCAGGGAGCTGCGGCACCGGAGGGGCCAGACTTGGGTGAGGCTGTGGGCAACGGGTTCTGCCAACGGGGTGGAGGACCAGGCTAATGACTCTCTCCCTCTCGGTTCGCTCCCCCATCCACCCTTTTTCCCTCCTTGATTTTTACGCCGGCTGCAGGGGCACTATGTCTAGACTGGGGGCCCTGGGTGGCAGCCGCGCCGGATTGGGACTGTTATTTGGTACTGCCGCCGGCCTTGGATTCCTGTGCATCCTTTACAGCCAGCGATGGAAAAGGGCCCAGAGCCGTGGCCGGAGCCACAGTCTGCCCAATTCCCTGGACCATGCGCAGGCTTCAGAGCGCGGACGCCAGGGTAAGAGCACAGGTCATTACTTACTGATGACCCTGGGGCCTGGGCTGTCGTTGGCAGAGTAGGTGGACCGGCCAGTAGAAGGGCTGAGTTCCACTCTTTTAGGAAAGCCTTACTCTTTCCTCTGCCGGGAAAGAAGACTGTGTAGCTTTCACTTTTAGTTCTGGTCATTTGCGTAGTGTTGGGTAAGGGGTGGGATAGACGGAGGAAGAGTCTGAAAGAAGGAAGAGGGAATCCTTTCGTAGGAGAGAAAGCTCTGAAAGCTTGCCTATCAAATTATGGATTCAAATGTGAAGGACATGAGGAGAATAATCCAAGTTTTTAAAATTATTTTTATGAAGGAAAATTCAGAGGGATTGTGTAACTTTCCCAAGGTTGTTACAGAGTAAGTGGAAAAGCTGGACCTGGTCATCCGGTCTAGTGTACTTTCCACAACGTGGTCTGAGAGCACACTCGTGCAACCGAAGCCGAGTGGCTGAGAGCCAGCAGTAACAGATGAAACGAGTTCCATTTTGTAAAAAACCTTCAGGTTAACTCATTTGAGCGAAGCATTTAGGCCTTCCGATCTCTGCCCCTTATTTGGGTAACAGAAGCTTAGATCTCATTTCGTGTTGATTGAAAATGCTTTCCTCTGACCACCGGTGTAGTCACAGATCCTCTTCTTCCCTGCTAGCTGGAAATGTCAGTGCTTCGAGAGTGTTCCCCGACTTATCACCCTAGATTGCAGCTGTCAGCGTTTGATAGCGTGGTGGTAACGTGGCGTGGCCAGTGCCCTGTCTTTTGCGCTTGCGCTTGGCTCATTTGTGATTCCTTAGTAGTGGTCTGTTCTCCCCTGAGCTTGGGAGGAAGCAGACACATTCTATATGTCTTCCTTGCTGTGCCTTGAGCACTGCTGGCCTAGGTTGCTACTAGATTCCCTTTACCAAGGGATATATGCATGTCTGCTCTGTGAGCCCTGCTTCTTGAGTTCTTCCCTAATGCATATTCCAGTTCAGCTGCTTTAAATGGCTCCCGAGTTCCTAAATTTCACCGAACTTTAGTGTGAGCAGATCGAGCTTGTTAACAGTGTTTTTCTCATGGAGTTTGGCCAGTTTTTTCCCCCCTATAGACCTTTTCTTAGTGACTGCCCATTTTCTTTTTGCTCTTCTCTGATAACATTAATTATGGCCTCAAGAGAGGCAGTTTACTATTCATTGTGTGATCAGAATCTGAACAAACCCAATTTTTGTTTTCCTGTGTAATTGGTATTCACTGTTTGGTATTTGGAACTATAAGGCCAGAAACAATGTTTTTCTTTTTGTATTTTTTAGATAGGGCTTCACATAGCTCAGCCTAGCCTCTAACACTTTGTGGCTGAGGTTGGTTTTGAACCCCTGATCCTTCTCTTCTGCAACCACTCCTTGCTGAAGGTTTTTTTTTATTCTAGCAGAGCAGCTGTCCTGCCTTCTAAGTACCACACCCTTGCAGGCATTTGACATTATTTGCTGCGTTTTAAAAGTTCTAAGTCCCTCGCCATGTGGGACTTGGGCACTGAACTTAGGTCGTCAGCCTTTGCAGCAATTACTTTTACCTGTCAGTCATCTTGTTGGTCTAGACTGGAATTTTCTTTCTTTCTTTCTTTCTTTCTTTCTTTCTTTCTTTCTTTCTTTCTTTCTTTCTTTCTTCTGGATAGTGACTTGAAACTTGTACTATGACTTAGCTGTGAAATGTATACTCTCAGAGGCCCAGATTCTCCTCTGTAAATTGCCAGGAGAAGCAAATGGCCCAGCATAGTGTTGCATGCTTTCAGACTCAGAGCTCAGGAGGCAGAGGCAGGTAGATCTCTGCCTGGTCTACATAGTGAGTTCCAGGACAGCTGGGACTGCATAGACCCTATCTGAAAACAAAGCAGGGCAAGAGAAGCAAACGCTCTACAATTCTCGGTCTGAGGGTTTTTATTTGTTTGTTTTTGTTTTTTGCCCCCCCCCCCCCCCCCCCCCCGTGTTTCTGTCTCCTGTTCCACTTGCTCCAGTAATGCAGTTGCGGGCCATCCCAGGTGAAGCTGGAGATGCTGCCGTGCTGCCGAGCATCCCACAGGAGGGGCAGGAGAAGGTGCTGGACCGCCTGGACTTTGTGTTGACCAGTCTTATGGCACTGCGGCGGGAGGTGGAGGATCTTCGGAGCAGCCTGCAAGGGCTGGCTGGGGAGATTGTCGGGGCGGTCCGGTGAGTGACCTGTCTTCTCTTGCCTTCCCCAAGCCCTCGTCTTTTCCTGGCACCTACAACTTTTTCAGCTGGCGTGTGTTCTGCCTTTTCTGGTCTCTCTAAGGAACAAGCCCATTTTATAGCTGTTAACCAATGTGGAAGAAGCAGCATGTCTGGTTCCCTCCCTTTCCCAAGTGCCCTGCTGCCTGTGCGCCCTTTGGTCTACGGTAGCAGTGCAACCTCTTTGTTCTTCCCAATTTAGTCTGCCAAACAGGTGGCCCCTTTGTTCTCCTGAGAGTAAAGACCCAGAATTTTCTCCTTCCTTGGTCCTTCAGTGAGGGAGGAGTGAGGGAAAGACAGGCTGTATGGGTCCTGATATGCCTTCTGGGACATGGCCTGCTTTCCAGATCGCATATAGAAGAGAACCAGAGAGTGGCTCGGCGGCGCCGGTTCCCTTTTGCCAGGGAGAGGAGCGACTCCACCGGCTCCAGCTCCATCTACTTCACCGCCTCCTCAGGGGCTGCACTCACAGACGCCGAGAGTGAAGGAGGGTGAGTGTCTCTCCTGGAGGCAGCGATAGCTGCAGCTGCATTGTACTTGTCAAAAGATTGTTTATCACAATCCAAACCAAGGTGCCATAAATAATTTTTAAATAAAAGTATGGGTATGACTGAATGGAAACAGCTTCCCCGTTTATGCCACTCAGACGAATAGGAATGCCAACAGTTGTTCTGGTGTATGTCTGTTATTTTTCTGAGTTGACTATCTTATATTTTCCTTTATGCGTATACTTGCACTACTTACGAGACTGGGGCCTGCAGAGGTCAGGACTGGGCACCAGATCTCCCTAGAACCAGAGTTACAAAGGGTTGTTAAGCAGCCATGTGTGTTCTGGGAACCGAGCTTGGGTCCTCCCCAAGAGCAGCAAGTGCTCTTCCTTGCTAAGTCATCTCTCCAGCCCAGGGCTTTTTTCTTTTTACATCATTTTTATGGGCATTTTTGTGTGTCGTCACTAGGGCTAAGCATTATTTTACAACTTCACGTCTTTCCTGCAGTGGCTGAGCAGGGTGTGGCCAGTCTGTAGGCTGTCATGCCATCCTCGCCCGAGGCGCCACTTTCCTCACAGGGCGGTCTGGCCCACGCTCCCTTGCAGCCTTCCGTGCAGCGGGGAGGTGACAGGTGCCCAGCAGATCTGATAGGACTTACCATGAGGTGACAGCAGCAGGCAGGACAGTCTCTCAAGCTAGTCACAACTCCTTGGGAAACTCTGGCCCCAAGGACAGAGTGATCTGTTGGTGGCAGCCTTTTCCTTTATGCACTGCTGGTGCCAGTGATGCCGCTGGCCCGTGAGACTCAGAGGCTGATGTTTCTCCTGACTAGAACATGAGCCATTCAGGGTCCTCCCGAGCAGATTGGTCTCTTTCTCAGGCACACCTTGTAACACTAGGTACCGTTCACTTCCTTCCCCTGATACTGTGCTAAGCACCTTAGCGGTGTTTGCTTACCTAATCCTCAGGATAATCATGTGACCGGGGTTCTCTATCTCAGATGGAGAACATGAGCTTATTGAGGTTTGTCACTCAGACCAGGGTTCTAAAACTTCCAAGGGCAGACAGAGTGTCAGCTGCCATCCCATTGTCCTGGCAGTCTGGTTCAGCTGCAGCCGTGTTTGAGTCTATGATCTGAGGAGGAGCTTGGTCTTCAGGGCACGTAGGGCTATCACTGGCACATTTGTATTCCACATTGTCTGAGATGCCACAGCTCACTGCCCAGGAAGGGCCCATGGTGCAGTAGTAGTTCTCTCTTACTCTGGTCTTGTTTGTTTAGGGGGTTGTTATTTCCTCCTGCTTCTTCCTGCTGGGGATCAACCCAGGACCTCCCGTGTGCCGGCAAATGCTCTGCCATGGGTTACATCGTGGTCTCTTGTTTGGTTTTCCTACAAAAATTAAGACTAAAATTACTGTCCTTTTTCATGTTCCTGCCATTGGCCTTTAATGGCAGATTTGTTTTTTTCAAGACAGGGTTTCTCTGTGTAACAGCCCAGGCTATTCTGGAACTCACTCTGTAGACCAGGCTGGCCTCAAACTCAGAGATTCACCTGTTTGCCTCCCTAGTGCTGGGATTAAAGGTGTGCGCCATCACTGCTGGCTTAATGGCAGGTTTGACTTCTGCTCAGGTGTCTCTTGAAACAAGTGAAGTATTTATTTCTTGGTGCCAGGGATTGAACTCAGGCTTCACCTGTGCTTTGCACCGCCCACTGATGAGCACCCAGCCCAGACAAGGGAACTCTTGCTGTAGAAGCCAAGCCTTGTTCATTCTTATTGTTGTCTAGATGTCTGAATTCTATTTGTGTATTTGAGGGCTAGTGGAACTAGTCTTTTTTGTTTGTTTGTTTTTTGAGACAGGGTAGCCCTGGCTGTCCTTAAACTCACTATGTAGACAGGCTGGCTTCGAACTCGCAGAGATTCTCCTGCCTCTGCCTCCTGAGTGCTGGGATTAAAGGCGTGCGCCACCATGCCTGTCCTGGAACTAGTTTTCAGTTTGCCCAACAGTGTTGTCAAGAGGGGCTTCCTGATGGTAGAGACGGAAATGACGTACATCGGGGTTGCAAAGAAAGAACTGATAGAGGGCACTGGGACTAAGGAGCTGTGAAACCTGACGAACTGGGTCACTTGAATGGGAGACTGAGGGTTGAGTCGTTCTTATGTGTATGTCTGAGTGTGTGCCTGGAGGCTAGAGGAGGACTAAAGATATTCTGTTATATGAGTCTTCATTTGACTTCCTCCACACAGGGTCTCTCACTGAACCTGGGGCTAGGCTAGTAAGGCCCAGCAACCTTTCCGTCTCTGCCTCCCATAGCACTTGGGTTACAGGTACACAAACATCATCTCACTTCTGGGGATTTGAACTCAGGTCCTCATGATTGTACACCAGCAGCACTATTTAATTGGTGATTTAAAGATCATCCAATAAGGTGGTACACGCAGGTAATTCAGCACTCAGGAGTTTGAGGCTAACTCACGCCTCTTCATAAGATCCCGTGTCTTAGCAGGTGACATTAGCAAGTTCATCTCCTGGTGTCAGCAGCCAGAGTAGGTGCCTTACTGCACGGGTGCTCAGTGGAGCAGGGCAGGGCAGCAGAGGGATGGATGGCTTTCTTAATTATAGCTTCACCAGGCTCAGCCCTATGACTGACCCTGTGGCACGTGAAAGCTGCTGGTGGTGCAAGAAGACTCTGTGGCTTAGCTGTCTGCTATCTGGGGCAGTGGCCATGGTGAATAATGTTTTCATCATGGGAGGTGCCATATAGGTCAAGGGGAAATTCTGGGAGGAGGTCATACATTCTGAAATGGTTTTAAGCATGTATACCTTAGGGAGGAAAGAGCCTTGCGTGATGATTCTGCAGGCTCTTCCATGAAAAGCTGCAGGTCCTCCAGCCCTTGGCCTTTGATGAGGTCACTAGAATCTCTCCATGCCTGCTTCAGACTGAGCCTGTCACATGTGCTGGCTGCTCACTGGCCTAAGATGGGCCACCTTCTGCTTCTTGCTCCATGCCTTTGCTTATTGTTTTGCTTTTCTTAAGTTTTTTTTTTAAATTTATTTATATTTTCTGTATGAGTGCTCTGCAGGCCAGAAGAGGCCATTAGATCCCATTACAGATGGTTGTGAGCCACCATGTGGTTGCTGGGAATTGAACTCAGGACCTCTGGAAGAGCAGCCAGTGCTCCCAACCGCTGAGCCATCTCTCCAGCCCCGTGCTTTTTCGAGACAAGGTTTCTCTGTGTATCCCTGGCTGTCCTGGAACTTTCTAGCTTTGTGGCTGCTTATGCCTCTCGGTTGCTGGGATTAAAGGAGTGTGCCACCACAGCTCAGCTGCAGTCTTTCTAAAATTTAATTGTATTACAAGTCTTTTTACATTTCTTTAATGTCTGTGTGTGTGCATGCACAGGTAGCGGTCAGAGGGCAGTTTTCGGTAATTGGTTCTCTCGTTTCATCATGAGGGGCCTGGGCTCAGACTCAGGTCAGTATGTGTGGTAAGCTGTGTCTTTCCTTGCCAGACTGGCTCACCTACCCTATATTCCTTTTTTCTTCCAAATAACAAATCCGAGCTTCCAGTTGTTGATTGGCAGTGGCAGGAGCAGAATCATTATACAGGTTTGTGAGTTATTCCCTGGGCGTTGTACCAAACACAGCTCGATATTTTCCCTGAAGAACGCAACATGCCTTTAAATGCCAGCTTCCCAGGCGTCCCAGCCAAAGCATTTCATCCTTTCTCTGGGCACTGGTCTCCATTACCTCAGGTTTCCTGTGGCTTATCTCTACTACAAGAGCCTCCTAGGCGTAGCACACAGGCTTGGCCACGTCTGAATGTTCCAGGCTCAGTGCTCTAATGGGAACTAGGAGGTCAAAGAAAACAGTCAGCAGCAGGAATAGATGTGTGGGAAACTGAATCTTTAATTTCCAATTCATCAGCTCTCTGTTAGGAACAGAGCAGGATGGTATGCCATCCTGTCTCCTGTCCACTGTGGGAACTGTGTTTCTCTTGAGTACTGATCTCAAAAGCCTGGGGGCATAGCAACCGAATGAAACCTTCTCTGGTAGATTTCCAGTGGTTGGAGGTAGGAGGTAAGGGAGTGTTGCAAATGGAGTAGCCGTGGCCCTTAAGCGCAGGATGGTGGCCATGATGTGAGGCTTCAGCTTGCCGTGACAGGACTTGTGGTAGAGCTGATGAGGCAAAGCTGTTCGCTAGCCCTCCTGGTTCACAAGGCCCCCTCTCACTTCTGCAATTCCCTGGCTTTGTGAGTTCTGGCCTTTAAGCCAGAGCAGTGCACCTGGGAGTGCGGGAGGCACAATCTCCTATGTGAACTTCCCCAGCGTGTGGTCTCCCTTCTCTAGCAAGGAGTACCACTAGGATTTCAGCCTCTCCACACAGTTACATTCCTTTACTTTGGCCCTAGCTGAATCTTTTCATTCAGGCAGGTTACTGTCCAACCTCTGCAGGAGTTTCTCTAGCTTGCCCTTGTGTGGTCTCATTCGTCAGTGCTCATTGGTTATGAAGTCTGGTGCTTTTCTTTATTCCTTTAATCTCTAAGTTCTTTCTTTCTTTCTCTCTCTCTTTCTTTCTTTCTAAGATTTATTCATTTTATGTGTATGCTGCTCTATCTGCATGTACACCTGAATGCCAGAAGAGGGCATCAGATCCCATTGTAGATGGCTGTGTGTCACCATGTGGTTGTTGGAAATTGAACTGGGAACTCTGGAAGAGCTGCCAATGCTCTTAACTGTTGAGCCACCTCCCCAGCCCTAATCCCTAGGTTCTTATTGTAAACAGCTGGAAGGGAAAGATACTAGGGTGATCTCTAAATATCATTGCTATCATGCTGTCTGCCCCATCCCCACCTTACAGGGTTTCTCTGTGTAGTTCAGGCTGCCCTGGAACTTGCTATATAGGGCAGGCTGGCCTCAAAACTCACAGAGATCCACCTGCCTCTGCCTCCCAAGTGCTGGGACTAAAGGAGTTGCCACCATGCCTGGCTCCTGCAGGTTCTTGTAGCTGATGCTCTGGTCGCCTTTTCAAATAGAACAGAAGTTGCTCTGAGTAGCAGCAACCAACTGTTTAGACAGAGGCACCAGTTCTGCTTACTCACTTGGTGCCTTCTGGACCTCACCCATGTGGCTTTCTAGATGACAACACTTTTCTCCACAGCATTCAGCCAGATGTTGGGTGTCTTCTAGGGCAGAGACTGTCTTATTTGGTTGTTTTGTGTTGGCCACGGGAGCTTGCCTTTATATTCTTCACTCCAGGGAGGAAGGTTTGCTCCCAAATGAAATGTAAAATCTTCTCTGTGCTTCTCAAGGGTTCTCTGGAGTCTTGTTCTGCCCCTGGAAATCCTACTTTGTCCCAGGCCCATTTCTTATCTGATTTAACTAGCAGTTAGAGAAGAACCCTCATCAGCTGCTGGAGGACAGAAAACTAAGATACTTGGCTTTCTCTGTAGTGTTGGTGCCTAGAAACTACCTAGCTTGTTATCCTGTAGGAGTTGTCAGCAGCTGGAAACTCCCTGGCTTGTAGCAGTCTCCGAGATGTTATCCTGTAGGGTCGTTAGTAGCTGGAGACAGACCTCTGCCACTCTTCCACATTCCCAAGGCTGCTTCTCCTGTCAGTGAGGTTTGGTTGAACTTGGTCACAGGTACAAGTTTGAGAAAGAGATTGGGAAATGTGTGGTTGTTGCTTCTGCCGCAGAGGCTGGCACCCACTCAGGTAGGTTCTGGCAGATGTCTTTGCTGATAAGGATGACCTACCAAAGTTAGCTCATCAGCATAGCTCTGATCAGTTCCGCCTCTGTTTGTAAGGCTATTCCTTCCCACCTCGTCCAGTCTTGCTGTTGTTTGAGTTCTGGGGATTGTGCACGGCAGGCAGGTAATCTAGCAAGAACACACCCCCCCGCCCCCCAGTTTTTTTTGTTATATTAAAGCATTTTTTTAATGGCCACAATAGTTTATTTACAATCGAACTCTTTATATTTACAAGACAGCCAACTTTACACATCAGAAGTTGTATCAAAAGTATGAATTAAAGCACAGACAATGATATGAAATGGGCATAAAGCAACACTGAGGTGGAGAGACAAGAATTTCTCTTTTAATTTATTAACACTAGCTTACACTTTGTCAAAGAAAAAAATAAGGAACTATCTTTTAGGAGAACTCCAGGGTCTATCTTTCTGCTGAAGACTGAATTTCACAGTGCTGGATCCCATGTAGAGAAAATAAGACTCATTTTCCCCACACTTAACATGCTATAATCTCACTCCTGGAACTTTGCTTCAACCTCCTTCTCAACAAACCTCAACACACCCAAACCAAAGGAAATCGAGGAGAGGACATCAAAAATAGTAGGCCCTCAGGGAAAGGAGAACCAAAGCAATAGAATCCATTTATGTCCTGCCAGATAGCTCCTCATGGATTCCTCTCAGTCTAGCAAAAACAGGTCTGAGGAGTCCTCTGTGAGAGGCAAGGTCTGTTCACCCAGACCCAAAGTCGGACGCTGAGAGGACCAGAAACAAGGAAAAGAGGCCCCGGCTGAGGTCACTCCTTAGGAAGGAGCACATGATAAGGAAACATAACACAGGTCAGGGTAGGAACACTAACCAGTTTGCCTCATTAATAAAAACAAAATCACAAAAATCTGGCCCAATTTTTCCAGGTCTATCCTCATTTCTTAAGGTGTGAGATGAAAGCCCCTGTGGAACAAGTCCTCTTTCTCTCTACACCCTTGCTGCAATGACGTTTACAGCAGCTTCTGTTACAGAGCGAGCACACTCCTAAGTAGATGGGGTCACAGAGCGAGCACACTCCTAAGCAGATGGGGTAACAGGTGAAAACCCACAAACACACAGAATTGAGAGCAGCAAGGTCATCCAAGAATACTACCTGCACTGCTGGAATAACCCAGGGAGCACAGATAACATCTCAAAAAGAAGCTTTAGCAGTGGGCAGCCCTGAGGAACTTCTCTTCTCTTCCCACAATCCCATTCTCATGCTCAGCTGATGGGCCAGCCATACACCTTGGCTTCTCGCTAAAGCTGCGAATGATCCAGGGACATTACTCTCTTCAAGGATAAACCCCTACCTCTTAGATTAGACCCCTACTTGTTTGTTAAAAACGTTTTATTGTGTGTGCATATGAATGTGGGCAGGTACATGCCACATGTGAGGTCAGAGGACAACTGGAGAAGTTGGTCCTCTCGGGTCACCAGACGGTACAGCAAGCACTTTTACCCACCCAGCGATCTCAACAGTCCTGTTTTGGAGATACTCTTTTTGTTTGGTCTTATATAGGCTGGCTTCAAATGTGCCAAAGATTACCTTGAATTCCTGATCCTCTTGCCTTTACTTCCCAAGTGCTGGGATTATAGACGTGTGTCGCCATACTCAGACTGCAGCCTACTTTCTAAAAATTTATTTATGTACTTTATGTATATGGGTGTTTCATTGGCATGTATCCATACACCAGAAGACGGCATCAGATTCCATGGGATTACAGTTAGACTTGTGGAACCTGGGAACTGAACTCAGGACCTCTGGAAGAGCAGCCAGTGCTCTTAACCTGGGCCATCTCTCCAATCCCATGACGTCTAATTCTTAAACATTTCCCCCCTTTTTGCCTTTTGCAGTTCAAGTGGTAGCTAAATAGAGGGATCTTATATTTGACTCTGACCAGCACACATCCCCTAACTTGACTGGATACTTCTTTTTCTTTGATCATTCCCTAGCTAATAGTTCAAGCTTTCTCTTTAAGACTGGTTTCTGCCTTTAGGCTCAGTGGACAGCAGTGCTGTATGGTCCCTCGTCTGTGGCTGGAGAACAAACCCTAGTTCTGACTAAACAATCCCCTTGCTTACTTGTCTCTCATTCCTCTGCCAGCTACACAACAGCCAATGCCGAATCTGACTACGAGCGGGACTCCGACAGGGAGAGCGAGGACGGCGAGGATGAAGTGAGCTGCGAGACTGTGAAGATGGGGAGGAAGGATTCTCTGGACCTTGATGTGGAGGTGGCTTCAGGCCCAGCATCTGCTGCCGTGGAGGCCGCTGGCTCTTCGGTCCCTGAGGATATGCTGCTGCTCCTGCAGCAGGCAGACGAGCTGCACCGGGGCAGTGAGCTGAACAAGCGCGAGGGCTTCCAGCTGCTGCTCAACAATAAGCTGGCGGTGAGGCTCCAAATGCTTGCTTCCTGCCTCCTTTGCCCCTCTCTCAGGGAATGAGACAAACCAACCAACCAACCCAAATCCAAAGAAACCCAGCAAAGCCACATGGGAAAGGAGATAGGGTCCTGAGCCTACCCAACAGCTCCCTGCCCCTGAGAAAGGGCCATGGCTGTCTTCCTTACATAGAACTCTGAGGAGCCCTACCTCTCTGCAAAGGACCCGATGCTTGTACCTCCCCCGACCCTGTTTCTCGTCTTCCTAGAGGCAGAGCCTAAATCTGCCTGCCCTACTTGAAATTCCTATTATAATTGACATTGTGTAGGTCATTCAACATTTCCCTCAGGTTCACAAACCAAATTTACTTTGTAAATTCCTCCCTGAAATTAGAAACCACCCTTCACCCCTTGAGGCAGGTCTCACTGAGTAGCCCTGGCTACCTCAAACTAATACAGACCCACCTTCCTCGGCCTCCTGAGTGCTGGCATTGATGGTGCAGAAGTCCCCCTTCTCACGAGCAGTTTCCTATGTCAGCCAAAGACTTCTTCATGTCTTGTTTGAGTTGACCTTCCACCCGGACAATATTAAGAGGCCAACATGTTCTTATCCAGACATAGTGCAAGCTATCAACTGGAGATAATGTCTCCAGTTAACTGAGCATGGCCAGCTGTGGAGTGGGAAGGCTGTGCACAGGGACTGCCAGATGTCAGTGATCGTACCGCTGCCGTGGAACAAACATACAGTGTGGGGAAAGACCAGGGCCTCCATTCCTCACGGATGAGGAGACTCATTTATTCCTTTTTGGTCTATAGTATGGAAGCCGACAAGACTTTCTGTGGCGTCTGGCCCGGGCCTACAGTGACATGTCTGAACTTACTGTGGAGGAGAGCGAGAAGAAGTCCTATGCCCTAAATGGTAAATGCTGATAGGTCCCTGATGGCAATGTAACCAACTGTGCAGGTACAGCTGGCCCAGATGCTTTCAGGGCAGGAACAGCATAGCTACTCAGTGGAGACAAACTGGCTCCCAAGGCCTCTTGCACCCTTATGACCCAGTAGCATGGGTGTTGGTTGTTTTTAATGTCTGTGTTGTGGTCATACTGTTCTTTGCTTTGACTTTCCAACCAGAAAGAAGGGGCGGCCTATCTCAAGCAGAGAAGGTTTTACTTCCTACGTAAGAATCTGGAGCCAGCAGCCCAGAGGTTCTGAGACTAGGTGTAGTATGTGTGTGTACCTAGGAGAAAGTTGAGAGGTTGTTGCTGGCTTGTTTGTCTGGCTGCTAAGTTTCCACTTTGGAAGGCAGAATGCAACCTGCACCATGCTGCTCTTAGGACTTGGCAGTCCTGAAGTAAGAGAATATGGGAACTTTCAAAATGAGAATGAACTGGGGTGATGGATCGCACCTGTAATCTCAGTACTTGGGGGCTGAGGCAGGAAGACTGCAGTGATTCTCAGGCCAGACCAGGTTACATTGTGAGGTTCAGGTTCAATTATTATTTTGTTTTTCTCTTTAAAGGTTTCTGATTCCAGGTAGACGTTCGTGACATATACTGAGCATTTAGGAAGATTGAATTTGAGGTCACAGTGAGACCTCTGAAGTATCTAATGAGACCCTATCTTAAAAATAAATAGAACTGCCGGGCGGGGGTGGTGCATACCTTTAACCCCAGCACTCAGGAGGCAAGGCAGGCAGATCCTCTAAGTTTGAGGCCAGCCTGGTCTACAGAACAAGTTCTAGAACATCCAGGGTTACATGGAGAAACTGTCTGAAAAAACAAAAAACAAAATAAATAAGTAAAAAAAATAAGCAAATTCTTGGAGACAGGGTTTTACTACATAGCGTTATGCTATATTGGAACTGGCTACATAGACTGGGCCTAGGCTGTCTCCAACTTGCAGCAATCCTCTTTTTCCAAACAGGGTTTCTCTGTAGCTTTGGAGTCTGTCCTGGAACTAGCTCTTATAGACCTGGCTGGCCTTGAACTCACAGAAATCTGCCTGCCTCTCCCTAGTGTTGGGATTAAAGGCATAAAATTCTTGGAAGTCAGTTGTGGCAGCAAAAGCATTGAACCATATAGTCCAACATTCAGAGGCTGAGGCAGGAAAGAGTGTTGAGTTTGAGGTTACCCTGGGTTACACAATGAGACTGTCTTTTAAAAAAAAAGTCTGGAAGATCTGCAGGGGGCAGGATCGGTGGCTCAGTGGAGAAAGTGCTTGCTGTGCAAGTGTGAGGACCATAGCTTATGTCCCCAGCATCCATGTCCTGGGTGGATCCCTGGGCCAGCCAGATCTTTGGGAGTTCAAGGCCACCCTGGTCAACAGAGTGAGTTCCAGGATAGCCAAGACTTTGCAGAGAAACCCTGCCTTGAAAAACAAACAACGATTTTTAAAAATCATGAACACTTTCCAAATAAAATACAAACATAACTAAATTAATATACAATCTTAGTGATATATGAGCATCCTTAAGCGTACAGACCTTTCAGAGTAAGGTCTGTTGCAAACAGTTTCTGATGGTTCCATTCTCATATTGAATTGCTAAAATTTACTTCAGGAACATCAGGCAGGCATAAAGAGATGGTAGGACGGAGCCAGGCACAGCACTGCTTGTACTTGAGAGGTGCAGGCAGGATCTCAAGCTCAGGGCTAGTCTGAGCTACATGGGGAGCCCGTATCTCCAAACAATCAAGCCTGTGCAGAGCGAGGGGTCATTCTTCCCGCACTGCTTCTCGCTGGAGTGTGCGCAGGAACCTGTGCTAACACTGGGTCTACGCCTGTCTTCCAGGAAAGGAAGAAGCAGAGGCTGCTCTGGAGAAGGGAGACGAGAGTGCTGAAAGTCACCAGTGGTAATAATACCCTGCTGGCCTTTAAGACCAGAGGAGACCCTTTCCTTTACCCTGGCCAGAGGCATTTGCTTGAGGAACTAGGGGGGCACAAGTCTGAGATCCCTACATGTACCACACCCGTCGGGCAGGAAAGTGTGCTTTGGAGGGTAAGGCCAGGGAAGACAAGCTTAGCTCAGCTGGGGCTAAGAGGACTGAGCATCTTTCCCAGAGTCACTCCGGCCACACACTTGGAGTTCTTCAGGGAAGCTGGGAGAACCTGCAGTTCTGTCCTGCAAAAGCTCTTTTCCCCAGCTGTGATCCCTGGCTGGTAGTAGACCTTGGCTTCTTTGGTTGGTTTGCATGAGATGTGAGCTTACATCCAGGAAACTCAATGATCATCTTAGTAGAACTTAGCTTCCTGGGCTGAGGGTACAGTACAGTGGTAGAGTGCTTACCTGGTACCCACAGCTAGAGCCTCGGTGCCGCACTCAGCACCGCACAAGTCAGGCCTTTGTGCTCTTTTGGAGACAAGTTTTGCCAACTGGCTTGTGCCTAGGTCAGTTCATGTCCTGGGCCCTGATTCCACCATCTGTTTAGTTTAAAAAAAAAAAAAAAACTTCTTCTTCTACTGTCCTTTGCTTTTCAAATCTCTACCCTCAGATTGTAAGCTGAGAGGCTGTGTTTTTCCATCTATGGCTGAAAGTTTCCGTGCAAAGGTTCTACCCAGAAGCCAGGTAACTTTCTAGGTGTCATTGCTCTCCCTGGGCTCTCAAGGATGAAAACAGCATTTTTTTTGTTTTGTTTTTAAATTACTCCTAAGGAACAGCTGTTTGGATTGTACATGGAAATGAGCCAAGTGTCCAAGCCTACCCCCCACACCCTTGCAAACTGTTTAACAAATCTGTGAAAACTTGGGCATGGGAAGACATTGTTGTCAACTTTGCTTCGAGTATGGGTGTTCGGGGCAGAGGACAGGTGGTTCCGTCTTCTGGTTTCTGTGTGTGGTGCTGGGAATTGAAGTCACTCTACCACTGAACTAAATTGCCCACACGGCCCTAAGTTTGGGTTGAGGGTGGGTGGAGTGATAGATGGCTCAAGTAGGCAGGGCAAGTCTGGAGACCTGAGTTTGAGCTCCAGAATACACGTGAAGGTGTAAGGAGAGATCCGACTCCATAGTTGTCCTCAGACCTTCACATTGTGTGGCATGGAATGTCTTTGTAAACATACACATTAAGTTTACATTTTTTATAGTTCAGTAGTTAGGGGCATACACTGCTCTTCCAGAAGACTCAGGTTCAGTTTCCAGCTCCCAAGTCAAGTGGCTCACGATTGCCACTGACTGCAGCGCAGGCACTCTGATGCCTTCTTCTGACCTCAGCTCTTATGTTAGACACAGACATTCTTCTGGCTTCCCAAATGGCACTAAACAAAGACCTTACATATGCTAGGCAAGTACTTTACCCCTGTAGTACTGTGCCCCTGGCTACATTTCCCAGACCCTAGAAGACAAAGGTTAATTTGTTCCACTGGCAGTGAGGATGTGAGGGGAGGGCTAAAATAGATCTTTTTTCCTTTGATCCATTAGTTCCCAAGTTAACAAAATCATTTGACCATGTCAAAAACGATTCCTCCTAGCCGGGCGGTGGTGGCGCACGTCTTTAATCCCAGCACTTGGGAGGCAGAGGCAGGCGGATCTCTGTGAGTTCGAGACCAGCCTGGTCTACAAGAGCTAGTTCCAGGACAGGCTCAAAAACCACAGAGAAACCCTGTCTCGAAAAATCAAAAAAAACAAAACGATTCCTCCTAATGATATATTACCTGTATATTCATCTAGAGAGACCTAATATACAGTCAGAAGGTAGTAATAAGAACATCCTTAGACATCTCTTGTAGTTTGATGCTGATTTTTCAGATGGTTTGCAGTATTGAAGTCAAACCCAGTCACATGATAAGATCACTAAACTGCAATCTAACTAAATGTCCATGATATTGTGACTGTACTCTAGGATCAAAGGGACATCTGCAGATCTGGGCTAAGCCAGGCAGTGGTGGCGCTCGCCTTTAATCCCAGCACTTGGGAGGTAGAGGCAGGCAGATCTCTGAGTTTGAGTCCAGGACAGGCTCTAAAGCTACAGAGAAACCCTGTCTCAGAAAACAAAGAAACCAGAATCTGGGATGAGATCTCGCCTATTTTTGTTTCACACAGGGTTTTGCTATGGCAGTCTGGTACTTGCTATATAGCTCAAGCTGGCTTCAAACTTGAGACAAGCCGCCTACCTCAGCTTTGTGAGTGATGCAATTACTGAAATGTGCCATCACACCTGACTAAATGATCTAAAGTATAAAGGAGAGATTTACTCTTTGTGTCCGTGTGTGGGGCATGCCCAGCAGGGAGAGAAAGGGCTTAAACATGAACCAAACCTAGCCTTACTCTGGAGAATTACTGTAGGCCTACTACTAAGTATTAACCGGGACCATGATGAGTCTAAGAGGAGAGTACTATGTAGAGATGAAAAGCACCTTTTCAGTTCTACAGGAGAGGGGAATGTTCACATGAGGGTGATGCTCACATTCCCTGCACTCACAGTCCGGTCCTCGTCCCTGAGCTTGCTGCTTCCCCCCTTAGGTATGCAGTGCTTTGTGGTCAGCTGGCTGAGCATGAGGGCATCTCGAAGCGTATCCAGAGTGGCTTTAGCTTCAAGGTGAGGACAGGCTTCTCTTTGCCTTGTGCTGCCCCCAGTCCAGGTTCCTTGCTCCTTTAGACCGGCTCCCATGCAGACCTGGTGCTTTGCGGCTCTTTTCAGATCAACTCTGGGCTTGATGTTAGTTTGTATTTTCTCCTCAGGAACATGTGGACAAAGCCATTGCACTTCAGCCAGAAGACCCCAGGAGTCACTTTCTTCTTGGCAGGTGGTGTTACCAGGTGAGTTCCTGTCACACCAGTCTGAACAAGGTCCTCAGTGTTCGTCCTACTCTTATTGGTAGACGACCCTGTCGTATGTAGCCCAGGCTGGCCTCAGACTAATCTTTCTGCCTCAGCCTCCTACATGCTAGCAGACTGCCTTTGAACCGATTCTCTTGTATCTATAGTTTTGAGATTACACGCACATGACACCATGTTTGGCCCAAAAAAGCTTTGTTTTTTTTGTTTGTTTGTTTTCCAAGACAGGGTTTCTTTGTGTAGCCCTGGCTGTCCTGGAACTCAGAAATCCGCCTGCCTCTGCCTCCCAAGTGCTGGGGATTAAAGGCATGCGCCACTACACCTGGCTTAAAAAATGACTTAAAACCTATTTCATGCCTTAATTTTTTTGGTGGCAGGTCTCTCACTTGAGCTGGTTGGAAAAAAAAACAGCTACAGCCTTGTTCGAAAGCCCTCTTACTGCCACTGTGCAGGACGCGCTTCAGAGCTTCCTAAAGGTATCAAGGGAACGGTGGGCGGAAGCCACAATGCTGTTCTTGGGACCTTTGCTGCCGAAGGTGTTTCCTAGTTGGGGATCATTTTGTATTCCCTACCTTAATTTAAGGGAAAATAAGAACTACTTGGAGTTTATAAAAATGGTAATCACCAGACCTAATGAATAAATTTTGTGATTATTACTTAGAACTTTCTAGTACAGCTTGAATTGAATTTATGAACCTTTTAATAAAGTGATTTTTTTTTTTCTCCAGGCTGAAGAACTACAGCCAGGATTTTCAAAAGCTGGACGGGTGTACATTTCTAAGGTAAATTTACCTTCAACATCGGTGGAAATACTTAAATTGTATTTCTGGGATCTTTTAGTGCTGGGATTAAACATGTCTGCTCTGCCACTGAACCATCTATACTGTTAGGCCCCTATTTTTTGAGAGCTATACTGGAGGGTGTATTCGTAACAAGATTATTAGAAGGTAATGTGAGCTACTGTATCTCTCCCCCTACCCCTTGGTTTTTCAAGACAGGGTTTGTGTAACAGCCCAGGCTGGCCTCAAGCTCACAGAGATCCGCCTACCTCTGCCTCCTGAGTGCTGGGATTACAGGCGTGCGCTGTCACTCTCAGCTTCTGCGTGCACATGAGTCTTTCTCATCTCTTTATGTTTTTAAGTTTTCGTTGTTCTTTTTTCTCAGTGCTATAGAGAATTAGGGAAAAACTCTGAAGCTAGAAGGTGGATGGAGTTGGCTCAGGAGCTGCCAGATGTCACTAATGAGGTAAACTAGTAATTTTTGTAAAGACAGCATGTCAAAATGTAACTTTTGGCTGGCCTCCATCTGACTGTTTTGTCTGAGCTTCCCAAGTACCTAGGATCGCAGCAATACACCACAACTTAGCTTGGCAATGCTCTGTGTATGCCGTGACTCTCATACATGGTCATACACACTCAGGTGGCAGTCCTTGCCTTCCACCTCAAGTTGGGTCAGGGTCTCTTTGTTATTTGCCACTGTGCATGCTGAGCTAGCTGGCCAGAGAGATTCAGGGTCTTGATTCTCCATCTTCTCTCACCTCAAGAACACTGGCTACACCAGCTGTGTTACTGCACTTGGCTTTGATGTGGGTTCTGAAGTCTGCATTCACACACTAATACTAAAATGGCAAATGCTTTACTTATTGCCCATCTTCCTCTCAGGCCCAAGTAAAATTTTTCAAAAGAGCCTTTAAATACTGATATCCGCCACAGAGTTACCTTTTACTATTTTATGTGGAGTCGCCTACCTGCTATGCAGTATGTGAGGTGCATAGACTCAAACTGTCGTGGGGAAAGTTAGGAAGACTGGTAACAGCTCAGTATAGAAGCAAAGAGCCCCTGTCAGGTGCTAGCAATTAGGGAAAAGCTTGATTCTGATTCTGTACTGGATTTGTTTTGTCTCCTAGGATTCAGCTTTCCAAAAAGACTTGGAAGAATTGGAAGTAATTTTAGGAAAATAATCACATTTCAATGACTTGGGGGTACTACTTAAATGGAGAAAAAAATCAAGTTGCGTTTTCCCCTGTGACACCACTGAGTTCAGGAAACGAGGCAAGACTGGTTTAGGGTATGTCCCTCAACTTTCTACGTTATCAGTTAATTTATTATAATCTTTTAATCTAAAACTGGGGATGGACTTGCAGCTTAGGTTCCTGCTTTCTTCCTCTTAAGTGAATTCTGGAAAATCAAGACAGTATAGCTATTGGGGTAAGTGTGAAGACAGCCCAAGGGGCCAAGAGCTGGGGGTGAAGTAGCAGAACCACAAATCAAAGAGCCATGGCAACAAAGCATAGGACTCACTATCTTTGCTAATATTCAGCACATATTTATTGTCCTAAAGTAACACCCTCCCTATGAGACAGGAGCGCCAGCACAGCCTCATCCTGCCCGGCGACCACCCATCATGTAGACGCTACCTGTATTCTTGGGGTGAGGGGCTGAACCACGTGAGTTCTGGCAGTTTTTGGGATGATAGCACTGACAAGGGGCTTAAAAATATATTTTGAAAATGATTTGAAGAGAAAAGCCTGGAATATTTTTTTTTGGTACAAATTTGAAATAAACTAAATTTGATTAGAAGGATATGTTGTATGTTTCCATTATTTGACAACTTCAGTTTTTTTCCTTCCACAGAGGAAACTGAAGACAAAAATAGTGCAAACACTTTGAGTTCTTTATCTTTTAGCAAAAAATGTTAGACTTAGTTATGTGTATGTCATGTGTTTGCCTGAGGGAAGCTGAGTCACCTGACATGGGAGAGCAGCAAGTGTTCTTAACCACAGAGCTATCTCTTCAGCAATAAGAGACAGGAGTCTTTTCTATCAAATACTATTAAAACTTGTGTTTAGAACAAGAAATTCTAATATTTATCTTATGAATGTTTTAATCCCCCCACACACACCTGGGAAAACCTTTGTTTACACAGAGGTCCCCCACTGCATTGCAGAAATCCCTTTCCTCTTTCTGGACTAAGCTGCCCTGGAACTCTAGGAGTGTTGAACCCCCCCAGAAAAAAACATGAACTAGCACCTGGAGAGATGGCTCAATGGTTATAGGCAGTTGTTGCTTACAGGACCCAGGCCCAGTTCCCAGCACCCATAGGGTGACTCAAAGCCACCTGTAACTCCAGTTCCAGGACATTTGATGACTTCCGATTTCTGTGGACACCAGTTGGGCATATATGTAATGTACATCCGCACATGCAGGAAAACACACATAAAATTGATGTGTGATGTGCATGCTTCCAGAGGCTAGGTAGTGTGGGATTCCTCTGGAGCAGAAGTTAAAAGTTGTTTGTGAGCTACCTGATATGGCTGCTGAGAACCGAACTTCAGTCCTTGACAGAGCAAGCAAGAACTTTTAGTTAAAAGTGCTGGGCCAGCCGGGCAGTGGTGGCGCACGCCTTTAATCCCACCACTTGGGAGGCAGAGACAGGCGTGTGAGTTTGAGGCCAGCCTGGTCTACAAGAGCTAGTTCCAGGACAGGCTCCAAAGCCACAGAGAAACCCTGTCTCGAAAAACCAAAAAGTGCTGGGCCAGGTCCCTGGAGTTCACCATGCTTTTCCTTTCTTGGTAAGCTGTTTAAGTCTAGCCTTGTGTCACTGGTGTCCTGGGTGCCCTCTAACTCAGATCAGAGGCTGATCAGAAACTAGTTTCTGAAAATATTCCTAAAATAGAATCATTTGGCCAATGTCAGCCCTCTGCAACACAAGGCTTAGAGAATAAAAACGAAGACCACAGGAAAGAAGACGCAGAAGTAAATCAGCCTGGCAATCTCATTCCTATGCCAAAGGATTAATCTAAATGTAGGCTTTCTTTAGTTTTCAAATTTTACAACTATAGCAACTGATCGTCACTACTCGGTACCC
Source organism: Microtus pennsylvanicus (assembly GCF_037038515.1). Lineage (NCBI taxonomy): Eukaryota > Metazoa > Chordata > Mammalia > Rodentia > Cricetidae > Microtus > Microtus pennsylvanicus. The sequence goes on along the minus strand of NC_134580.1, from coordinate 97,405,485 downwards.
AATGATATTATGGAGATCATTCTGCAATACTCAGCTTGCATGAAAACATCTCCTGTAAATAGCATACTTACCATACATAACTACTTTATTAGCAGCTACAGAACAAATATGCTTAAGAGAAATCTTAACATATTATGGAATATTTGATTGCACTAAATTAATCCTGAACCAGAGGGTGAAGTCAGTGACTAGCTGACCAAATTAGCCATAGAGAGTTTGGAGGACCCAGGATTGACAGACACAGAAAGTAGTAGGGAGGGGCTTAGAAAGATTCATGGATTTTGATCTGGGAAATGTGGTCAACTGGTTGTTACTCTGCCACTTTCTTTTTTGGTTTTTTTGAGACAGGGTTTCTCTGTGTTCTAGAACTCACTCTGTAGACCAGGCTAGCCTCGAACTCAGAGATCACCCAGCCTTTGCCTCCCGAGTGCTAGGTTTAAAGGCATGAGCCACACCGTGCCTGGCCTCTGCTTCTTTCTTGATCTATCAGGTTTTACCCCAATATCTGACTCCTGTGTTTTTAATAGAACAATTTAGATAAATGCTTCAAGAACAAGATGCACCACTGGGCTGATAGTCTAGCATGTCTCACGCAAAGACTCCTTAACCAAAACAAGTTTTAAATCACGTGAGAGTTCAAGCATATAATTTTAAAGCTTGCATCTTACACATACAGAAAAAGAATGTAGAAAGCACCCATTCCCACTGTTACACATCTCAGGCATTTTATTTTACCATTACTGAGAAGTGAGAGGAGACTCAGGTCTTTCCAGTTTTACTTCTCTTGAAACCTAAGACTGAAACTGTTATTTCCTATCTCTCCTCCAAACACCAAAGAAACCAGACATTAATATACTCTATACTCTATGAGCGTTCAGGTCAGTTTGAATACTGACCCAACTGTTTCTGCCAAGAGAAAGCTGATACAATAATTGTTTTTCCGGAAGCCATGCTTTGGCAGTCACACCAGGAAGAGCCTGAAGAAGCCCAGGGAGCTGTCCTCTTCATTAGCTTTACAGCATTTAAAAGTTTAACCAGGTAAAAAAAGGCCCCAATCATTCAGTCCTTGGCGTCTCCCACTCCATCTGCATTAATGGCAAACATGGCTTCGGCTTCCGGAAGACAGGGAGAGTCATAGACTTTGCAGATTCTGGTCTCCCCTCTTCCTTTCCTCAGGTACAGCCTGACCCAAAGACAGAGAAAAACACCAAGTTATAAGCAATTCTGTTCCTATGCCAGAACTGTTTCAGACAAGTGTTAACTTCCTAAGAGGATTTTTAGGATCTTTTTTAGTGTATTTGGTTACTTCTAACTTGGAGGAATTCATTTCTGCCATGACTCCCTTATTGAAAAGCTCAAGAAGCAAATTATTTTATAATTAGGGAGGCATATCAAATATTCATGCATTTTTTTCACAATTGAGAGACTTTAATTATACGTAGGTGTTGGATATCCTGGAGCTGGAGTTACAAGAGATTGTGAGCCACCTGATGGAGGTGCTGGGAACTGAACTCAGGTTCTCTACAAGATCAGAATATGCTCATAATCACTGAGTCATCTCTCCATCCGCAAACAGTTGTATCAACCAAAACACAACAAATTCAGTGAGGCTTCCTAAATGTTTTTAACAATTTTAATAGGGTTTAAGTGGAAAATTTTTCCTTTCTTTTTCTTTTTTTTGAGACAGGGTTTCTCTACGTAACAGTCCTGGCTGTCCTGGAACTCACTGTGTAGACCAAGATGGCCTCAAACTCAAAAGAGATCCTCCTGGCTCTGCCTCTCAAATCCTGGGATTAAAGGTATGCACCACTACTGCCTGGTCAGGAAGTCTGTATCACAGTTTCTGACATCCATTCCAGAAAACCTCTGTCATCACCTTACCTGGTTGTTGATGAATGGGCAATGATGTTTCCTCCAATAGGTTTTTTGGGATCTGCGGCAAACATGGCTGCTCCATCCACTTGGGCTACTACCTGGTTGGTGATTACTACTGCTACACCAAACTGATGAGGGAAAGATGTCAGTTTTGTTACCAGAGACATACCAAAACATTAACGCTCACAACAAATCAATGGCTAACTAATGCTCATCTTTGATAATACAAGGTACTAATGTCCTCAGAAGGCTCCTGCAATTTGTAGCCACTGAAATCTTGGTTTCTTTACTACAGCTTACCTCATCAGCAAGTCGTAGTAGCATCCTCAGAAATCTGGCCAGATGCATTTGCCTGGCTGCAAGCTCTCCTCGGCCCGAGTAGTCTGTTCTGTAGAGGGCGGTAGCACTGTCTATAATAAGCAGTGCATACCTACAAGAAAAAATAGTTCTGTTAAAAATCTTCTCTTCCCCACCACCCTAAAATTTTACTAGTATCGCATATTTTCCACTTTTTGTTATTTATGTAACCCAGCTGTTCTGGAATTTATGATACTTGTCTCAGTCTCCCAAGTGCAAGCTCACATATAAAATATATAAGCTATTGACACCGACTTCCTAGTTCAAACACGTTTTATTAAAATGTTTCTAAAATGTCCAATCTGAGACACCCTTTGGTGGGTATCTTCTGTTTTGTTTTTGGCAGGTGTCTCAGGGTTTCTATAGCTGTGACGAGACACCATGGTGACAACTCTTACAAAGGAAAACATTTAATTGGGGCTGGCTTACAGTTCAGAGGTTTAGTCCATTGTCATCATGATGTGACATGGTGGCATGCAGGCAGACATGGTGCTGGAGGAGCTGAGAGTCTACATCTTGATCCCCAGGTAGCAGAAAGTGTACCTCTAACAAGGCCATACCTACTCCAACAAAGCCCCCCTTCTAATAGTGCCACTCCCTGTGAGCTCATGGGGATCAGTTACATTCAAACTACCACACCAGACTTGACCAAAAGTAGCTCTGGGGTTTTGTTTCTCACAACACTTGAGACTAAAAACTAGGCCTTATGCATTCTAGAAAAAATGCCATAGCTTCATTTTAGTAGTGACCTGACTGAAACCGTAAAGCAACCGTGCCAAAATTAGAACAAGCACAGATGACAGTGGGTAAAGTACTTGTCACTAAGTGGGAGGACCATGGAAGTCACTGAGGGTACAGGGGTTGTAACCTCAGACCTGCTTCCACTGTAGGATGGGAAGTGTTTCTAGAAGCCTGTGGCCTCATTAGCATGGTTGGATACATAGCAGAGAAAAATAGAGATGCTGTCTCAAAGAGTGGAGAGTGAGAACTGACATCCAAAATTGTCCTCTAACCTGCACGTGAGCCACTTCATATGTGTGCCCACACTCACATGCAAATGTGTGTTTACACATGAACAGTTAGTCACACACAAAATACACATAAAAATATTCTGGAACGAAAAGGAGCTTGGAGCTGGAAAGATGGCTCAGCTGTTCTGCTTTCAGAAGACCCAAGTTTATTTCCCAGTACCCATACGAGGTAGCTCATAATGGCCTATAACTCCAGTTCCAGGGGATTCTAGTCCTCTTCTGACCTCTACCCGCCCCCACGAGGCAAACATTTACAGGAACACACAAAAGTAAAAAAAAAAAAAATCTTAATAATAAAACCAAAAAATATATCACTATATTAAAAACAAACAAAAAAACAAAGCTGGGCAGTACTGGTGTATACCTTTAATTCCAGCACTTGGGAAGTAGAAGGAAGGTGGATCTCTTAGTTCAAGGCCAGCCTGGTCTATAGAATGAGTCCAGGACAGCTTGGGCTTCACAGAGAAACCCTGTCTTGGGGGCAGGGGAGCAAAAAAAAATATGTAAAAAAACTCTCCCCTCCAAAAATACACGCATACATACATACATACTAAAAACAAAACACCCACTCCCAGGCATGGCAGCACACACCTTTAATCCCAGCACCTGGGAGGCAGAGGCAAGTAGATCTTTGAGTTCAAGGCCAGCCTGGTCTACAGATCAAATTCCAAAACAACTAGAGCTACAGAGAAACACTGTCTTGAAAAAAACAAAAACAAAACCCAAAAACAACAACGAAATCAACAAAACCAAATCAAACACACACAGAGAGAGAGAGAGAAAGAAATATAAAAACAAACCCTAAAATTTAAATCTCTGTCCCTATTTATATTCAAATGCCTAGATTCAGGGAAAAGGCTGTCGTGACACATTTAATGTCTATTGAAAGCATACCTGGATTCCACCATCATGGCTGATGCTTGATAAAGGAGCTGGGTTTGGTGGTCTGTGTTGAACCCACGAGCATATGCTACATTATCTAGGACATCACTGCCAGAGAGACCATATCTAGAAAAGAGATTTTTAGGCTTCAGACAGAACTCAGGCACGTGAGAAGTTAATACCCAATACTTCTATTACCCAAATAGATAAGAAGTAGCGTTCCCAGTGGTTTCAAGACCCACAAATATGACTTCCTTCCTAATAGAGGTACAGGCAAACCAGTTATAGAGATGACAGCAACAACTATTTTAGACTAGAAGCAAGACCTAAAAATAAATTTATTCTTTTGACCTCCTAATTACAATGAGAAATTTAAGTATGAGGTAACAATATTCTCCTGGAAAAGCCAAGAACTACAGAGAATTAGGATAAACAAAAATAACAATCCATTCAAAGATTAGTTATGTTAAATGAATGACACTTTCATATTTATGCCTCAAAGATTGTTTTCTTTCGCATCTAGAAACAGCAAAGTATCTCTTTTCATAGAATGATCTATATCTTCTCAACTTTGTGATTGTCACCTAAGATAGAAGTGCTCAAGGTGGCTCAAGTAAGAATCAATCTCTTTCCTTCTCTCTCCTCACTATGTTCTCACCCTGGCTGGCCTTGAAATCAGACACCAGCCGGTCTATGTCTGGAGTGGGAGAATTAAAGGAAGGCATGCCTCACAATGCCAAACCCAACAATTTCACTCTTATTAAATATATAATAATAGGGGAGATTCCATCTTTGAAAGTAGTAAGTTTGATTATTCATTTATGAGACTCAGCCAAATGCCTGCTATAATTTTTTTCTGAGAATTTTTGAGGGTATATGACTATGTTTCCTTGGCTAGCCCCAAATTCCTGGGCTCTGGGGATCCTCAAGGCCCAGTCTCCAGAGCAGCTGAGTAACAAGTGCCTAGAGACCATTCTTTGCCAGCTTCCCCTCACCTCTAAAATAGATGTAATTCTCTTCCTTTTGCGCTTCTAAAATCTGGCTTGATTCTTAACACTGGAGAAGAAAAAGTGTAAATAAAAACTTGTTTTGTCACCCCCCTCCCCATTTTTGAGACAGGGTCTCACTATGTTTAAGGCTAGCATGGAACTCAGAGTCACCTGCCTCTGTTTCCCAATTGCTGGAATTAAAGACTTGTACCAACATGCCCAGCCCTTGGTTGTCATTGAGACAGGGTCTAACTATATAGCTCTGGCTTGCTTAGAAGTCTTATGTAGCTCAGGGTATCCTGAAACTCAATAATTTTTTCTCTGCCTCTGGTGTGCTTAGATTATGAGTGCATTATCATAATTACCTTGTTTGAGACATTCTCTTAGCACAAGCTAAGCCTTAGCTGAGGATGGGCTAGAACTCCTCATCTTCCTGCCTCCATTTTCTCTTAATGGACAATGTAGGTTTCTACCACCATGCTAGGCCCATTTTTTTTTTTGGTTTTCTTTCTTTTTTTGAGACAAGGTTTCTCTGTGTAGTCTGGCTGTCTTGAAACTTGCTCTGTAGACCAGGCTGGCCTCGAACTCAGAGATGCCTGCTTTTGCCTCCTGAGTGCTGGGGTTAAAGGTGTGCGCCACTAGGATCAAGCTTTGGTTTCCTTTTTTGAGACAATCTTACTATATAACTTCACCTGATCTTGAACTCAAGATTCCCCTGCCTAGGCCTCCCTAGTACTGGATTATAGGTATACATTATCACACTCAGCAGAATTCATATGTATTTCCTCCTTTATTGTCATGATCTAAATGCAGAAAATATATATCTCCTAATTATTATATTGTTTGACCTATAGCCCAAAGATAATACTCTCCCACTTTTACCCTTGATAGAACCATAAACACAAGCTCCCAAAGAATTAGAGCCCATTAGATTTCATTTAAATACCATTTAAATTTAAAAATTAAAAAAAAAATTCTACAAGTACACACTGCATGACATGTGTGGAGGTCAGAGAACAGCCACAGGAGTCTGCTTTCTCATTCTATCATGGAGGTCCTGGGGACTGAGCTGAGGTAGTCAGGCTTAGCACAAAATACATTACCTACTAAACCATTTTGTCACTCCTAACATTGTGTTTTAAATTATAAGACAAAAAAATGAGAACAAATAGAACATTGCTTGGTCTGCTCTTATGTCCATCCCTTGACCTCTGTGCCTCAGGGTCTTCATTTCAAGTGAGAACTTGTAAAAAAAGTATAGAATCCAGAAGTATAGGAAACTTCTGGAGACCCTTTGCTCTCAGGGATAAAACCCCTTTGCTCCTGCAAGATGTGTAACTAACATTTGCATAGTATTTTACAGAATTACCTGGGAGACTTGGGGGGCTTTTCTCTCTCTCTCTTCCTTCCTTCCTTCTTAAAATTAAAATCATCCTCATAAGCTGGGTGTGGTGGTATAAAACTTTAATCCCAGCGCTTAGGAGGCAGGAAAACAAAAGGATCTTTGAGTCTACATATCAGTTTCCAGGACAGCCAGGCCTACCTGGTCTCAAAATAAAACTCAACAAGAATGACAACAAAAAACCCCAAAGACAAAAAACAACAACAAAAAACAAACAAACAAAAAACAAAACTGAATATATAAGTAAAAGAAAAATCCAGTGGCTATATTCAGTTCCATTGATCTGATTGATCGATCGGATCTATCTATCTATCTATCTATCTATCTATCTATCTATCTATCTATCTATCTATCTATCTATCTATCTATCTATCTATCTATCTAATCAACAGGGTCTTATGTAGCCTTCAGACTAGGCTGGCCTGCCACTATGCCTGTTTAGTAACTCTCCCTCCACATACCTTTTCTTTTCAATGATGAGACTCAAACCTAGGGTCTCATGTAAGCTAGACAAATACTTTACCTCTGAGCTATATCCCTAGCTGCACATCTATTTTTAAGTCATAATCATTTGTAATGACTACTGTAGTTTTTTTAATGAGTTTTAAGTTGAAGACTCAGGCTGGAGATGGCTCAGTAGTTAAGAATGATGGCTGCTCTTCCAGAGGTTCTAGGTTCAATTCCCAGCACTCATACAATGACTCACAACCATAATGTACACCAAAATTCCAATTTTGGATATCCAGTGCCTTCTTCTGGCTTCTGAAGTCACCAGGCACTATGGTGCACAGACAAAACACCTTCTTCCCAGACACAATAAATAAATGAAACTATTTTCTACATAAATCTTATGAGTTTGTCAATTTGCAAAAAAGCTTGCTAGAATTTTGACATGATTTACAGTTTTCAATTTGGTGATGTAGTCTTGGATATTAACAGATATGCCAGGTGGTGGTGGAGCACACCTTTACTCCTAGCACTCAGGAGGCAGAGGCAGGGGTACCACATGAGTTCAATGCCAGTCTGTTCTATAGGGCAAGTTTCAGGACAGCCAAGGCGTCTTGAAAAAAAAAAAACAAAAACCCCCAAACAAAAAGTGATTACTGTCTGAGTTTAGTTTCCAACACTCACATGGTGGCTCGCTCACAAGCATTTACTGTTTTGTTTTTTAACTCAAAGAGGTTCACTTGCCTCTGCCTCCAAATGCTATGATTAAAGGCTTGCACCACTTTCCCCACTCCCAGCTCACAACCATTTATAATTCCAGTTCCAGGGTATCTGACACACTTTTCTGGCCTCCATATGTAATCCCTGCACACGGTACACAGACATACATGTAGGCAACACTCACATTTAAAATAAAAATAAACCTTATATAATAAACATAAATTAGGGGCTGGAGAGATGGCTCAGAGGTTAAGAGCATTGCCTGCTCTTCCAAAGGTCCTGAGTTCAATTCCCAGCAACCACATGGTGGCTCACAACCATCTGTAATGGGGTCTGGTGTCCCCTTCTGGCCTGCTGCGGGCATAACACAGAATATTGTATACGTAATAAATAAACAAATAAATATTTTTAAAAAACAAGAAAAAATAAACATAAATTAATTATCATGCCTTCCTGATGAGCTGATCTTTTAATTATAAATGTTCTTCCTGGGCAAATGAGGTGGCTCAGAAGACTGGCACCAAACTTGAGCTCAATTCCTGGAACCCACATGGTGAATGGAGGAACTGCCTCCTGGAAGTTGTCCTCTGGCCTCCACGTGTGTACCATGCATGGGCATGTCCATGTCTATACAAATACACATGCTAAAAAAAAGTTTTTCTCATCTTTAGTAGTTTTTTTTTGGGGGGGTGGGGTGGGAGGGAGCTGCTAAAGTCTTTTAATTTCTCTTTTGGTTTCTGATTATGTTTATCTTTTTCAGGCTTTTTATTTCCAACCTGTCTTTAAAGCGTTTCTCTGGTAGAGAATATATATTTGGATCTTGTTTTTGATTCAGCCTGAGAGACTTTACAGAGCATTACAAATGGGATGTACAGCAAAGAGACACTTTCTAGACACATTAACATCTCTAGTAACAGGTTAAACACATCCTTCTAACTTAGTGACCTACCTTTCAGCCACTGCTAGCAACCGTTCTGGTCTAAATGTACCCTCGGTGTCAATGTACATGGCCTTCCCTTCACCTCCACCACGATCAATGGGAAGCTAGAGGGAAAACACAAACAGTGGGAACCATCACTCTTCTGATACAGTGCGCCAAGTTCCCCATGATAAATCTAATCCACTCCACATAAGGGTTAAATACTTTAACACATTGGGCCGGGATGGGACAAGCCTTTAATCCCATCACCAGGGAAGAAGGATCTCTGTGAGTTCAAGGGCAGCCTGGTCTACAGTGCAGTTCCAGGACAGCCAGGGCTAAAGAGAGACCCTGTTTCAAAAAAACTAACTAACTAACCAACCACAAACCAGACAACCAAGAAAACCAACAATTCAATCCTGAAAACATATACACACTATATTATCCCAAAAAATGAAAAATTATAACAATTACGAAAAAAAGATGCATGCAGATATCATAAGTCAAGCAATGCCTGCTGATCTGATTAGCCTGAACCACAGTAACTCACCTGGCATGTTACAGCCAATGTATGACAGATCTGTGTCTTCCCAGTTCGGAATTCTCCAAACATCTCTGTGATAGATCCAGTCTCAATTCCGCCTATGAGAGTAAAAGGTATCCCACATAAAATAACTGCTTAGAAGCTATGTTCCTGGAGCACATGGATGTTCTGAAAAGACTCCCATTTTCTTTTTCTTTTGTTTTTTTAAGACAGGGTTTCTCTGTGTAGCGGCCCTGGCTGTCCTGGAACTCACAAGAGATCTATCAGTCTCTGCCTCCCAAGTACTGGGAATAAAGATATGCACCACCACTGCCTGGCTAAAACTCCCAAATTTCAATAATTGGTAAATTGTTCATTTTGGAGGGGAGCGGGCTAGGCTCACTAGCACATACCTACAGGCCAGCTATGTGGGAAGATGAAGCAGGAGAATAAAAAAGTTCAAAGCCTGTCTGAGAAATATAGGAAATCCAATACCAGCCTGCACAATACATTAAGACCTTGTAGTTTGATGGTAGAATGCTTGCTTAGCATAAAAGGCCCTGGGTTCAATTCCTAATTACCATAAAAAATAAAATAAAAATAAACAAAAATCCCAGTTGCTTTAAAATAATTACAGCTTCAGGACAGGCTCCAAAACCACAGAGAAACCGTCTCGAAAAACAAAATAAATAAATAAATAAATAAATAAAAATAATAATTACAGCTTATTTTATATATAAGAGGTTCTGGGGGGCGCTGGAGAGATGGCTCAGTGGTTAAGAGCACTGTCTGCTCTTTCAGAGGTCCTGAGTTCAATTCCCAGCAACCACATGGTGGCTCCAAATCACCTGTAATGAGATCTGGCGCCCTCCTCTGGCGTGTGGGTATACATGGAGGCAGAAAGTTGTATAAATAAATAAATCAATCTTTATTAAAAAAAAAAAAAGAGGTTCTGGGCATTCATCACCTTGTCTTCTCAGGGTCAACTTCTAACAAAAGCTGACATTCATGAAATCCTCAGCATGTTCAAGTCTCCATTTATACATGTATTCTTTTGTGTTGCTATAGTTTTTAGGCAATTTTATTCCATTTATAGCTTCATATAATTGTTACCATAATCAAGTTATAAAACTCAATCATGGGGGCTGGAGAGATGGCTCAGCGGTTAAGAGCACTGACTTCTCTTCCAGAGGACCCGGGTTCAATTCCCAGCACCCACATGGCAGCTCCCAACTGTCTGAAGATCCAATTCAGTGGATCGAACACCTTTATACTGATGCACATAAAATAAGCTTAAAAAAACTATAAGAAATATTTAAAAAAAAACCTCAATCATGAAAAGCCCACAAGCAGCTTCTGCAGTTTTAAAACAATCCAATATTTACCATTTCATGTGAATCTCCTTGTCCAATGTACTGACATGTATCACTCATGTAACTAAAAGCCTAAGGGATATGAAGTCTTATTCTCATCTTGAAGAAAACAGGCACAAGGACATTAAATAATTGTCCCAGGAAATATTATTTCCACCATTAATAGAGTCAATAAATACTAGGAATAAGAATCTTTCATTTTTTCTGAGACAGGGCTTTATGTAGTTCAGGCTTGCCATAACTCCCTCTGTGGCTGAGGATGCCTTAAACATCTAATCCCTTCCCTTAATATCCTAAGTGGTAGGATTACAGGCATGAGCCATGAGATCCAGTGGGAAGGGAAGGGGTTATCATCTGGTTTGGTTTTTTTTGTTTTGTTTTGAGATGGGTTTCAGCCCTGGCTGCTCCGGAGGGAAGGGGATCTTAGAGTTCAAAACCAGACAGACAAGGGAGTACTTGCCTTTAATCCCAATGCTCAGTAAACAGAGGCAGAGGGATTTCTGTGAGTTCCAGGACAGCCTCTGCAATGGACAAATATTAACAAACTATACTCCAAGTAGTAGCTAAACAAAGAATGTTTTGTATCGAGAAGTACAGCTCAGTGAAAGAGGACTTGAGTCTCTGGGCTCAATCTTTCCTATGGGTTTTTTTGTTTTTAAATTTTTCTTTCCTTCCTTCTTTTGGCTTTTCGAGACAGTGTTTCTCTTTGTAGGCCTAGCTGTCCTGGAACTCACTATAGACCAGACTTGCCTTGAGCTCACAGAGATCTGACTCCCTCTGCCGCCTGAGTGCTGGGATTAAAGATACTCGCTACCATTGCCTTTGTTTTTAAAATTTTGTTATTATCAGTACTGTGTGTTATGCTGTGTGTGAGTCTGGGCAGGCATATGCCACAGCTCACATGTGGAAGACAGAGAGTAACTCTGGGGAATCACGGAAGGTTCTCTCCTTATGTGGATTAAAGGGACCTAACTCGGGTCATCGGAGTTGTGAGGCAACCACCACTTGCAGAACTATTGGTCTGTCTTCCTCCATTATATTATCAAGTCATCAAATTTCAATCTTGTATTAGAATAAATATATAAATATATGCACAATCATACCTATTTCCTTAAGCAGAGGGAACTTATTCTTCTCTAAGTACAGTAACAAAGATTAAATTACTTAGTTTGTAGCCAGAGCTACAGAGTGAGACAGTGTTTCAAAACCAAACCAAATGTTATTTAATTTACAGGCAATTTTAGTATTTTATAAGACAGAGCTAGGGGGCTGGAGAGATGGCTCAGTGGTTAAGAGCATTACCTGCTCTTCCAAAGGTCATGAGTTCAATTCCCAGCAACCACACGGTGGCTCACAACCATCTGTAATGAGATTTAGTGCCCTCTTCTGGCCTGCAGACACACACAGAATATTGTATACATAATAAATAAATATTAAAAAAAAAGACAGAGCTAGTATGACTAACTAATTCCTATAATCTCAAATTTTAGTACTTGGGTAATAGGGGCAAGAAGACCAAGAATTTAAGGACATCCTTGGCTCCTGATTCAACTCCTAAAGTCACCAAAATAAGAAAAAATATTTAAATCACCATATATTTTTAAAATAATGTTAGATTTTTGGAAGGTGACAAAGAAATCTACAGGTACTCTTCACCTACCTCCTCCAGTGTCTCCATCTTTCTCAACTATAATATAATACAGCATCAGTGAAAAAGCTGGCATTCCTATAACCCACAATATGTTCAAATGAGCCCGGAACATGAGACGTCAACACAAGCCAGCAAACCAACAAACAAAACCCTAAACTAAGAAAATCTTACAAAAGCAAACCTGCAGAATCAGCCAGTCACAGCGGTGAAGAAATCTCCTGTTCACCCTTCTCTATGTCATACTCCATCTAACAGGTTCCACACCAACATTCAGGTTTGCACAGCTGTGTTTATCAGGGTTTATAAAATAGGAAAGGGATTACTATACCTTGAAGCAGTTTGTCAAGCTCTTTGGAGCCAGTAGTAATCTGTATGATTTCTGATCGCCTTTGGTGAAATTCAGTTGCAGTAGTGAATCCCATTGGAACTAATTTAGCTGCCTCAGTCTAGAACACATTAAGAAAAATTAAACCAATAATGTTTAACACAGGTAAAGAAACCAATATCTGGAAAACTTGGGACCAAAAATGCTTTGGACTGTGACTTTAGAAGACTTGGAGTATTTGGATAGACTTTACCAGCTGAAAATCCACTGAATAGTCCAAAATCTGAAACTTCTTGAGTGTGAGTGTGAGGTTTTGATAAAAAATTTCAGACTTCTGCACATTTCACCTCTTGTTTTTTGCACTGGGGACGGACGATCAACCCACATGTACAGTAAGACAAGTCCAGGCACAGAACAGGAAAACATTGGTGTGCTAGGATGACAGGAACGAAATGCCACAGGAGCTTAAAAAAATTCTATATATGTGACTTATCTATTTTGTGACAAGGTAATATGTCTGTTTTTAAAAGATTTAGTTTTATTTACTATATATACAGTGTTTTGCCTGCAGGTATGCTGCAGGCCAGAAGAGAGCACCAGACCTCATTACAGATGGTTGTGAGACACCAAGTGGTTGCTGGGAATTGAACTCAGGACCTCGGGAAGAGCAGTCAGTGCTCTTAACCTCTGAGCTGTCTCTCCAGCCCCAGTGTAGTATGTCATTATATTTTATTTCCTGTTCAGTCATCCCTTAACATTCTGCCTTGCAAAACAAGGACATATGCCATTCCAGACTTTTTTCACTTTATATTAATTCTTCATCCCTATCAGGTATACATTTTCTGTTTTGGTTTTTTGAGACAGGGTTTCTCTGTGTAGTCTTGGCTGTCTTGGAACCTACTCTATAGACCAAGCTGGCCTCAAACTCAGAGATTCACCTGCTTCTGCCTACTGAGTGCTGGGATTAAAGGTGTTAGCCACCATTATCTGGTCTGTTCTTAATTATTTATTTTTATTTTATGTGTGTTGGTCTTTTGCCTGCCTATATGTCTATTTGAGGTTGTCAGATCTTGGGAATTACAGTTGTGAGTTGCCATGTAGATCCTGGGAAGTGAACCTGGGACCTCTGAAACCTGGGACCTCTGAAAGAGCAGTCAGTGCTCCTTTGAGCCATCTCTCCAGTCCCATTATTTTTTACTTTTTATTTCTTTTAATTATTCATTTTTATTTTATTTGGAAGACCAGGTTCAGTTCCCAGCACTCACTCACCTGGTGACTCACAACCACCTAAAACCAGTGTCAGGGGATTATCCGCCTGCCCTCTTCTGACCTCTGCAGGAACCAAGTATGGGCATGTTGTACATACATGCAAGCAAGAAAAACACTAATATACATAAAATGTACCTTTAAGAAATTTAAGAAAAAAACATACATGTATACGGTATTTGAATGTTAAACATAAACTTGAGTGGGGGCAATCATACATGTGTGTATCACCATGCTTGTCTTCAACTGCCTCTATTTTCTTCTTTTGTTTTCTTCTTTTTCTCTCTCTCTCTTTTTTTAAGGGAGACAAGAGCTCACTATGTAGTGCTGGCTGTCCTAGAGCTCACTAAGTAGACCAGGCTGGCTGGCCTTGAACTCTACCTGTCTCTGACACCTGAGTACTGGGATTAAAGGCTCAGTACCACAATATCCAGCTTCAATTTCCTTTTTCCTTTTCTCTTCCAATACCTCTGCATTATTTCGTAGTGTATTATAAAGGCAAAATAAGGATACGAGAGATGGGATGAGTTTGTGGCTCAGTAGTATGTATAGTGCTCACTTAGCATGCATAAGGCTCATTCCAGCGCTGCATAAAAAAGACAGGATGTACCCTGTACTCCCAGAACCAGGGAGGTAGAAACAAGACCAGCTCAAAGTTGTTTTTAGTTACCTTGAATTTGAGGCCAGCCTGAGATATCTAAACAATTAACAGCAGCGGCAATGAAAACCTTTAAAAAAGCATTTGATAGTGTTTGAAAGCATTAAATACTATTTTAAAACAGGGTTATTGAATTTCTACCCTATATACAGCTGAGATAGTAATAACATCAGCGTTTTTTATTTTTATGTACTTTTGGAGCAGGACCTTGTATATTACAAGCTCCCTCCAACTCACAACTCTCCTGCCACACCCTCCTGAGTGCTGAGGCTATAGGTGTGTATCACCATACCAAGTCGTTATTTTCTATTGTTTTTTTAAGATAAAGTCTCCTGTAGCCTAAGCTTGCCTGGAATTACATGGTCTATAATGAATCTGAACTCCAGGGAATCCTCCTGCCTCAGCCTTTCAAGTGTTCCACAATTCCCAGTTCAATAAAATCACTTGTCATTTGTTATAGTGAAAAACAAAAACAAATGGGTGTACAGAGGTGGGAGCTCGTGCCTTTAATGCCAACACCCTAGAAGCAGAGGCAGGTGGATCTCTGTGAGTTCAAGGCCACACTGGTGGCCAGAGAAGTTCCAGGTCAGCCAATGCTACAGAGAGAAACCATGTTTCGAAAAACCAAAAACCAACCAAACAAACAAAAATACCCTAAGAAAATGATAGGAAAATATCGTCTATAATAAATTTAGTTATGGGGTATACACACTGGAGCTTAATACAGGACTTTGATATTCATGCAATAAAATAGCTTTGGAGCTTGAAAGTAAAACCTATTTACTGTGAAAAATGTAGCAATGTCAGAAAATTGTAAAAAAAAAAAAAAAAAAAAAAAAACAAAACCTTGGGCTGGAGATGGCTCAGCAGTTAAGAGTACTTTCTCTTCTTGCAGAGGACTAGGTTTGGTTCCCAAAACCCACATGATGGCTCACAAATGTCTGTTAACTCCAGTTCTAGAGGGATCAAACATGCTCTTCTGGCTGCTGCAGATACAAAACATACATGTGGTGCATATATACATGTAAATGGATTTTCCTTTGGGCCACCAGCTCACAAAAAATGGCAGACTTATTAATTATGAAAGCTCAGCCAATAGCTGAGACTTATTTCTAACTAACTCTTATAACTTAATTTAACACATTTCTATTCATCTATGTGTTGCCACATGAATTGTGGATTTACCTTTCCTTCATTTCTGTTCCCTCTCAGTCGGCTGGCGACTCCTGGCGTCTCCGCCCTTCTTCCCAGCATCCTCTGTGCCTAGAAATCTTGCCTAGCTATCAGCCATTCAGCTTTTTATTAAGCCAGTATTAATGACATAATCTTCAGTGTACAAAAAGATTATCCTACAACAAGACACTTGTAGGAAAAACATACACATAAAAATGAATAAAATATAAGAATGAAAGAAAATAAATGCTGGAGCACAGATCAGTAGCAGAGCATGTACTTAAAGTATACATGAAGTCCTGGGTTCAATTCCCAGCCCAGAGACAAAAATCAAACCAAAACAATAACCAGTTCATATTCTTACTATGTGGGAATAACGACATTAATATTTTAGTGCATCTATCCCTACTGCACATTCTGTACATACATAGAAAACACACACATTTTAATGGGGCCCTATCCCGGCTCTGGTATTTATATACTGTTAATGCACTAATTATTTTCATTATCATGTCTGCCTTCCCCACCATCACAAAGCTAGACTTACCAGAATTTTGTCAGCTTTGGCTTCACTAATTCCCTTAATATTTATAAGTTCCTTCTTTGGTGCATAAGCAACAGCCTCCACTGTATGGAAACCAGCCTCTTCCAATTTCTTCACATCATTGGCATTTATGCCACATTGCTGTAAGAAAACAATGGATGAACTGAGGCCTCTTGTCTTAACACAGATAGTACACGCTAGAGAGGTATTTGAAGATAACTAAATTATGTAAAACCTCTAAAAATCTTGTCTATATATGAATCATTAAATAACAAGCTATCACGCTTTTCATTAGTTTTGGGCTGAGGAGACAGTGAAATAGGGATATGTGGTAGCTATTACCCCAAGGAGGTTGAGACTGGTGGATTCCTGACTCACTGGCCAGCCAGCCTAGCCTAACCAGTAAACTCTAGACTAAAAAGTATGTGTGTGTCCCCCTCCAAAAAAGGGGGGTAAGATGGCTCCTGAGGAGCAATAAAGGTGACCTCTGGCTCCCATATGCACATATACTACTATACACATAAGAATCTTAAACTAGCACTATATTCATGCATGTTAAGATGAAATTGAGATTAAACTAGTAGCAAAACATGGTGGTGCACAGTTTTAATCCTAGCACATGGGAGGTAGAGGCAAGAAGATCTGAGTTCCAGGCCAGCCTGGTCTACACAGCGAGTTCCAGATAAGCCACGGCTATGCTTAAAACCAAAACCAAACCAAAGCAAAAAATACCTAATAATTCCCAACCTTTCATACTATGACTTGAAATGACCTTTGGTATCCTGATCCTCCAAACAACTTTGAAGCAGCGTTTTCTAATGCTTTCCACATCAGGCATACAGAAATTGTTATTTCACTCAGTGCTAGAACAAACAGATAGGACTGCCCCAGAGTCAGAGCGACCTTGGCATAGCAAGGGAAGAACAATCTTGGAAGAACAATGGCTGGAAAGCTCTGCTTGACATTAGGATGGAGAAAATGGAACACTAGAGAGATGGCTCAGCAGGTAAGAGCACTGGCTGTTCAGGCGGATCTCTGTGTTTCAAGACTAGCCTAGTCTACAGAGCGAGTTCCAGAACAGGCACCAAAGCTACAGAGAAACCCTGTTTCGAAAAACCAAATAATAATAATAATAATGATAATAATAGTAATTCACAGCAACCACATGATAGTTCACAACTATCAGCAATGAGATTTGGCGCCCTCTTATGGCCGGTGGGCATACATGCAGGCAGAGCACTGTATACATAAGAAATAAATATTTAAAAAAAAAAAAATCATCCCCCAATGGGGGCCTATGGGAAATAGGCATGATATCGTATATCTCAGCTACACAATGACTTTGGGACCAGCCTGGGTTCCCAGCACCTACATGATGGCTCACACTACCTGGCAACTCTTCTGACCTAAACAAATACTGGGCATTCACGTGACAGATATACATAGAAGCAGGAAAACATTTATATATAGTATTTTAGGGTATTATAGTATTATAGTTATTAATGCTGTAATAAGCACAATACCAAAGTAACACAGGGAGGAAAGGGTTTATCTGGCTTACACCTCTCCACATCACTGTTCATCGCGGAAGAAAGCCAGGACAGGAACTCAAATAGCAACAGGAACCTGGAGCAAGGAACTGATCCAGAGGTCATGGAGGAGCCTGATCTACAGAGAAGCAGTGCCACAAAGTTTGAGAGAGGGTCTCATGAAGCCAAAGCCTGATAAGGAGCAAAGCACTCTGAACTCCTGAATCTTTTTTGCTCCACTAGTAGGAAGCTGCTTGTCTGTTTCCAAGTCACACAGACTCCCGAAATAACCACACAGAAACTGTATTAATTAAATCACTGCTTGGCCTATTAGCTCTAATTTCTTAGTGGCTAGCTTTTACATCTTAATTTAGCCCATTTCCATTATTTTATATTTTACCATGAGCTTTGTGGCATACAGGGAAGGTTCCAGCTTATCTATCTCTGGCTGCAGCTCCATGGCTTCTCCCTGACTCTGCCTTTCTTCCAGCATTCAGTTTAGTTCGTCTGTCTCCACCCCTCAGCTCTACTCTACCCTATCACAGGTTTAAGACGGTTTCTTCATCAACCAATGGTAATCACAGCATACAGAGGGGAATCCCACATCACAGAAGCAAGTACCACCAAGCTCAGCTCATTTAAGTAGTTTCCAAAGTCTTTATTTATATATTTATTCCCCCCCCCCCCTTTTTGGTTTTCAAGACAGGGTTTCTCTCTGTAGCTTTGAAGCCTGTCCTGGAACTCATTCTATAGATCAGGCTGGCCTTGAACTTACAGAGATCTGCCTGCCTCTGCTCCAAAGTGCAGTTTCCAAAGTCTTGAAGTGTGGGTAGATTGGAAAATTTATATAAACAAAGTCAGAAGATCAAGGCATACCTTCCCACTGGGGCCTTTGCAAACTCACAGAAATACTGTATAGATTTAGTGCCTAATATTCTTCCTGCTTTGTGTGTTTGTGTGTGTATGTGCATGTGCACGTTCACGTGTGTGCATTCCTGGGTCACACCACTAATTCTCTCATCAGCATTTTAACACTTAGTATAATTAGCACTGAGATTCCACCATGGGATACTAGACCTTCGTTTCTAAAGTTAAGCTCTTAAGGAGAAAACGGTGCAGGAAGAAAATTGTCAAAAGACTTGACCAGACAAATCATAATATGTCTATAACAATCCTGTTATTACAAGTCTTAATAACAATTCTGTGCTTTTCTGTAGAAACTGACAAGCTCCTGAAACCCCAACCTAATTTCTGTAAAGCTTAATTTGTTCTATTACATAGAAGACTGTTTTGTTTTGTTTTGTTTTCCTTCGAGACAGGGTTTCTCTGTGGTTTTGGAGCCTGTCCTGGAACTAGCTCTTGTAGACCAGGCTGGTCTCGAACTCACAGAGATCCGCCTGCCTCTGCCTCCCAAGTGCTGGGATTAAAGGCGTGCGCCACCACCACCCGGCTTACATAGAAGACTGTATGACAGCATCGTAAGTAAATACTTAGCAACTAAGAACATACCTCTAGTCGTGAAATAGGTTGTGGACCAAAGCTTTCTTCTTCCACTGAAGTATCTGCATTTGCGTCAAGCTGCATCTGCATAGCCATTACTAAAAATACAGACAGGCACCAGTATGAACGAACACTAGAGAGACAGAGCCATAACGAACTGCAAGTTTAGTTTTCCAACAAACCTTTGAAGAATTACAGCTGGCCCTCTCTAGCCACAGGTTAAGCACAACTGTTTCTTTTGAACAGCATCCAGGTTCAGGTCTCAGCACCACATGAAAATTCCTGTCTATCACTCCAAGAGACCCAACACCCTCTCTCTTGTGACTATGCATGCACAGCATAGGAGTGCTATGCTTACATAGAGGTAAAGCATTCATACACAGAAAAACAAGCTTTAAAAAGTACGTGTGTCTAACCTACAGCTGCGGGCTGTGTGTAGCTAATGATAGTTTATTCAAACAGATCTTTCATTAAAAAAAAAAAAGGTATTTTTACAAGGCAGCAAGTCTCAAGACTTCCCATATTACATAGTAAAATTTCAAAACACAGAATTTTTTTTCTTTTTTACTATTATTTATTTTCATGTGCACTGCAGTTTTGTCTATCTGCATGTCTGTGTGAGGGTGTCAGATCCAAGATCTGGAATTACAGACAGCTGTGAGCTGAGAACCGAACCTGGGTCCTTTGGAAAAGCAGCCAGTGCTTTTAAAAACTGAGTCATCTCCCCAGTCAAGAATATTTTTATATTCTTAGAATACACGAAACAATAATCTAATAGGAAAACACAGGCTGGAAACAGGGCAAGTCCTTGTCTAGGAGAAAGAGACACTGAGTTGAATTCTCAGCACTACAAAGCAAATAAAATCTGACTATATTATTTTATTTTCAGCACTGAAGATGGAATTCAGGTCCTTAAACAGGTTAAATAACTACTGAAATAAGCCCTTAGCTCTGACTACACTTAAATTTATAACTTTTAATAAGCCTTGAGATGAAGATCAATTGGTAGTCTTTGCCTGTCATGCCAGGCACTGCATAAAACCAGGCAAGGTAGGCATGTCTGTAATCCCAGCATTTAGGAAATAGGCAGGAAGATTAGAAATTCAAGGTCATTCAAGGTTGAAGTTAGCTTGGACTACTAAAACCCTGTCTCAATCAATCAATCAATCAATCAATCAATCAATCAACAAAACTTCAAGCCACCAAAGACATCAAGAACATGAAGAATTGGCCGGGCAGTGGTGGCCCACCCCTTTAATCCCAGCACTTGGGAGGCAGAGCCAAGCGGATCTCTGTGAGTTCGAGGCCATCCTGGTCTACAAGAGCTAGTTCCAGGACAGGCTCCAAAGCTACTGAGAAACCCTGTCTCAAAAAAAAAAAAGAAAAAAAAAAAAAGAAAAGAAAAGAAAAGAATGAACATGAAGAATCGAATCATAAAACTAGAAAAAATATTTGCCACAAACAATCAGAGGTGGGTAATCAAAATACAAACATAAAGAACTGTTTATTCTGTTTCAAATAAGAAACAGAAAGACAACAAAGATTAGATAATTAAAGAGGAAGGTATCTCCACAACAAAAAAACGTGAGTAAGCAGGGTGGTGGTGGCGCACACCTTTAATCCCAGCACTTGGGAGGCAGAGGTAGGCGGATCTCTGTGAGTTCAAGGCCAGCCTGGTCCACAAGAGCTAGTTCCAGGACAGGCACCAAAAAGCTACAGAGAAACCTTGTCTTGAAAAAAAAAAAAAAAAACAACAACAAAAAAATAGAACAAAAAACATGAGCAAACATGAAATCTTATCAGTAACCAAGAAAATTAGAACCACAAGAGGAGGGGGGAAAAAGCCTGGTATGGTGGCTCATGCCTGCCCTAGCACTTAGGAGGCTGAGGCAGGAAGACTGCTCCAAATTCAGGGACAGGGGGAGATGGCTCAGCGGTTAAGAGCACTGATTGTTCTATCAGAGGTCCTGAGTTCAATTCCCAGCAACCACATGGTGGCTTACAACCATCTCTAATAAGATCTGGTGCCAACTTCCGGCCTGCAGGGACACATGCAGTCAGAATATTGTATACATAATAAATAAATAAATCTTAAAAAAAAAAAAAACAAAAACAAATTCAGGGACAGGCTGGGCTGCATAATAAAGCTGTCTCAAACAGAAGCCTCCACACCCACTCCAAAGTTCGTAAAATATTACTAAATATCCATCATAAAACAGCAAGTGTTGGCAAGCACTTGTGGGAACAATCAAACATTCACTACTACTGGTATATTTACACGAAGCTTAAAAACAGACTAGGGAAGCACTAGGGAAACAAAAATCAGGAAGCTGAGTTCAACCTTAGCCTGGGCTAAGATCCAAAAACAAAAATAAAAGGGCTGGAGAGCTGTCTCAGTGGTTAAGAGCACTGGCAACTCTGCGAGAGGTCCTGAGTTTACAAAGTCAGACTCTGCCTAAAACAATGTCTTGTCCAAGGGGCCCCGTTAGTGAGCAGTATTAGAAATCACTGTTTAGCAATTAGGGTGAGGGGAAAATATTAGACAAGGAAGGATAACAGAGGTCTTTAGGCTGATGACAACATTGGTATTACACAGACGCATTCATTTCGTAATAATTCATGTATGTACTCACTTGTGGTTTTTGTATTTTATACTTCACTTTATTGCTACTTTTGAAAGTTCTTTTTAGACTTATTTTTTTGTGCATGAGTATTTTGCCTGCATATATGTATGGGTACCACAAGCATGCCTGGTGTCTGTGGAGGTCATTAGACAGCACTGGACCCCCGGAAACTGCACATAGGTGGTTCATGTGGGTGTGAGGAACTGAACTCGGGTCCTTTGCAACAAGAGCTCTTATCGGCTGCGTCATTTCTCCAGTCCCCCTACTTCACTCTCTTCCTGAGATAAGCTCTTCCATAGTAGTTCAGGTTGGCCTTGAAACTGCCATCTTCCTGCCTAGCCCCTCAAATGCTAGGATTCTAGGAGAGATGAGTCAGCAAGGCAGGATTCTCTTTAGAAATTTGTGTTGCACTTTACAGGTTTTTACTTTGTTGTTTACACAATCTCTGAACTCCTACCTCAGTCTCCAAAAAGAATCACCGGCACCAACCACCATGCTCCACTTTAAAAGAAAACAAAAACAAAACCCAGCAACCAATAATCTGTTGGCCTTGGCCCTATTATTTAACAGCTGTGCGCACTTCTCTCTGGCTCTCGGCTTCCTGCCGCGGGCCCACAGAAATGAACGTGAAAGTCTGTAATTCCAGCATTTGGAAGATTGAGGCAGGAGTTCGAACCCCGACAGGAGGGCGCGAGCCCAGGTCTCAAAACGAAAGCGTCAAGTAGGGTTCGGTTTTCCCGACAACGAACTCAGTGGGTCGGTTAGTGTCGGCCGGTTGGTCCCAAGTAGGGGCCCAGCGCCGCCAAGCTCGCCTTTTTCAGGGCAGAGGGGACCCCAAAGCTAACTGTGGGAGCACTGGCCACCGGCTGACGAATCCGAGCGGCCGAGGAGGGGTCGGCCCGCGCTCACACTC
The DNA here is from genome assembly GCF_037038515.1 of Microtus pennsylvanicus. Taxonomy (NCBI): domain Eukaryota; kingdom Metazoa; phylum Chordata; class Mammalia; order Rodentia; family Cricetidae; genus Microtus; species Microtus pennsylvanicus. The sequence continues at coordinate 97,382,784 of NC_134580.1, read as the reverse complement.
ACCCGTCCCGCAGGCTTGGGCCGCGCGCTCCTTCCGGCGGCCGGCTCTGCAAACGCCCCAAGAACCCCCGACCCCGGCTCGAACCCCGTCGCAGCTCCTCTGTCGGTCTTCTGTGAAGAACAGGAGCAAATTTCAGCCTTCCCCGCCGCGCTACTGGGGACACCACAGCTCTGCCTCGGACCCCGTCAGCGCGCACTCCGCCTAGCGCCGCGCGACTTTCAGAAATCCCGCCAAAGCCTCACGGGCCGTCACGCCCGCATCCTGCTACGTCATCACGCCTTTCTCAGACCCGCCTATAGCCTCTTCCGCTGAGAGCCTGACAGACAGCCCGACGACTTTGAAGCTGAGTGATGCCGTAGGTCACTTTTGCTTTCCTCTGGACGGTTCTTTCTCAACCTTTCTTGTTACCTGACTGAGGACTACACGTCCCCACGGGCGATGTGATCGACCTAGGACTACATCACCCAGCATGCACTGCTGCGGACGCTGCTTAGTAAAAATTCCTGCTCAGGTCTTGGTGGTGTACAGTGTTGTCAGAATGCCGACTAATCGGAGTGCCTTTGGGATCTACATGTTTTACAAGTCCCTGTGGGTGAAGAGATGAATAAGCCGGAATAAAAGAATGAAAGCAGCGAACAAAACCAGCGACTAGCAAATCAGTGTGGCACTCAGCGCGTTGTTAAAAAAGAAAGTATTTGGGGCTGGAGAGGTGGCTCCGAATTTAAGAGCACTGGTTGCTCTTACAGAGGACCTGAACTGAATTCTCAGCAACCACATGGTGGCTCACAACCTTCTATGATGAGATCTGGTGCCCTCTTCTGGCATGCAAGTATACATGCAGGCAGAACGCTGTATACATAATAAATAAATAAATCTTTAAAAAAAAGTATTTGGTTGGCGGTTGGATATAATTTAAATAAGTTAAAAACATTTATAAAACTACCAAAAATAAAATGAAAAAAAAAACTCACTCTGTAGTTGTGTTTACTAGAACTCCAGAAAAGGCTAAGAATTGAAAGTAAACGTTTGTGCAGTTTGTCAGGAGCTGTAACTTCAGCGTTTTTTGTCTGTGTGTTTTATCTGTGTGCTTTGAGACAGGATTTGATATACCCCAGCCTGACCTCATACTCTTTGTACCCGAGAATGACCTTAATCCTTCCCCCGTATTGGTTTTCTGTGCTGGGATTGCAGGAGTGATCCACCACTATATTCTGTACTAGGATTGAACCCAGAGCTGCAGGCATGCTAGACATGCACTTCAACATAGCTGCATGCTAAATATGCCGTTGCCCTCAGACAATAGGAAGCAGTCTAGAGAAAAAACGGCTACATTCCCAAAAGTTGGGTTATGCATGTTTGTCATCATTTCAAGGGGGTTGGTTACAAGTTGTTATTGGTCATAGTCAGGAAAAAAGCTAGACGAAAGAGCTCAATTCAAAGATCTCTTTCCAAAGGAAGAGGGGGATATGATATAGAAATGATGAGTTACAAGGGTAGATTATTTAATACAAAATCTATTAATCTCAAAATATTTTAGATTGATATGGATTTGGATTTATTGCTACAAATTTAAGGTCAATTGTGTTATGCTGTATGTATGTTTTTATTCTTGTTTGGGTATTATACAGCTCATTTAAAATGTAATGCATAATTAAAAAATACAATAAGCTGGGCAATGGTGGCGCACGCCTTTAATCCCAGCACTCGGGAGGCAGAGGCAGGCGGATCTCTGTGAGTTCGAGACCAGCCTGGTCTACAGAGCTAGTTCCAGGACAGGCTCCAAAGCCACAGAGAAACCCTGTCTCGAAAAACCAAAAAAAAAAAAAAATACAATAGCCGGGCGGTGGTGACACATGCCTTTAATCCCAGCACTCAGGAGGCAGAAGCAGGGGGATCTCTGTGAGTTTGAGGCCAGCCTGGACTACAAGAGCTAGTTCCTGGACAGGCTCCAAAGCCACAGAAAAACCCTGTCTCGAAAAAAAAAATACAGAAGTTAGTCATCTATAAACTTGTAGTCATATTAGGTCAAGGTTAAACAGATATATTTACTTAGCCTGATGGTCTTCAAACACTTCAGAGACCTACATAATTTGACATTTAGTATTTTAATAACCTAAGATTTTCATGACAATTACACACATCTGCTTCTGATAAAGCACCAATTTATTTCAAAAGATGATGGGGAAGGGACAGTGATGGTGCATGCCTTTAATCCCAGTTCTCAGAAGGCAGAGGCAGGCAGATCTCTGTGAATTTGAGGTCAGCCTGGTCTACAGAGGGAGTTCCAGGACACCCAAGACTAAGCAGAGAAGCTTTGTCTCAAAAAACCCAAAACAAAAAAGATGATGGGCACTGGAGAACTTCCATGCGGAGTTTGCTTTCTGTGTGGCAAAAGGCTAGCCATTTGAGCAAAAACTGTCCTTGCCTCAATTGCTGACAGGACACACAAAATAGCAACTGCCAGTCAAGACAAGGTAGGGCAATCCTTCAAAGTTCTCTACTTCTCAAAAATGTCTGGCAGATATACTAGGCCTGTAAGCCGAAGTTGTAAGCCCCAATGTTGCAGAACTTGAGGGTGACTATCCAGACAGCCAGAAGTCCCTGTAAGGTAACATGATAAGCTTCTGGGGTCATTAATAGGATTAAAGACTAAATAGTTAAAATTACAGTTTTCCTTAGTTTTGATAAAAGGTAAATTAAATATAAAACTTTAGACTCACAAAGATAGATAATAGAATATTTTCTCTAATTTTACCAAATATAAATGTATTGGATATTGTAAATCTTACTTGATAACTGTTTTGTTATAGTTTTACTATGTAAGTTAAAAATCTTCCTTTTTGATTAGAAAGGAAGGGGGAAATGCTGTAGAATAATCCTTCTGTACACTCTGAAAAATCTGTTGATCTTATTGTTAGTAAAAAGCTGATGGCTGGGGCTGGAGAGATGGCTCAGTGGTTAAGAGCATTGCCTGCTCTTCCAAAGGTCCTGAGTTCAATTCCCAGCAACCACATGGTGGCTCACAACCATCTGCAATGGGGTCTGGTGCCCTCTTCTGGCTAGCAGGCATACACACAGAATATTGTATACATAATAAATAAATATTTCAAAAAAAAAAAAAGAACTTAACCGTCATTTAAAAAAAAAAAGCTGATGGCTGATAGCTAGTCAGGATTTTTGGAAGAGAGAATTCTGGGAAAGAGACCAGAGTCAAAAGAGCCAGATGCAGAAGAAGCTGTAGGGGAATTTGTTATAGCTATAGAGGTGCGGAGATATCCTGACTTATCGGGAAGCCAGATTATCCTTAGAGCCACAGTAAGACAGCTCTGGAGGGGTAGAGTCACAATAGGACAGCTCAGCCCTGGAGGACAGGTGTCCTGACTATTGGGAAGTCAGGTTACCAGAAGCTGGGGTGCAGTGGGGGATGGTCTCTCCGCAGGATATATCAATCCTGCTCTTCTGGAGAGCCAATACGGCTAAGCTCTGCTCTATTCCCTTAAGGGAACATCTTAGCAGAGCTATCTGCTTCTTCTCTGGTCCAAGAAGTTATTCTTTGCTAGCACTCTGCTGAAGGGGAAGCCCCTGAAGAAATGTAGCAGTCTCCTCCAGCTCCGTAGAAAAGTTGTTAACTTTTTCTGCTTAGCCTTGCTCAGACCCCTCTAAGGAGCGTCCTAGCAAGGTTCTTCTGTTCTACTCTGCCTTACTCAGGCCCCCTAAGGAACCTCTCAGCAAGGTTTTTCAGCACAGTCCCATAAGGGACATCCCAGGCAGGTTCTTCTATTCTTCACCGGCCAATGAAGATCTTTACCTAAGACTTGATTTTTTTGGGAGGAGGAGTTCAGGAGAGTAGCCACCTCTGCCAGGGAGGGATAAATAGCAGTCCTTAACTGAATGGGCAGAGAGGCTTATATAGGGCTTCTTGGCGGCGGCGGGGGGGGGGGGGGTTCCCAGGAAGAAGAGGGATTAGTTTTTCCTTGCTCAGGGACTGGTCAGTGGCAGAGATGGCTCTGACTTCATGGCCAAATTGCGTTTCTTTCACTAGCCCTTTTAAGCTTTTTGACTTTAATCTTAGGACCAGGGTATATCTCTTTCACTGGTTCTGATTCTAGAGACAAAGTGTTTTTCTTTGATACTAGTTAACAGAGCCAGGGGACTTACCTTTAGTCCTGGGTCAGGGATAAAGATGTTTCTTTCCCTGGCCCAGGTCTCAGATCTGGAGTGTGTTCCTTTTTTTTTTTTTTTTTTTTTAAGACAGGGTTTCTCTGTGGCTTTGGAGCCTGTCCTGGATCTAGCTCTGTAGACCAGGCTGGTCTCGAACTCACAGAGATCCACCTACCTCTGCCTCCCAAGTGCTGGGATAAAAGGCGTGCACCACCATCGCCCGGCTGGAGTGTGTTTCTTTCACTGGCTCTGTGTTCAGAGTCAGGGTGCTCAGGGATTGGTTGGTTTCCTGCTCCAGTTGTCCCTTTTGCACTATAGAAGCACATAGGAAGTTGATAGATGTGGTAAAACGAGCCTCCGGGCAGCACGTGGATTAATAGAAATAGTTTGATTTAAGTTGTAAAAGCTGCCTGGAGAGAAGCCTAAACTATTGGCCAAGAATTTATAATTGGAAAAAAAAGAATTTATAATTGGAAAAGCAAAAAACCCAGGATAGCCAAAACAATCCTGTACAATAAAAGAACTTCTGGAGGCATCACAATCCCTGACTTCAAACTCTACTTCAGAGCTACAGTATTGAAAACAGCCTGGTACTGGCATAAGAACAGACAGGAGGACCAATGGAACCGAATAGAAGACCCAGATATCAATCCACATATCTTTGAACACCTGATATTTGATAAAGAAGCAAAAAATAACAAATGGAAAAAAGAAAGCATATTTAACAACTGGTGCTGGCATAACTGGATATCAACATGTAGAAGAATGAAAATAGACCCATATCTATCACCATGCACAAAACTCAAGTCCAAATGAATCAAAGACCTCAACATAAAGCCAGCCACACTGAACCTTATAGAAGAGAAAGTGGGAAGTATACTTGAATGCATTGGCACAGGGAACCACTTCCTAAATAGAACCCAGCAGCATAGACAGTGAGAGAAACAATTAATAAATGGGACCTCCTGAAACTGAAAAGCTTTTGTAAAGCAAAGGACATGGTCAACAAGACAAAAGGATAGCCTACAGAATGGGAAAAGATCTTCACTAACCCCACATCAGACAGAGGTCTGATCTCCAAAATATACAAAGAACTCAAGAAATTGGACATGAAAAGATCACATAATCCAATAAAAAAAATGGAGTACAGATCTAAACAGAGAACTCTAAACAGAGGAATCTAAAATGGCTGAAAGACACTTAAGGAAATGTTCAACATCCTTAGTCATCAGAGAAATGCAAATCAAAACAACTCAGGTTCCATCTCACACCTGTAAGAATGGCCAAAATCAAAATCAAAACACTAATGACAACTTATGCTGGAGAGGTTGTGGGGAAAAGGGAATACTTCTGCATTGCTGGTGGGAATGCAAGCTGATACAACCCCTTTGGATGTCAGCGTGGTGATTTCTCAGAAAATTAGGAAACAACCTTCCTCAAGACCCAGTAATACCACTTTTGGGTATATATCCAAAGGATGCTCAATTGTGCCACAAGGACATGTGCTCAACTATGTTCATAGCAGCTTTGTTTGTCATAGCCAGAACCTGGAAACAACCTAAATGCCCCTCCATTGAAGAATGGATAAGAAAAATGTGATACATTTACACAATGGAGTACTACACAGAAGAAAAAAATGACAGCTTGAATTTTGCAGGTAAATGGAACTAGAAAACATTATTTTGAGTGAGGTAACCCAGACACAGAAAGACAATTATCACATGTACTCACTCATAGCTAGTTTTTAAACGCAAAGCAAAGAAAGCCAGTCTACAAACCACAATCCCAGAGAACTTAGACAACAATGAGGACACTAAGAGAGACTCACATAGATCATGGGAAGTAAAAAGTAGAAAAAGACAAGATCTCCTGAGTACATTGGGAGCATGGGTACCTTGGGGGAGGGTCAAAAGGGGGAGGGGAGAAGCAGGGAGTGGGTCAGAGAAAGATGTAGAGCTCAAAATATCAAATTTATAATTAAGTCTTTGTGTATTTGGGAACTGACTGGTGGGACAGAAAAGTCCACCTACTAACACCTGCAAACAAAAGCAAAGACCTACTCTATCAAAGTCCACTGTTCCAGGAAAGTCCCTAAATCTTTGCTTTTTGGTACTAATCTTCCTTTTGGTACAGAAATGTACTGTTCTTGCTAACTGAGGTGTGCCAACCCAGGATGGAGTTTTTGTGCTTAAAAGCCCACCCTGGGAAAGGTTCAGGGCTGCACTTGGGTCCTGAACAGCCAGTGTGGTCACTAACACTTTCTAATGGCTTGAACCCATGTTGAATAATGTTCATCAGATACCTCACAACACTACATTTAGTGCACACATCTTGGTGCATTTGTGTGGGTTAGAGTAAAACTTACCAGAGTTGGTTCCCTCCTTCTATCCTGTGGGCCCCAAAGATTGAACTCAGGTCATCAGGAGGCAAGTACCTTTACCTGCTGAGCTGGCTTGCTGGCTTGCTGGCTTGCATAGCTGGCCATTTTGTTATAGGGGTTTTGAGAGTCAGAACCTGGACCTGGGAAGTCCTTACAAGTTTAGCCATGGCCTCAGTAGGCCAATTAAAGATGTGATTGTGGAACTGGGCGGTGATGGCACATGTCTTTAATCCCAGCACTTGGGAGACAGAGGCAGGCAGATCTCTGTGAGTTCGAGGCCAGCCTGGTCTATTAGACCTAGTTCTAGGACAGGCTCCAAAGCTACAGAGAAACCCTGTCTCAAAAAACCAAGAAAAAAAAAAAAGATGTGGTTGTGAAAAACAGAAAAGGGAGCTTCATTTAATATGATCACATAGGAAACAAAAACAAAGACATCTACTGAGTCCCCAAGTCTATCTATGTGGTGCTGACATGAGGGTTTTTTTAATTAGAAGGCAAAAGGTATGCATAGTTAAGGAGTCCCAATCAGGTGTGGTCCCACCTATCACTGACCCATTTTGTCTAGACTTCAGTCTTTCTTTCCTGCAAGGTGGTCTAACAAATTATCAAAATTGGGTAAAATCTCCTCCCCCAACCCCAAACCAGCCTCTAGTTAGGTGTTGTCCTTCTACCAGCATGAGACTCCTAGGGAAGTTTTAATTTTGGTGAACTCATTGACTCAACAGTCTGATAGCAAATGGAAGGGGCACAAGTCATTTTGTTTGTGTAAAGACAAAGACAGAAAAAATAATTTAGGATCTAGTTAATTATACTTTATGAGCCGGTGGTCATGTCAGAGAATGGGATTCAGGGTATCAGCACAGCAGGAGGCAACCCCTTGATGGATAATTCTCATTCAGGCAAGGACCCTGAGACCACAGACCCCGGAATGTCTTTTGCTTTGCTGGGCTTTTACATGTTTGCTGTTGCTATCATTCTCTGATATCTGGCATGGTTGAACTGGTTGTGGGGAGATTCTCCACTGCCTGTTATGTAATGTGTTTATTTCATGGAAACATCCTGTTTTACTGGGCGTTTTGACCTTGGATGACTATGAAGATGATTCCTCCCTTACCTGTGCTCTCTAATTGATAATGATGTTATCTTATACACAATTTTGTTTTTTGGTTTTTTTTTGTTTTGGTTTTTCGAGACAGGGTTTCTCTGTGGTTTTGGAGCCTGTCCTGGAACTAGCTCTTGTAGACCAGGCTGGTCTCGAACTCACAGAGATCCGCCTGCCTCTGCCTCCCAAGTGCTGGGATTAAAGGTGTGCGCCACCACCGCCTGGCTATCTTATACACAATTTTGATGAAAGAAAGTAACTACAAGGAAATGGTACACAGGTAGAAGCCTATGAGTTTCATTTAAGGAGCTACCCAGGTCGTAGTTCAAGTTAACGATTGAAACAACTGAAACAGGCTGGCTCAAATTCCTTTAATCTTCATGCTGAAAGTCAAAGTCACAGGTTTCACTATGTATCCTTAGCTGAAACAAAGCATTTTTACCTGTACTCTGTAGGAATTTAGTAGAATCACCGTATGGAATAGAAAATAGAATGAACAGATGATTTTTAGAAGTACTCTGAAGAACCCTTGTGGAAAACAATTATTTTGCTGAAGGGGCCTGAGACCATTCCATGGCTTTGATCACAAGACATCTCAGGTACACTTGAGGTTCTTGTATTATTGTGTATTGCACACAATGCATAATAAATGACTAGAATCACGGAGGCATGTGATGTGATGGTCACCTTCAGTAAGACATGTAAATTAAGGCTAGGGACCTGGGTATGAGGAAATATTCTGTGTAACAATAAATACGCCTTTGATTTGGGGTCCAATCCAAGCCCAGACTGTTCCAGGTCAGTCCATCAGGAGAGACTGAACCTTTCTGCTGTCACCTAGGCCTTAAAATTTCATCTTGGAGTGCCTTTATTTATTGAATCGACAATGAAAGAACATGGAAAGAACACAAAGGAATAGAGAATAAAAAAGGAAACCATCAAGGGAGTATGTATCTTTTTCTCTAATCCCCTCAGATATAAAAGTCCAGTTCTCACTGACACTGTGGATTTCTCCTTGAGCCCTATGCTGCCTGGTGGCTGGCCCTCCAGGTAATGAAAATTATAAGAAAATTTTCCAGCCAGGTGGTATAGGCCTTTAATCCCAGCACTTGGGAGGCAGAGGTAGGATCTTTGTGAGTTCAAGGCCAGCCTGGTCTACAAGAGCTAGTTTCCAGGACAGGCTCCAAAGCTAGAGAAACCCTGTCTCGGAAAAAAAAAAAAAAAAAAAAAAAAAAAAGAGGCCCAAAAACCCAAACTACTTTTCATTTATTTGTTTTGTTTCTGGAGACAGGGTTTCTCTGTGTGTGTATCCCTGGCTCCCTGGCTATCCTGAAACTTGGCTCTGTAGAGAAGGCTGGCCTCTCAAATTCAGAGATTCATCTACCTTGGCCCACTGAGTGCTAAGAATTAAAGGAGTGTACCACTATACCCAGTAAAAATATCCTTTTTAAAAAAGATTTATTTATTTATTATACAGTGTGCTGTTGCATGTATGCCTACATGTCGGAAGAGGGCATCAGATCTCATTACAGATGGTTGTGAGCCACCATGTGGTTGCTGGGAATTGAACTCAGGTCCTCTAGAAGAGTAGCCAGTGGTTTTAACCTCTGAGCCATCTCTCCAGTCCTAAAAAATCCTTTTTTAAAATACTTATTTTTACTTTACGTGTATGAGTATATGTGCCTTCTGCATGCCCAGTGCTCATGGAGGCCGGAAGAGGGCATTGGATGTCCTAGAACTGGAGTAACGAACAGTTGTGAGCCACAAGTGGGTGCTGGGAACTAACTCTGCAAAACAGCAAGCATTCTTACTCTTGAGCCACCTCTCAAGCCCCACCACAAAAATACTCTTAATAGATATACTAATTATAAAGGAGTTCAAGTAATCAGTGTACTTTAAAAATGAAAGGAAATCCTCTAAAATGAATAAAAGAGAAACTTAGAAAATACAAAAATTGTCAAAATTCTAAGTAGAGGAAAACACAAATAACTATATAAATACAATTACATACTCCAAAGCTAGATACCACCATTCTTGCAGAGAGTTTTCAAGTTTAGAAAATATGTAAGAAAACCTGCCAAACATATAGGAAAAAAATAATTCCAATTCAGAAGGATAAATTAAATTTTATAGGAAGCAAATAATACTGATAACTTTACAAGTTTTATTATGGATCTCTAACACTTCATTTTATAGTCAAAAGAGTTTTGTGTTGACTTTTGAAACTTAAAAGACTGTCATCTTTTGATGTATATATAGCTCAGAAATAAAAACAAAAAAAGTAAGATAACATTTGAGAAACTAAAAGGACTTTACCCTGATATAAAAAGATAAAATTTAAAACAAATTGACTTTAAAATGTAAACATAGTTTAGAATTAAATATAAAAGAAACAAAAGTTAGCATGATTAGGATTTGACTAGTTCTTGGGGAAAAGTCCTTTCACATTTGTCCACCTCAGAAATAATACTATGCATTTACTAAACAACTGATATATTGCTTTTGTACATGAAAAAAATGTAGCTTCAGGAAGCAATAGTTTTTATGATTGTGAGAAGCCAGTATTGCAATGATACTGCTTCAAATGTCACCAATAAAAAATGATTAAAATTCTAGTTATAAAGCATTCTTTATAAAAAAGAAACTAGCATACACCAAAGGCATATTATCTGTTTACTACATAGATCATATATCACAAATACAAAAACATTCAAATATTTACATAATATAGCAAGATGAATGAATTTTTCCTAGAAAAAGTACACTTAAGAATACATTAATAAACACTGTAGAAAAAAATACCAAGACTGTCAAGAGAAGAAAGATGGCAACCATTTCAAAAGCTGAGTGCTTCTGCTTTCTCTTAATAGCATTTCTGAAATGGGGAAAGAGGCTGAGTAGTTTGTGGATAAAGACATTTTTTAGTTCTTATTGAGAAAATTTCACTCTGTTGACCATCCTAGTCTGGAAGTCATGAGATTAGTTGTCCTCCTGTTACCATGTTCTGTACCAAGCTGAGAGATGTTTCTACTCTAGACATACCTGCTAGGCGAAGAAGCTATGCACAGAAGCTCTAAATAGGGGGCAGTGGTATTGGTCATCCTACTTCCTTGTAAAAGCTACTCCTTAGAGCTCATAGTATGGGAAAGAGCACTATGTTTAAAAAGAATTATTTCTGTGGTATTAACTCTAAGAATTTATTACACAAGGTAAGTGCTCCATCGATGCGTTAGATTAGGGCAAATTTCCCACATGTCCAAGTTACTCAACCTTGGGTATAAGGATAAGAAAGTTGATATATGCTATTTGAGACCTCACCATTTTTGACTAGGTATTTCACAACTAATGATACAAATTAACTATGACATCATCAAGAGGCACTTTACTAGTTTTATATGATGTTAGGATAAACAGCAACGATGACCCTGATGTATTCGTTAAGTTTTCTGTTTGTCTATTTAGACCATGTCTCATAGATAGCCCATGCTACCCTGACCTTGTGATTTTATCTCACTCGAATCCTGCAATTACGAGAATGCACCTCTAGCCCCGGGTAAATGCATTTTTCCTTAATTGTTATACTGTGATCCCGTGGGTCTTATGGTAAAAATTTCAGTCCTTAAGTAGATGCTGGTAAATTTGCTTGACCACATTCTTCAGGTAGTTGTCCTCTAAAGGCACTTTGGATATAATTGCAGCAATTTCATCGTGGCTACAAAAGACAAAAAGGTATTGATTACTTTTCCTGAAAACTTGCACCTGTCTCCACTTCAGAGCTATTCATTTCCTTGAATATTACCTCTTAAGTTCCTAGGAAACACAAAGGGATATTTCTGGAAACAAGAAGAACTTTAATAGAAACTGTATTCTAAAATTAGGCTGAATAACCAATTCTGAATATAATTATAAGGAATTTTGACCTGGTTGCTTTTTTTGTTGTTGTTTACTTATAGTGCTAGAGATTAAACACAGGCCCTTGTACATGTGAAGCAAGTACTCTACTGCTAGGTTTTGTCTCCAAACTCCCCAATTGCTTTTTTTTTTTAAGACTTATTTATTTATTATTTATGTATTCATTCATTCATTCATTCATTCATTCATTCATTCAGTCAGTCAGTCAGTCAGTCAAGTATCCTGCCTGTAGGCCAGAAGAGGGCACCAGATCTCATTATAGGTGGTTGTGAGCCACCATGTGGTTGCTGGGAATCGAACTCAGGACCTCTGGAAGAGCAGTCAGTGCTTTTAACCGCTGAGCCATCTCTCCAGCCCTCCCCAATTGCTTTTAAAATAAGATTTATTTTTAATTATGTGTATCTATGTGTGTAGGAATATGTGAGGGCACAGGTGAGGGGAGGTGCTAGAGCAGCCCAGAATAGGGCACTGGGAGTTAGAGTTACAGGTGGTTGTATGCTGATCTCTGTGGGTGCTGGAAACTAAACCCAGGACTTCTGGAAGAATAGCAAGCATTCATAACTACTGAGCCATCTCTCTAGCTCCTGTTTCCCCTACTCCCACCATGACTTTGTGTTTGTGCGTGCATGCACAAAGTGTTCCTGGAGATGTGGGGGGTATAGACCAGAGGTAGACACAATGTGCCTTCCTTAGTTGCTCTCCAACTTATTTTTTGAGACAGGTCTTTCACTGATTGGCTAGACTGACTGGCTAGTTACTCTTGTGTTCATGTTGCCTCTACCCTTCCAAGAACTGGATATATGGATACGTGCCACTGCACCAGGCTTTGACGTGTGTGGCAGGCTATTTACCAACTGAGCTATCTCCCTGGTCTCCAGGTGAATTTCTTTCCTTTTTTTTTTTAAAGATTTATTTATTTATTATGTGTACAACATTTTGCCTCCATGTATGCCCACATGCCACCAGATCTCATTATAGATGGTTGTGAGCCACCATGTGTTGCTGGGAATTGAACTCAAGACCTCTAGAAGAGCAGCCAGTGCTCTTAACCACTGAGTTATCTCTCCAGCCCCCAAGTGAATTTCTTTAGCTATAAACTCTAAACTGTTGTTATTTGCTGATGAATTTAAGGAGCACAGATTCTAATATGCCATAGTGTTGTCAAAAAAGTTATACAGTAGATCATGGTCTAATGGAAATGCTCTTAAACTCCTGATCCTGCTACCTCTTCCTCTAAGGAGAGTGGGATTACAGGTATGCAACACCACTATGTTCAATTTATATGGTGCTGAGAATGTAAGCCAGACCTCTGTGCATGCTACTAAACTGATTTCCAAAATTTTAACTTTTTGATTCGTGTCTTAAGGAGAAGCCATTTATTCATAAAAGACTAGACTGAAGTTGGGCGGTGGTGGCGCACGCCTTTAATCCCAGCACTTGGGAGGCAGAGGTAGGCGGAGGATCTCTGTGAGTTCGAGACCAGCCTGGTCTACAAGAGCTAGTTCCAGGACAGGCTCCAAAACCACAGAGAAACCCTGTCTCGAAAAACCAAAAAAAAAAAAAAAAAAAAAAAAAAAAAAAAGACTGGACAGGACTCCAGCATCCACCTGTGACAATGATAAGATCACTGACTTTAGAAGAACAAATACTAGAAAAGGAAGCCAGAAAGAAGCAACACTTAACTCTCAGTATAGTTACTGACACTTTCAAGGACCTTTGGGGTAAGATAAGAGGTGTACAAAAACAAGCTGGAACTTCTGTTGGGCTGGACATTTACTTACCTCGTGTTCCCAAGGTGATTTTGAATGGTGAATGGCAGTGGGACGAAGGGATACTGGGCTGAGAGAGACAAAGTTATCTCAAATTTTGCAAATGCTGCAGTGCTGGAGAATAAAAGTCTTAATCTATAAAAGACAAGATACACAATTAAAAATATAAAACTAAAATAGGTTAAAACATGAACACATTTTTCTTTTATACTTGCATATGAAACAGGTGGCTGTTACTCCTTGTCTTATCAAATAGAAAAGAACGTAAAACATCTGGAACAAGATATTATAAAAAAAGATATATTATAATAATTACTTCCTAATCGACAGCAATATAACACATTAAGAGTATGAGTGAGGGGTGATTGTACAATTATGCACATGCACAGTATGTGTGGACGTCAGCATCTTGGGTACTGATCCTCAAGCACCTTCCACCTTTGTGAAGAGCTAGGGTCTCTCAATGGTCTGGAATGTCATCACAAAGTCTAGGACAGCTAACTCTCAATTCCAAGGGCCCGTTTCTCTATGCTGACACTCTTGCCACTGCTAGGATTACAAGTGCAGGCTATGACACTAGGCCTTTCTCCTTTCCTTTTTTCCCCCTGAGAAAGGATCTCTTTATGTAACCCTAGCAGTCCTGGAACTTGCTATATAGACAAGCCTAGCTTCAATTCAGAGATCCTCCTGATTCTGTCTCCATAATTCTGGGATTATAGACACACACCACTATGCCTGGTTCACAGTGGACTTTTTAAAGCAAGGGTTCAGAGAATCTGAACTCAGGTCTTCACACTTGCAAGTCAAGTGCATTGCTGACTGAACTCAGAGTTTGTTGTTTTGGTAATTCTTGGCACACTCTGGAGGTTAAGGCAGGAAGATGACAATATTTTGAGGTCAGTTTGGGTTACAATGTGAGTTGTTCCAGGGAGAACAGAGTGATGGCTCAGTGATTAAGTTTTCTGCTCTTCCAAAAGAATGAAGTTAAGTTCTCAGCATTTGTATCAGGTGGTTCACAACTGCCTTTAACTCCAGCTCCAGTGGATTCAATGCCTTCTGCTAGCCTCTCATACATGTGACATACACTTACACACACACACAGACTTAAAATAGGAAAACAAAAAAGCCAGGTGGAATGGTACATAATCCCACTATAATTCCCAGCACTTGAAAGGCAGAGGTAGACTGGACAATTGCTGGACAATGTGGACAACATCTCAAAAAATTATGTTCTTGACAGTTATCTAAATCCTAACTTTATCTCAGATGTGACCTTACTTAGAAACCAGGTCATGGTGCTGTCGAGAGGGCTGAGCAGTTAAGAACGCTGGCTGCTCTTCCAGAAAACCAGCACCCATGTGACAATTCTCAACTGTCTGTAATTCCAGTTCTAGGGAATCTAACACCCTTATATAGATACACATGTAGGCAAACAACAACGCAGACAAATAAATTGTTTAAAAGAAAGAAATAGGGTCTCTATTAATTTAATTAGATAAGATGAGGTCCTTTGTCTGGTATGACTGATACCCTTATTAAAAAGAAAATTTAGATATAGGGCTGGAGAGATGGCTCAGCAGGTAAGAACACTGGCTGTTCTTCCAGAGGTCCTGAGTTCAATTCCCAGCAACCATATGGTGGCTCACAACCATCCATAATGAGATCTGGTGCACGCTTCTGGCCTGCAAGCAGACATGTATATATACTATATACAAAAAAGAAAAAAAAAGCCGGGCCGTGGTGGCGCACGCCTTAAATCCCAGCACTCGGGAGGCAGAGGAAGGCGGATCTCTGTGAGTTCGAGGCCAGCCTGGTCTACAACAGCTAGTGCCAGGACAGGCTCCAAAACCACAGAGAAACCCTGTCTTGAAAAAAAAAAAAAACTAAAAAAAAAAAACCCAAAAAAGAAAAAAAATTTAGATATAGACATAATCAAAGAATACCATGTGAAAATGAAGATAGATATCAAAGTTATACATTTAGATTCCCCAAACTGCCAGTAAACTATCAGAAGTTAGGAAAAAGGCATGGAAGAGTTGTTCACAGCCCTTAGACTACCATCCCTATCAACAATGACCCCAAACTTCTAGCCTCCAGAACATTAAATCAGTTAACTTTCTACTATATAAACCACTCAACTTATAATACATTATTATAACAGCTACAGGGAACTGAATATACTCACTCAATAGTATTCACATTTATATCCATTAGGCTATAATTTGGCCCCCATCTCTTTAAAAATTCAATCTCTTCTCCAAGAAGTCTGCAATGGTTTACTACTAGTGAGAGTTCTTGAAGCATCTAGGAAAAAAACAAAAAAAAATGACTTTGTGTGAGTGTGCATGCAAATATATTGAACACATTATTTTGAGGCTTAGAGATACAGCTCAGTTAGGAGTTAAGGCCTAGCAGCTGGAAAGGTGGCTCAGTAGCTAAGATTTTTAGAGGACCTAGCATGCACAAGATGGCCAACAATCGTCTGTAACTCCAGTTTGAAGAGAATCTGATGCCTTCTTCTGGCCTCGTCATGCAATGCACACATGCACTCACAGATATATATATATATATGTAGGCAAAATATCTATGTAACTGAAATATAAAATAAATCTAACCAGGTGGCGGTGGCACATGCCTTTAATCCCAGCACTGGGGAGACAGAGGCAGGCGAATCTCTGAGTGTGAGGCTAACCTGGGCTACAGAGTGAGTTCCAAGATAGGCAAGTCTACAAAAAGAAACCCTGTCTGGAATGAATGAATGAATAAAAAATAAATAGGAAGAGAGAATCTGGGCTAGCATGCACAATGCCTTGGGTTTGATTCCCAGAACTCTATAAATGAAATGATGCATGGTAGTCATGTCCATAATCCCAGCACTCTGGGCAGTGAAGACAGGTAGGTAGGTATGTAGATCAAAAGTTCATGGTCTCGAGACCAGCCTGGTCTACAAGAGCTAGTTCCAGGACAGGCTCCAAAGCTACAGAGAAACCCTGTCTCGAAAAAAACAAATCATGGTCATCCTTGGCTATATACGTCAGAATAAGCGACTAAGAGCCTGTCTCAAAACAAAACCAACTAACAACACCACCCACACTATTTTGAATGTGAACTAAAAGTCTTAATTACAAAAAGAAAACTGCCGGGACATGATGGCACATGACTTTAATTCCAGTAGAGGCAGACAGATCTTTGAATTTGAGGCTAGCCTGGTCTACACAACAAGTTCTAGGACATACAGTAAAACCCTACCTCAAACAAAAAAACAAAAATAAAAAAGAAAACAACTTTTCAGTGTTTAATAATCCCCCAAATATTGAACAACCAAATATAATTTCAGGAAGCTATAATAACTTCAGTTCTGCTGTGTGGACAAATAGTATAAGATTCTTCGTCAGACTCACCTGGGGGACCTGGTGCTGTGTGGTGCATTTCTTCCTCCAGGACTCCTGTTCCTCGATGTACTGAAAAATTAGCTTATGAACTAAAAGGGAGGAAGGAGGAGCTTTATGTTCTGAAAAAGGAAAAGAATAAAAAATGAGGGTATTATTTATGCATTTTAATAAGGTATATTATATAAACTAGAAATATTTTCAAACTACTAAGTACACAAGTATTTTTTTTTCTTTTTCCTTCCTTCTTTTTCTTTTCTTTTTAAAAATCAAGACAGGGTCTCTCTGTGTAGCACTGGTTATCCTGAAGTTTGCTTTGAAGGTCAGGCTGTCCTTAAACTCAGAGATCTGCCTATCTGTGCCTTCCATGTGCTGGGATTAAAAGAATGAGCCGCCACCACCCAGTTATTTTTTATTTTCAAACAAGTGAATAAAATACTCAGTACATAAGAGAGTTTATAAAGCTTTAAGCTTAAACTTATAGACCAGTGCTTGGTGAAAAGCATGAATTTAAATGGAACATATTTCTGTGTTCAAATCTAGGTTTTCTTTACTATCTAAGTAATTGTAAGCACAACACTTAATTTGTCTGATCTGTAGTTTCCTAATTGGTAAACAGGAAATAATACCTACTTATAGCTCTGATACAAGTAATACATGTGCTTGGTATAGATTA
This sequence comes from Microtus pennsylvanicus, assembly GCF_037038515.1. Classification (NCBI taxonomy): domain Eukaryota; kingdom Metazoa; phylum Chordata; class Mammalia; order Rodentia; family Cricetidae; genus Microtus; species Microtus pennsylvanicus. Next base: position 97,365,395 of record NC_134580.1, on the reverse strand, counting down.
AATACTCATAGTGCTAATTTCAAATATAGAAATACCTATTATTCAATATCTAGTAGTAATATAATGATTTCTTTTAAAATATACTGAATATTTAGCATACTATACAAGCAGTTTTATGTCTAAAACACACTTTAAGAACAAATTATTATACCTATAAGTTATTAACAAAATTTGGAGGCTTAAATGTTTTGAACTTACCATCTAACATAGACTGAAAATTGAGCTCATCAATCTTCCTGTAAGGCTTGTCCAAGAAAGGGAGACCAACTAAGGAGAATCAGAAAAAGATTTTTCTTTCCTCTATAATTTCATAGGGATCTTACATAGCCTATGTTGTCTTCAAATCCTATGTAAATTGAGGATAGCCCTGGATTATCGATTTTCTTTTTCTTTCTTCATTTCTAACTATAGGCACTTAGTATCATTCCTTATATGCAGTGCTGGAGACTGAACCCAAGGTTTACATGAATGCTAGGCACTGAGCTATGTCCCCAATTACAAATATTTCTTTTTTTCTACTTTAGAAATCGAGTCTTCTGAGGTAGCAGGATTCTTATAGGCAGTTGAAAGCTTATCCTTCAGTCATATTATTTTCTATATGGTAAAGGCTCCCCTGTTCAATGACATCAATTAGTAGGTCTTTGAAAGAAATTAAACTGCAGAACTTAGCTATATTTATATTTTAAAAGATTTTTTCCTTTATAAAGAAACTTTTATTTATTTATTTTATTTATTTATTTATTTATTTTTTTCGAGACAGGGTTTCTCTATGGTTTTTGGAGCCTGTCCTGGAACTAGCTCTTGTAGACCAGGCGTGTCTCGAACTCACAGAGATCCGCCTGCCTCTGCCTCCCAAGTGCTGGGATTAAAGGCGTGCACCACCACCGCCCGGCAAGAAACTTTTATAAAGAAACTTTTGTTTGTTTGTTTCCTCATTTTTGGGGACAGGTTCTCTCTATGTACCTCTGGCTCTCCTGGAAATGCCTTCAAACTTGGGTATATCAAAATCAATGTATAAGCTAGGCATGGTGCCACATGTCTTTAATCCCAGCACTCAGGAGGCAGAGTCAAGTGAATTTCTGAGTTTAAGGTGGCCTGGTCTACATGGTGAGTTCCAGGACAGCCAGAGCTACACAGAGAGTCTGTCTCAACATTTTCAAAACAAACAGACAAAAAAACCACAACCCCTAGAGATTTCTAGGTACTCTTATTGGTATATCTGTCTACAGAGAACTTTTCATTCTTTTCTTTTTCTTTCTTTCTTTCTGGTTTTTTTTTTTTTTTTTTTTTTGAGACCACGTTGTAGCCTTGGCTGTCTGACCAGGCTGGCCTCAAACTCACAAAAATCCACCTGTCTCTGCCTCTCAAGTACTGGGACTGAAACCAAGTGCCACTACTGCCTTGCTTACACAGAGAACTTTTAAGAGGATTACTTTTTTAACTCCTCCTCCCTACAATGCTCAATATGTAAACCAAGGCCTTCAGTATACCAGGGCCAGTGCTTTACCACTGAGCTATATCCCTAGGCAAGGACTTCACTATTAAACACAAATATCAAATCATTTAAGAACAACAGTCATTTTTAACACACACGCACAAAGTAGGGAGAGGAAGAACATGAGTTGGATAGGGAGAATTTTATCATCTAAAAGAACTCAACACCAGCTGTATTTTTATTCTTATTGTTTTTTTTGTTTTTTGCCTTCTGAGATAGGTTCTTCCCACATAGCAGATGATCCTGCCTCAGTCATTCCACCATGTTCAGCTCTTTTGTCCTGGGATAGCAGTAGAGCATAAATTTGGCAAGTAGTCCCTGTCTAACAAACTTCCCCAAACTATTATCACTAAAGTAACTGACCTTCCTAAGATTCTCAGCAGTATCATCATTTTGTTAGTTATCATTATAATTAAATACAAGTTTTTTTTAATTTATTATGTATAAAGTATTCTGCCTGCGTGTCCCAGAAAGCTAGAATATGGCACCAGATCTCACTGTATATGCTTGTGAGCCACCATGTCGTTGCTGAGAATTGAACTTAGGACCTCTGGAAGAGCAGTCAGTGCTCTTAACCACTGAACCTTCTTTCCAGCCCCAAATACACATTTTTATCTTTAGTGGTACAGCCATTCATTTCTCTGAAGAGGATTATTTTAGTTTTGCTACTTACCTACTGGTTCTCCAAAGGTGATGGTAAGTTCTATTGTGTCATAAACAAAGGTAAATACAGCTTGATCATCACTCCACTCAATGACATCCCACTCAGACAAACTAAAGAAGGTTAAACAAGATAAAACAAGTGAGTGTATCCTTTCCTTTTTCCTTTCCAGTGCTGGATATCAATCCAGGAAATTACTAGCCCAGATGAAGAATTTCTGATACAATTCAAATAGTACAGATGGCAGCTACTGTTTTTGTTCCTCACTGGATTGGGAAATAATATTTCAATTTAAATAATCTGAATGGCCAGGTGGGGGTGGTTTGCACATTTTCAATTCTAGCCCTAGGGAGACTGATACAATGAGATGTCTCAAGATACAAAAGAAGTAATTACTTTGGAACACACATACTAAAACAAGAAGAATATAGAGAAGATTGGTGTGACCCTTGTGCAAAGATAATACAAAAATTTGTGTAACATTCCATATATACATATATCACCAATGAAGAACTTTTGAGGAAAAATAACATAAAACAAAATCCTCAAAAAAATATGATTGCTGGGCGGTGATGGTACACACCTTTAATCCAAGCACTCGGGAGGCAGAGGCATACAGATTCTGTGAGTTTGAGGCCAGCCTGGTCTACAAGAGCTAGATCAAAGACAGGCCCCAAAGCTACAAAGAAACCCTGCCTTGGAAAAAAAAGAAAGAAGGAAAAGAAAGAAATATGATTATACAATCTTTTTGGTTGGTTGGTTTTGGTTTTTTCAAGACAGGGTTTCTCAGTAGCTATGGAGCCAGTTCTGGAATTTGCACTGTAGACAAGGCTGGCCTGGAACTCATAGAGACCTGCCTCTGCCTCCGGAGTGCTGAGATTAAAGGTGTGTGTCATCACCACGTGGCTGATTGTATAATCTTGTACTTTGTTGGTCCAGTACAAGCTATGTACATGTGGCTGATCAAGAACATATAGCAATATTCCTGCCTTTGCCTTCCAAGAGCTGGGATTACAGGTATATTCAATCATACTTGACTCAATCTGATGTATTTGAAAGAAATCAGAACTCAGTCTTGAGTCATATATTGGGGAAGATCTATTTGATAAATGAATTAAAGTTTTTTTTTTTCTGATTTTTTTGACACAGGGTTTCTCTATATAACAGCCTTGGCTGTCCTGAAACTAACTTTGTAAACCAGGTTATCTTTGAATTCATAGATAACTCTATGGATTTGCCTACCTCTGTCTGCCAGTGCTGGGATTAAACGCATGTGCCACCACTGCCTGGATCTAAAGATGCTTTTTAAAATATTCCTGTTTTGTGTGTGTGTGTGTGTGTGTGTGTGTGTGTGTGTGTGTGTGTATGTGTGTGTGTGTCTGAGTATCACAAGCATGCAGGAGACTGCTGAAGTCAGAGGACATCGGATACCCTGGAACTGGAGTTATAGATAGTTGTAAGCTATCATGTGGGTGCTGGAAATGAACTAGGTAGGTCTTAGACAAAACCAGTGCTCTTGACAACAGAACTAGCTCTCCAGTCTCAAAAAGTATTTAAAGACTTTGTTTTGCTTTGTTTTTGGTTTTTCGAGACAAGGTTTCTTTGTAGCTTTTGGAGCCTGTCCTGGAACAAGCTCTTGTAGACCAGGCTGGCCTCAAACTCACAGAGATCCACCTGCCCTGCTTCCCGAGTGCTGGGATTAAAGGCGTGAGCCACCACCGCCTGGCAAGATATTTTAAACTCAACACATGGCCCTAAATGTTTTTACTGCAGTTTTGAAGTACACTGATTTTTTTTTTAAAGGCTGCGCCATACTTTAGGTCCATGGTTCTCAACCTATGGGTCTCAACCCCTTTGAGGTTAACAACCCTTTCACAGGGGTTACCTAAGACCATCAGAAAACACAGATATTTACATTTACATTTTGATTCATAACAGTAGCAAAATTATAGTTATAAAGTAAGTAACAATAAAATAATTTTATGGTTGGGGGTCACCACAACATGAGGAACTGCATTAAAGGGTCACAGCATTAGGAAGGTTTGAGAACCACTGTGATAGGTTTTTAAAGTTCACCGCAATTTTTGGGTGTTGTTATGTTGGAGTGTGTGTTCTTGAGAAGCTGAGGCACAATGATTGCTCAGACCCAGAAATTCTAGGCCAGCCTGGACAACATAGGGAAAACCCAACTCAAAACATGAAAAACCCTCCAAAAATCTGTAGCAGCATATAAAGCACAGAATAGAACAGAAATTGAATGACACCTGGTTTTTCTTACCTTGGTTGATCTAGTAATTCTTCAGTTTTCTTTGTTTGTTCTTTTATAAACTCTATCTGAGCAAGAGTCTGCGTTTTCTGTGTCTCTACTTCTAAGAACTTTCTGCAAATAAAATCAGGTGTTCACAGAAAAACAAAGTATTTGTTAGTGAGTTTAGAATAGTAACAAAAAACATTATGGGGATGGGAGATGACTCAATCATAAAAGTTGCCTTGTGTAAGCATAAAGACCCAAGTTTGAACCCCTGGCACCCAATGAAGGCCAAGCAAGATTGTGTATGTCTGTATCCTTAGTGTTGGGGGCTCAGAGAATGGCCGCTCCTGGTGCTTGCTAGCTATAACCAATTGCTGAGTTCTGGGCTCAATGAGAGACTTTGTCTTAAAGGCTTAGGTAGAGAGAGGCTGGTTAAGGTGGTGCACACCTTTGATCAGAGGCAGGCAAATTTTTATCAGTGGAAAGCTGTCTCATCTAGTAAGTTCCAAGTCGGCCAGGGGCTACATAGTGAGACCCAGTCTTAAAAAACAAAATTAAGGTGGAGAGAGATAGAGAGATATCTGACGTTATCTTTTGACTTCCACATACATATAGGTATACATGCACACACACACAATACATATACATAAACTATATACTATATGATTTATGAAGAGAGGTTATAAGTTAGGTAGTTGTCAAAAAGAATTTTTTAAAAAATATAGGTCTTTTCAGAAAAAGTATATATCATTATTTCTAGATTTTAAATGCAAGAAGGTATCTTTGGAATTCTATGTTCTTAAAACATAATTATTAGAATTTTATTTTATTTTTGGTTTTTTGAGACAGGATTTCTCTGTAGCTTTGGAGCCTGTCCTGGAACTAGATTTTGTAGACCAGGTTGGCTTCAAACTCTAAAATTTTACTGTTATTATAAAAATAAATGCGATATGTAGATAAGAATGTTCATCTTAAAACACAGGAAACTATTCTGCAAGTATTTGATTTTGTTAGAACTAAATGTATTTGACAATTTTGAAAGTCTTTTTCATTTTTTTTAAAAAAGATTTTTATTTAATATTTTATGTACTTTGGGGTTTTGCCTGTAGTTATGAACTGCCATGTGAATCCTGAGAACTAAATCCAGGTCCTGTAGAAGGGCAGGCAGAGCTCTTAGCTGTTGAGACATCTCTCCAGTCAGAAAGCCTTTTTCTTTAACATTTTTAAAAGAGTTATTATTTTTTAAGTGTACATGTATGTACCTGCGTGAGTTTATATGTACCATTACATGTTTGCAGGAGCCCAAGGAGACCAGAAGAAGACATCAGAACCCCTGGAACTGGAGTTACAGTTGTCAGGTGCCATGTAAGTGATGAGAATCCAACCAGGGTCCTCTGAAAGAGCAGTCATCTTTCCATCCTCTTAGAATGTATTTTTAATTTACTTTCATTACACTTTTGTGTGTGTGTGTGTGTGTGTGTGTGTGTGTGTGAGTGAGAGAGAGAGAGAGACAGAGAGAGAGAGAGAGGAGAGAGAGAGAGAGAGAGAGAGAGAGAGAGAGAGAGAGAGAGAGAGAGAGGATCACTATGTAGCCTTGGCTAGGGCTAGCCTGAAGCTCCTCATGTAGACCAGGCAGGCCTAAAATGCACAGAGATTAAATCATGATTCACCACATCTGGGAATTAAATAATTTTTTAACATTGAATTGTCAGCTGACCTTTGGAGTTCCTCCTCTTCACTTTTCAACTGTTCCAGTTCTGTGAAACAAAACAAAACAAGCATAAAAAGGACACCAAAAGAAACTTGGCACAAAAACCATTTAGTTTACAGGAAATTCTGACCTAATCTCATTTACATATAAATGAACACAAAATTGTTTCCCTTGTTGGACTTATCTTTCTTTGTTGAGACAGTCTCCTGGACTGCTGGGATAAAAGTATGCACAAGCAAACCCTGCTGGACTGGATCTCCTTATCTAAGTCAGTTACCTTTTTCTGCATATTTCATTTCAGAATCCCATTCTTCCATAGGGTCATCTTTCTCTTCATTCTCCAATTTCCTAGTTTCTAAGGTAAACATCAAACATTAGAGAAATTCAAGTCAAAAGTAATTCATTAAATATTGGAGAAAAAAAAGAACAGCTTGCTCAAAATGAAGTATTGAAAATATTTACAAATACTCATCATTCTCTGCCAATAAAGCCCTGAAATATACTTTTGTAGATTTCTGGGAGCAGATGAGTGAACTCTGAGCTAATGACAGTGATTTGTATCAAAAAATTATTGTGTGTGTGTGTGTAAGCACAAGCACTTGGAGGTCAGAAGACAACTTTGGGAGTCAGTTCTTTCCTCCCATCATGAGTTCCATAAAGCTTATGCAGCCGATATTCTGGCTCTTCTTTAATACTTTTGAGAATGGTTTTGCAGATATTTCTTAGGCCAGCCATAAATTTGTAATCTTCCTGCCAAAGTCTCCCAAGTAGCTAGGAAAACAGGTGTGTTACCATGCTTAGTTTGTCTGAAGTAGCATTTAAAAAAATTTTTTTTTAAAACAGGTTTCTTGTTTCCAGGGTGGTCTCACTGAGTAAGATGATGATGATCCTATCTAAATCCTGGGTTTAAATGCATGTGTCTGTGCCTATTCCAAGCTTAAATTCTACCTCCTCCTCTAACAATTATCCTCCTCCCCGTTTTTTCTTGCGATAGGGTTTCACTATTTAGCTCAGACTGGCTTGGACGTCATTATTAGTGCCTGAGATTACAGACAACCAGCCTGCATTTATTTTTCATTTATTCAAACCCCTATACCACCTTAAATGCTTAATATACACAAGGCTGATTGACTGTTCATAAAAATATTTAGAACTCCTTATGCGGCTGTCCTATGTCTAGCCCTAATAACAAATCTAGCTTTGTTTTAGATCACATTCCCTTTTGTTCTCTATTCTAATCTGGCTCTATCTTCAAACCCATGTAGTTGATTTATTTTTCACATAAAGAGTTTTCTGCATATATTAATTCTGAATAGTCTGCTATGTTCTCTCCTTCTTTCTGCTTAGTTTTAGTCTTTTTGGTTTTTTGAGGTAGGGTCTCTTTGTAGCTCTGGCTGTCCTCACTCTGTAGATCAGGCTGACCTATAACTCACAGTCTGCGTCTGACTCCTTAGTACTGGGATTACAGGCACGCACCATGCATGAGTATGTGTTTTAAAGAAAGGGTTTCACTCTGTAGCTTAGGCTGGACTCACAGCGATCCTTCTGTCTTTTCAAGTAAGGGATTAGAGGTGTGATCCATGCCTGGCTCCTCTTCTTTTTTACTTTTTATATTACTATTCATTTTTCAGATTTTAACTGAAAAGTTAATTCTGTACAGGGAAGGCTGCTTTGACCTCTTAATCTTAGGTCAGATTTTTATTGAAGTATCACAACACCTTTATTTACTATAAAATTAATTTTGGGGAGTGTTTTATTTTCTTAAGCAAAGGTCTTATTTAACATAGTTAGCCTCAAACTCCTAACCCTCCTGACTCCATCGCCTACAGGCTGAGATGCCAAGTATGTAATACAACACCCAGTTCATTTGTTTAGTGTCTATAATTGCTTCTAAATTAAAAATTCCATAAGGAGTTGAGCATGGTAGTACATGTACCCAGTCCCTGAACTGGAGAGGTGAAAGAGGATCAGGAGTTTAAGGCCATACTCAACTACTTATTTAGAAGTTATTCTGTACTCCATGATACCCTGTCTGAGTAAAAAATAAATAATAATTCCACAAGGACACAAATCATGCTTCTATTACTGCATGCCACACAATCAGAACATAAAAGGTACAATTAAGCAAATTTGCTAAAGAGTAAGGAAAGCAGAAAAGAGAAGACATTTAGTGCTACCTAACAACCACACTGTTGGGTTTATCTTCTATTTGTTTGTTTTTGTGATTTTCAAGACAGAGGCTTTTTGTGTAGCTGTGGCTGTCTTGGAACTCTAAATCGGGCTGGCCTTGAACTCATAGAAATCCATCTGCCTCTCAAGCGCTGGGATTAAAGGCTTCACTGCCAGGGATCCTAACTCTTGAGTTATCTCTCTAGCCCCCCCTCCCCTTTTTTGAAGGATCTCATACTATTGGGGCTAGCATGGAACTCAACAATGTAAACCATGCCAGCCTTGAATCAGTCAAGATAATCTTCCTCCTGCCTTGACCTCTCATATGTTGGGATTACAGGTATTGAGTCACCCATACCCAATCACTTTTTTTCCTTTCCTTTTCTTTTGAGACAGGGTCTCAAATACCTCAGGGTGGCCTTGAACTTAGTATATAACTGAGAATGACCTTGAACTTCTGTTATTTCTGCCTCAATCTTCAGAGTGCTGGGATCATAGCCATGCATGTACATTTATACCTGAATACATGGGATGGTGCTGAGGATAGAACACAGGGTTCTGCGTACCAACTAAACTATATTCATAGCCCTGTTAATACAGGATGACAGTTATGTAAACAAATTCAATGGAAATCGAGACATTAAATATATGATAAAAGAAGAAAGCAGTAATAACATACGATTCCCGAAAAGACATAATAGAAATCAAGTTTATTTGAATTTTTTTTTTTTTTTTTTGGTTTTTCAAGACAGGGTTTTTTCTCTGTGGCTTTGGAGCCTGTCCTGGAACTAGCTCTGTAGACCAGGCTGGTCTCGAACTCACAGAGATCCGCCTGCCTCTGCCTCCCGAGTGCTGGGATTAAAGGCGTGCACCACCACTGCCCGGCTATTCGAAGTTTTTTTAAGAGACAGAATCTTGCTATCTATTGCTGGCTAGCCTAGTACAAACTATGTAGCTCAGGCTGACCTCATTAGTAATTCTTCTGCCTCAGTCTCTTGAGTGCTGGCCTTACAGGGTATGCACTATCACACCTGGCAAAATCAGTTTAGATGGAAAGATTGGCCTTAGGGAAAAGAAGGATGAAAGAACGAATGAATGAATAAACAAACAGACTAAAGGTCTTTTTCTTTGATATTAGAAAGTTTGGAAGTTCTAGTCTGAAGGCCTCTATCTTTTATTGTGAAGTAGAGAGTAAAGTAACTAAACAGAGGTAAGTTATTTTAAAACTATGATATTCATATACTCATTTTCACCTAAATAAAGGTCACATGTATTAGAAACTTTTACTGTGCAATCCATAAGCTAGGGACTTAAAGTAGATGGAGAAAAACATGCTAATTTTGTCTCTGTGGAACTTACAGGGTTTTTTTTTTTAAGATTTATTCTTATTTTGTGTGTATGTCTGTGTATGTGTGTGTAGAAACAGGTGTGCACATTTGTGCAATTGCCTATGTGGATATGAATGTGCCTGTGGATGCCATACATAGCTTTAATTCCAATTTCTTTGTTTGACATTGCAAATTTTTTTTCCCCTAAAACATTTATCTTACTCAGGTAGTAGTGGTGCATGCCTTTAATCCCAGCACTCGGGAGGCAGAGGCAGGCGGATCTCTGTGAATTCGAGGCCAGACTGGTCTACAAGAGCTAGTTCCAGGACGGGCTCCAAGGCTACAGAGAAACCCTGCCTCAAAAAAAATCAAAAAACAAACGAACAAAGAACATTTATCTTACTTAACCTCTGAGACATTCCACCACCTGACTCTAATTCTATTCTTCATTCCCAGGTTTTCCTTTTAGCTCCTGTGCTGTCCTCTCTTAGTCAAACTAACCCATTGGCACCTGGGGCAGCTGGTTCATGACTGCCTATAGCTCTAGATCAGGGAATCTAACAACCTTTCATGGCATCACATGTCTTCCACGGTACACACATCCTTCAGACCTCCACATGTCTTCTACGGTACATGCACCTGCTAACACACACCAAAGTGTGATGAGGGCTGGGAAAGTGGCTCAGCAGTTAAGAACAATGACCTCTCTTCCAGAGGACCAGGGGGGTGGTAGGACTTGTGATTCCTAATACCAACACTACAGCTCACAACCACCTGTAACTCCAGTCCCAGAGGATCTAACACCCTCTTCTGGCCTCCATGGGCACTGTATGCACACCGTACATAAGCAGGCAAAACACCCATACACTTAAAATAAAATAATATATAAACCTCAAAAAAAATAAGAATCTCAAAATTATACACACTAAGAAACAAACAAACAAGTGTGATTAGAAAACAAAACCCCCTGAATACTGGGCACAGAGGCACTCACTTGTAACACCAGCACTCAGGAGGCAAGAAAGGAGGATCACAAGTTAAGAGTAGCTTAGGCAAATTCTAGGCCAGCCTGGGCAACACAGAAAGACTCTGTCTCAAAAATAAGCCAAAACAGCCGGGCGGTGGTGGCGCACGTCTTTAATTCCAGCACTTGGGAGGCAGAGGTAGGCAGATCTCTGTGAGTTCGAGACCAGCCTGGTCTACAGAGCTAGTTCCAGGACAGGCTCCCAAACCACAGAGAAACCCTGTCTCGAAAAACCAAAAAAAAAAAAAACCAGATGATTAATTATACTAAGTGAGTTTTTTTTCCTTTTTTGGTTTTTCTTTTTTTTTTCTTTTTTTTTTTTTGGTTTTTCGAGACAGGATTTCTCTGTAGCTTTGGAGCCTGTCCTGGAACTAGCTCTTGTAGACCAGGCAAGACTCGAACTCACAGAGATCCGCCTGCCTCTGCCTCCCGAGTGCTGAGATTAAAGGTGTGCGCCGCCACCACCCGGCCTAAGTGAGGTTTTATTATTATTTTGTATCACCTTTATTTTGCGTGTGTGTGGGAGTGCACTACAGCATGCCTATGGAGGTCAGAGGAAAACTTGTGAGAATCGGTTCTCTTCTTCTACCACGTGGGTCCCCGGAGACCAAATTCAGGTCAACAGGCTTTGTGGTAAGCACATTTATGCACCGAGCCATCTCATTAGCCCAAAAATGGGTTTTAATTTGCTTCTATTTAAGAACTAAAGCTGCTGGGCTGGAGAGATGGCTCAGTAGTTAAGAGCATTGCCTGCTCTTCCAAAGGTCCTGAGTTCAATTCCCAGCAACCACATGGTGGCTCACAACCATCTGTAATGAGGTCTAGTGTCCTCTTCTGGCCTGCAGGCATACAAGCAGACAGAATACTGTATACTAAATAAATAAATATTTAAAAAAAAAAAAAGAACTGAAGCTGCTAAACTATCATAGTAATACCAAATTTTATACCTTATAGAAGCATTTACTGAAAATTATCCTTTAACTTTATGTAGTTTCAGGGGTTACACCTAGGGCCTTCTGTATGATAGGCAAGTATTGTACCACTAAGTTCTATCCCCAGGCCTAGGAAAACATTAAATACTTACCTATTTCTACTTCAGTGAGACAGTTATTGAGCTTCTTAAGTATGTTGTCAATCTCATTCATTTTTATCTGAAGTTTCTTCTTTTCATTCTAAATACAAAATATTAAAGATTATAAAGTTTAACTTCCAAACTTTATAATAGTTCAATTAATGTCATGATTATGGATGGCAAAGTTTATTTTTTATTTTTTTAAAAGATTTATTTAATATGTACAGTGTTCCACCTGCATGCATACATGCACCTCAGAAGAGGGCATCAGATCTCATCATAGATGGTAGTGAGCCATCATGTGGTTGCTGGGAATTGAACTCAGGACCTCTGGAAGAAGAGTCAGTGCTTTTAACCGCTGAGCCATCTCTCCAGCCCGGCAAAGTTTATTTTTATTTTTATTTTTTTGGCAATACAGGAACAGAACATGCTGGTCACATGATCCTACTGCTGCTCTTTATTCCTATACATTTTTTTCACTTTTTACATATATACAGGGTCTTGCTAAATTGCCCAGGCTGGCCTTAGACTTGGGATATCTCTGCCTCAGACTTTCAAGTAGATGGGATTACAGGTCTGTTTTTCACACTAGCATCAACAGACAAATCTTAAAATTAAAGTTAAGACATTTAGTCTGGACTTAAATTTTTTCAGTTTAATTTTAATAGATAAATAAATTCTGTATTTCTCTTCATTGTAGCATTTTTCCATATGTGTCTCATGATTTTATTAATATTTATTGTTTAAAAAGGTTTTAAATAGATTAAATAAATATGGAAAACATTGGTCAAATACCATTATTGTCTTTTTAGTGTGCTTTTTTTGTTGTTTGTTTGTTTTACCATTGCTGAGACAGGTTCTTGCTATGTGGTACTGGAATTTTGGCAATATTCCTGTCTCAACTTCCTGTAGGTATGTGCACCAGGGACAACTATTTTTAAATCTTTATTTCTGTAAAAGAAGATAGTGGGGGCTGGAGACATGGCTCAGTGGTTAAGGGCACTGACTGCTCTCCACAGGACCCAGGTTCAATTCCCAGCACCCACATGGCAGTTCACAAATGTCTATAATTACAGTTCCAGGGGACCCAACACCCACGGCAAAACTCCTATTTACATAAAAATAAAAAAGAAAATACTGTATGCGACATTTCTACACTTATTTGCTAATGAGGTATTTTATTAAGGAGAGCTACCTTGCTGGCTTGCTCTTGTGTACATGCTTAAATACACTGCTTCTGTTTCTCAAACAGGAAATTGAACAAATGCTAAGCAAACGTTCTGAATTATATTCTCAGTCCTATAAAGAGCCTTTTTAAAAGGAAAAAAATGAACACGTGTACATACACATGCAACTGACTAGAGTATAGGAAGACAATACTGTTGTATGTATTAGAGGAGAGACAGAATGACAAATAGTTTATTTCAAAATGTAATATGGAAGACAACAATATGAGACATAGCCCATATTAGTAACTATATTTCATTTGACTTACAATGCCAAGGTTGAAGGTTTTGATTAATAGAATTTCACTTTTTATAAACAAGATTTTATCCAACTTTCATTTATATGTCTCCTAATAAGCATTCTTCATATTTTTATTTCTTTTTTACCGATACAGGGTTTCTCTGTAGCTTTAGAGCCTGTCCTGGAACTAGCTCTTGTAGACCAGGCAAGACTCGAACTCACAGAGATCCGCCTGCCTCTGCCTCCCATGTGCTGCGATTAAAGGCGTGCGCCACCACCACCCAACTCATTCTTCATATTTTACAGCTACTAATAAATTGTTATATATTAACTATCACAAATTACCTCAGCTGAATGCACCAATTTGTTATACAGAGCCACTTTTCCTTGGTGAGTGAAGACTTTTGTCATCTTGGTATAACGTGACTTTATTTTGTTAAGGTAAATCCCATAGGTTTTCAGCTGTAGGAGAGAGTTAAAGAGCACATTATACTAAAAAAAAAAAAAAAAAGAAAAGAAAAGAAAGAAAAACAAAACCCACAAGTCAGATAAGGTAAGTAAGGTCTAGGAAGGTACATTAGATTGCCTGTCCTAGGTTCTGATTCCTAAAGCAAAAACTTTTCATTTGCAAATTGATTCCCTGGCTGATCTGAAACTCACTGTAAAGACCAGGTTGGTCTTAAATATGTGTTCTTCCAGCCTTTGCCTCTAGTGTGCTGGGATTACAGGTTAGGCCACCACAGGTAACTTCTGCATATCTATTTAAGAATATAATTAAAGACTTCAGTTTTGATTGTTGCCTTTAATTCACTTGTTTTGAAAACTAGAATATAACTGGCTCTTAATTATTTTGGTTGTTTGCTTTTCAAAACAGGGTTTCTCTGTGTAGCTTTGGAACCTGTCCTGTAACTCGTTCTGTATATCAGGCTGACCTCGAACTCACAGAGATCCAGCGGCCAATGCCTTCCTAGTGCTGGGAATAAAGGCGTGCACCACAACCTGGTGACCGGCTCTTAATTAAAACAGTATTATATATTAGTGTACATGTAAAATAGACTAATAAATACTTAATCAATTAAGAATATCTTTTTTAAATATTTATTTATTTGTTATATATACAATAGTCTATCTGTATGTATGCCTGCAGGCCAGAAGAGGGCACCAGACCTTATTACAGATGGTTGTGAGCCACCATGTGGTTGCTGGGAATTGAACTCAGGACCTTTGGAAGAGCAGGCAATGCTCTTAACCACTGAGCCATCTCTCCAGCCCCAATTAAGAATATCTTAAATCTATGGGAAATGCCAATAAAAAGGAGGGAGCATCATATATATTTTAAATATTAAATTAGTCATTACACATAGAAAAGGTTGTATCTAACAGTTACTTAGCAATAATTAGATAAGACTACAGCAGCACATCACATCTGAAACTAAATGAAAGAACTCCATCCCATCAAATAATGGTTCTTCTTCTTCTTTTCTTTCTTCCTTTTAAAGACAGGGTTTCTTAAAAAAAAAAAAAAAAAAGACAGGGTTTCTATGTATAACTGGCCTTGAACTCAGATCCACCCGCCTCTGCCTCCCAAGTACTGGGATTAAAGGTGTCTCAAGAAAAGTAACAGTTTAGGCCAGGCGGTGGTGGCACACTCCTTTAATCCCAGCACTTGGGAGGCAGAGGCAGGCGGATCTCTGTGAGTTCGAGACCAGCCTGGTCTACAAGAGCTAGTTCCAGGACAGGCTCCAAAACCACAGAGAAACCCTGTCTCGAAAAACCAAAAAAAAAAAAAAAAAAAGAGCTACTTCCAGGACAGGCTCCAAAACCAGAAAAAAAAAAAAAAAAGAAAAGTAACAGTTTCTTATCTTGATGTGTGTCAATTCTTAATCAGAAAATGACATAAAAATACCTCTTCATTAGAGCAGTCTTTCATTTTTTCCCACAAGGTCCTATTTACATCAGTCAATAGTTTATCTTGGGTCAATGCAGATACCTGTAATCTAAAATAAAGAAAAATGTGAATATAGGATGTAGAATTCTGCTTTAACCAGCTGACTTAACATACAGCCAAATTTAATTCTTTTCATTTTTTCCTACATAAACGGGAGAATTCTCTCAGGAAACATTATTCAACATTTAAAGAACAGCAGGTAAGAGTGTCACAATGAACCTGGGGTGTGGAAAGAAGCAGAAAGGTCAAGAAGGGGTGAGGGTGGGTGGGGGAAATGGACAGGCAGGAAGAAAGACTCCAGAAGCCATGGTACCTTTAGGGGATCGAGGAGGCAGTGTTGGGGGAGGTACTGAATTCTTGAATGGGCAAAGACTTGATTTTGAGTATTAGGCCAGGACTAGGCAGTCCCTAGGACAAGAGACGTGCAGCATTCCTGAGTCTGATAGATCAGGCCAGGGGTTCCAAACGCTAGACCTCCCACCATGGGAAAAAGTATCCGTTTCCAAACTTTCATCAACAGCTGACTTGAAACCCCAACAGGGTTTCCCTCTGCCTGCTATCTTTACAGCTTCTGGATCTACCACTTCTTTTCATGACTACTAAAGCTTAAGTTCAAAACTCACAGTTCAGCATCTCAGAGAGAGTGCAGCAGCTTCCTAAATTGGCTCAGGCTCACTTCAACCCCCCAGCATCAATTTTCTTTCAGGAAGCAGCTAGCCGGGATCCTTTAGAGAGACCTTGCCAACTAGCATCACGACTCACATCCCTGCCTAGAGCCTCCTGTCCTCTCTGAAAATTAAAGCTTCGTAAGCTTGCCCCGTCCCTACCCCTATGTTAAAAAATGGATTAATTTAAATGTAAGAACTAGTTTAGTAATAAGCCTGAGCCATTGGTCAAACATTTATAATTAATAAAAGCCTCTGAGTGATTATTTTAAGAGCGGCTGCGGAACCAGGCAGGACAAAAAAGCCTCCCATTACAGTCATGTACAAAAACACCCAATTTAGAAAACCCAAAAGAGTAAGTACATCGGGGTTTGTGAGTTCACGCCTTTAAACCCAGCACTTGGGAGACAGAGATGGAGATCTCCAAGTTACAGGCCAGCCTGGTCTACATAGCGAGTTCTAGCATAAGTAGGGCTTTACAGAGAAACCCTGTACTTTAAAAAAAAGTACACTATATACTTTTGAAATATTGTTTTAAACAATTTATATCATAATTTAATAATTTCTAAGATACATAATAAATAAATTATATCATAATTTAATAATTCTAAGGTGGCACACATCTTTAATCCTAGCACTAGGGAGGCAGAGGTAGGCAAATCTGTGTTCATGACCAGCCTAGGAGTGAGTTCCAGGACAGCCACAGCTATACAGAAAAACCCTGTCTTGGAAAATAAATTCTGTTTATCTTTTTGTTCATCATGATATGAAACTATTTTTTGTTTGATTTTTAAGACAGGGTTTCCCTGTAGTTTTGGAGCTGTTCCTGGAACTCATTCTGTAGACCAGGATGTGGCCCGGAACTCACAGAGATGCCCCTGTCTCTGACTCCTGAGTGCTGGGATTAAAGGTTTGTGCTACCACCACTGGGCAATCTGAAACATTTTATATAAATAATTTCTACTGTTCATTGTATTTGCAGTGTATAGATGTTACTACCACTTTATAAGGTGGTAAAGGACTTATGCAATGCTACATAATATTGTAGGCTGAACTGGGTTTTCATTCATGTCACACTGCCAATTAATTCCATCTACTTTTCCCATGCTCATGTTATTCTAATTAAAATGATTAAAATACCACACAGACCATTTGTTTATTATAACCCTCGAAAACCAATCACAGGAAAAAAATTAAAACGTTCTTACTCTTCAATCTTTTGGCGAAGAAGCTCACAATCTTCTCTGTAAATCTGTATCTTGGGTCCATAAACATACTGTCTCAACATCAGATCTTCAGGGGTAGGTGATGAGTTTATAGCAAACTTTGGGGAAAAAAAAAAAAGAAAAGAAAGTGTTCCATCAATAAGAACTGGTTCATTTTTCTTTGAAAATAGACTTTAGAGCCTTACAGTGTAGTTTAGGGCGGCCTGAAATTGTAATCCTCTGGCCTTTGTCTCTTGAATCTGGATTACTTGCTTATGATACCATGTCCGACAGAACCAGATGTTGTTTTTTATTCTTTTCCATTTTTTTTTTGCCGGGGGTCGGGGGAGAGATGAGGGGAAGGGTCTCATGTCGCCTAGGCTGGACTAGAACTCATTATGTAGCTGAGGATTACACTGAACTCCTGATCCTCCCAAATTTTACCATTTTGAGGACAAAACCACATAAGAAACAAATTCAAGTTTGAGAATGACTTTGTCTCTTTTGATTTTTTTTTTTTTTAAGACAGGGTTCCTCTGTGTAGCCCTAGCTCTCCCGAAACTTGCTCTGTGGACCAGGCTGGCCTCAAACTCACAGAGATCCACCTGCCTCTGCCTCTGCCTCCCAAGTGCTGGGATTAAAGGCGTGCATTGTTACCACCCACTACAGTGCCTATTTTTAAAAATTATACAAATAGGGCTGGGAGTGTAGCTCAGTTAGGGTGTCTGAGGCTCTGGGTTCAAACCCCAGTACTGTGGAAGAAAAATTATACAAAGAAACTTAAAGTGCTATATGATATTTATTTACACAGTAAGTTACAAGTTCAAACATGAATTCAAGTCTCTAACTTCAAAGTCCACTCTTTCCTAGATCTTCAGGTGAGCTAAGGATACTGACTTATAGGACTGAAAGTGTTTTAAAAATAATTATGAATTATTTTCAGAAAGTTGAGGTGGCAAAGTGGCTTCAATAAATTGTCCTCTGACCTCTACAGATTCACATGTATGTACACACACACACACACACACACACACACACACACACACAGTAAATCAACATAATTTAAAAAAAGAAAGAAAATCAATATGTAAAAATTGAGCTTACCACAATACACCCAATCCTGTTGGTGGAAGTGTAGGTGAGCCAGCCCCAAAGTTGTGAGCATGGGAAAGCTGTCCTCATTACTTACTGTCACGTGATGGCATGGGGCCCCAAGCTTTAGACTTGGCTATCAAAGATTGGGGAAGTAGGTGGAGCCAGCCAGCAAAGCCTAGACAGAGGACCTAGCCACACCACTTAGTTTAAAGGGTCATGATAAAGAGGCTAAGAAATATGCAGTAAAAACAGATCTAGATGGGAAAAAAACAGGTTACAGTGTGCTTAAAATTAAAAATATGTGTAGGCTTAAGAAGAAAAAGAGAAAAGGCATATACATAAAAAAGTAAATAGTTTAAAAATAATAAAGTCTTTAAAGAAAGAAGCAATAAAAAAAGAATAAGCCACATAACGAGGGAAAATAAACACAGAGTCTAGATCCTGTATGTTGTGCTAATTTTGAATTTTTAAAATGCTGATGAGCGAATGGCAGCTGTTGATAGACATGGGATTGTGAACAGGACTGCTAAGTTGAGCCAACCTGGGTACTTTAGGGAGATCTTAATTTTAAAAGAGAAGTAAAAAAAAAAATAATTATCACATTGGAAAAGAGGTTATGCTTTTGTTTTCCCAGGAAGAAAAGGGCCATGGACTCATTCCAAGTTAATATGATCAGGTTTGATTGGGGCAAACCTCCTGAATCTTGACAGGTGATATATATCAACAAGGTTATAGGATTTGGCAATTATTTCCGTTTTCTCAGGTAGCCCTAAAGATATATTCACCCACAGAAAACAGGAAGCAATCCAGAGAAGGTAATGCCTACATTCCCAAAGGTGGTGGGGATGGTTGTTGGTGATTTGGGGGTTATGGATGTTATCATTTAGGGGAATATAGGAGTACAGGATAAAAAGAAAACTACTGATCTCAGATATTTTGTACTGGCATGAATTTTGGTATATTGATACAAATTTAAAAGTTTTTTTTTTTTTTAAAGAGTGTATATATGTTTCTACTCTTGTTTGGGAAATTGTGCTTATGAAGCTCATTTAAAAATCCAATGAATAATTAAGAAATAAGGTTAGGGTCTGGAGAGATGGCTCAGTGGTTAAGAGCTTTGCTTGTTCTTCCAAAGGTCCTGAGTTCAATTCCCAGCAACCACATGTGCTCTCAACCATTTATAATAAGATTTGGTGCCCTCTTCTGGCCTTCAGGGATACATGCAGGCAGAACACCGTATACATAATAAATAAATAAATTAAATTATTTAAAAAAAAAAAAGAAAAAAAAAAGAAATGAGGTTGAGGGTTGGAGAGATGGCTTTGGCTGCTCTTCCAGAGGGCTTGAGTTCATTTCTAATAGCTACATGGTGGCCTACAACCATCTATAATAAGATCTGGGACCATCTTCTGGCATGTAGGCATAAATAACACTGCATGTATAATAAATAAATAAATCTTAAAAAAAGAAACTCCATATAGAATTTGCTTTCAATATTGCAAGGGTAGGCTTCTGGACAAGAAACTGCTCTTCCTTCACTGCTGACAGTATGCTGAACAAACTGAACAAGTGAGACACAGGAAAAAGACTGTTGAACATTGCCAAAACAAATCAAGACAATCCTTCAAGATTCTGCTTCACAGAAGAGTCTTCCAGATATTCTAGGCCTATAAGCGAAAGATGGATGGCCCAACATTGCAGAGAATTGTCTAGGCAGCTAGATGCGTCTGTTGTTAGGTAATATTACATCCTTTTGAGCTCTTTGATGGAGGTGAATACCAGTTAGATTTATAGTTTAGAACAGCTACATCTGGTATTAGAACAGGTTCCTCAATGTGAGGAAAGGAAGCATCACCAGGGTATAGAAAGTCAAGTTGTTAGACTTGGCAGTCAGGGAGTCAAGCAGGTAGGCAAGCCTCTACCAAATGAACTACATCTCCAACTCATAGTTTTGTGTTTTAATAAATGCTTTCTCTTGTGTAATTTAAATTTTTTTAAGTAGGATATATTTTAACTGAGATGAATATTTTGCCAAGAAATGCACTTACTTTGGCTGGAAGATGGCTCTGCCTGGGTTTCTGTATTAAGATGTGGACCTGAAGAAGTACGAAGAACTCCTTTATTGTAATTTGTCCATTCTTGAGTTTCTTAAAAAAAAACAAAAAAAAAAAAACTTTATATGATATATGAATACTCAAAGTAAGCTCACTTTGACTCTAACTATACCATTCATTTCTAAAGAGCTTAATCTACTAAGTTAAGGAACTAGCCAAACATAAACTTTAGTAAACTTTTCTTAATTTTTATATAAGATTACTACTGCTATTATTATTAAACAAGGTGTCCCACTGTAGCTCAAGTTTGCCATGCAGCCCAGTATGGCATGGAATCCTAGTCTCTCTAGTGCTAGAATAAAACATGTGGAATGTGGACCACCATAGCCAATCTAACATTTTTAAGGTTACGTAATTTTCAAAACTCAATTTGTCTCTTAATATTAATTTCTACTTACTAAGGTTAAGGTGAATGATGCCTCTAAAACTCACATTAATTCCCAAGGTCATATGTTAATAGTATGTGGTGGTAGATAATTGCATGGGGTCATAATGTTAGGGCCAGAAGGATTACATAAATGGCTTCATAAGAGGAAATTGGACTAAACTTGGTAAGCTTGCTCTATTGCCATGAGACATTGAGTCAACTGGAGATTCTGCAGAATTCCTCCAGCCTGGAAGCATCATCACATACTGAGCTTGTGGCAGTGCAATGCTTGGCAAAGCATAAAGAACTGCAATCTGGTCTGTATAACCCACCCAATTTGCGGCTTTCAATCTTAGCAAAAGAGAACAGGCTAAGATAATACTTCATATAATTACTATGCTGAATCCTTAACAAGGAAAACCAGCCTTGGGGCTGGAGATATGGCTCAAGGTTAAGAGCACTGGCTGCTATTCTAGAGGGCCAGAGTTAAATTCCCAGTAATCACACGGCAGCTCATGACTGTAAATCCTA
This sequence comes from Microtus pennsylvanicus, assembly GCF_037038515.1. Classification (NCBI taxonomy): domain Eukaryota; kingdom Metazoa; phylum Chordata; class Mammalia; order Rodentia; family Cricetidae; genus Microtus; species Microtus pennsylvanicus. The sequence goes on along the minus strand of NC_134580.1, from coordinate 97,344,292 downwards.
TTCCAGGGGATCCGACAGCCTAAAACAGAAATACATGCTGGCAAAACAACAAAGCATATAAAATACAAATAAACAAATTATTTTTTAAAATAAGAAAGAAAACTAGCGTTTTCTATATTTGAAATACATAAAATTACAAAAAACAAATTCTAGGACTGGGAATGAACAAGGTTAGTAGAACATTTATTTGCCTAGCACTCGGAACCGGATTCCCAGTACCACATAAAATTGAGCATGTGGCCCATATCTGTAATACTTACTAACACTCTGGAGGTAGAGACAAGAGTATCAAAAATTTAAGGTCACTTTTGGATACCTATCAAGTTTGAGCCCAGCTAAGATGCATAAGCGCTACCTCAAAAACAAAACAAGGGGGCTGGAGAGACGGCTCAGTGGTTAAGAGCACTGGCTGCTTTTCTAGAGGTCCTGCATTCAATTCCCAGCAACCATATGGTGGCTCATAACCATCCTTACTAAGATTTGGTGCCCTCTTCTGGCATGCAGGCAGACATGCAGACAGAATATTGTATACATAATGAATAAATAAAATCTTTAAAAAAAAAACCCAACTAGGCCAGGTGTGGTGGCACTCATCTGTAATTCTAGCACTTGAGCTGGTGCAAATGTGAAGATCAGGAGTTCAAGGCCAGCACTGGTTACCTAGAGAGTTTAAGGGTAGCCTTGAATGCCTCACATTCTATCTAAAAAAAAACAATAAACTTAGTCAGGCGATGGTCACAAACACCTTTAATACCAGCACAGGATCCACCAGAGACTGGTGAGTTCAAGGACAGGCTCTAAAGGTACAGAGAAACCCTGTCTCAAAAAACAAAACAAACAAAAAACCCAAATAACCAGAAAACATCAATAAACTCTTTTAAAAAAAGTATTAAAAGTGAGAAATAGCTGGGAGGTGGCGCATGTCTTTCAGGCAGATCTCTGAGAGTTAAGAGATCTCTGGTCTACAAAGCTAATTCTCAGACAGCCAAGGCCAAGCAGAGAAACCCTACTTTAAAAAACAAAACAAACAAAAAAGCAAAATGTGAAAAATAAGCCATGTGTAGTGGCTCATGCCTTTAATCCCAGCTCTTTGGAGGCAGACACCGATCTCAGGGAGTTTGGTGCCAGCCTGGTCTATATAGTAAGTTCCAAGTCAGCAAGGGCTATATAATAAGACCCTGTTTAAACATAAAGAAACAAACAAAACAAAAACCACAGTGAGAAGCAGTGGCCTATGGAATGGCTCAGTAGATAAGGGTACTACTCAGCACTAAGCCTAACAACTTGAGTTCAATGCCTAAGATCCACATGATAGAGAAAGAAATTTCTGCAAGTTGTCCTCAGGCTGTGGCATGTATACTGTGCATACATAAACTCATACACATACACTTAATTAAAATAATTAAAGTGAAAAATGCTTTGACATACCTCCCTCAAACTATCTTCACAGATACTGTCACCAAGGAACTGTGATTCCATTTGGCTATTGCGTTGTGCTAGAAGCAAAGCAAAATTTACATAATAAACAAGTCAAAATGAAACTATAAGGCTTATAATAGTGGTATACATCTTCAATCCCAACACTAGATAGGCAGAAGCAGGTAGATCTCTGTGAGTTTAAGACCAGCCTGGTCTACATAGCCAATGGTAGGCAGTCAAAGCTACATAGTGAGACCTTATTCCAAAAACAAACCAAAACTAAAATGTAAAGTTAATTTTAGTTATTGTGGTAGATTGAACAGGTATGGCTCCCATAGACTCATGTGTTTCAATGCTTGGCCCATAGGAAGTGGCACTATTAGCAGGAAGTGTGTCATTGTGGAGTGGGCTTTGAGGTCTCCTATAACCACATCCATCATGACAACTCACTTTCTGTTGCCTGCGGACCAAGATGTAGGACTTTAAAAAAAAAATTTATTTATTTAGCCTGCATGCCTGCACAAGCACCAGATCTCATTATAGATGGTTATGAGCTACCATGTGGTTGCTGACAATTGAACTCAGGACCTCTGTATGTAAGTGCAGCCAGTGCTCTTAACCTCTGAGTCATCTCTCCAGAACCCCTCCTCCCCTTTTTTTTTATTTTTTTGAGACAGGGTTTCTATGTGTAGCTTTGGAGAACTAGCTGTCCTGGAACTAGCTCTTGTAGACCAGGCTGACCTCGAACTCACACAGATATGCCTCCCTTTGCCTCCCAAGTACTGACGTACACCACCACCATCCAGTGATGTGGGACTCTTAGCTCCTTCTCCAGCACTAAGTTGGCCTACAATACCACCATGTCCTGCCATGATGATAATGGACTAAACCGCTGAAACTGTAAGCCATCCCAATTTAATATTAACCTTTATAAGAATGGTCATGAACTCTTTTCACAGCAATAGAAACCCTAACTAAGATTTCAGATTTATGTGCTGTTCATGATCCTGGTGCTTCTATCTACTAGGATGTTTCTAGGAAGCTATCACTTAGTAAGACAAAGTATCTGTAATAGTTTTACAGCTTCCTTCAGTGTTTCTCCACTAATAAGAAGTTTTTGGAGGAAATGAACTATTCCTCTGTAGTATAACACTTGTCATTTCATTAAATTTTTAAAAATCAAATGTAAGTGAAATATTACTTTACTTATCAACTCTATACCTGAGAGAATTTATATAGCATTAAAATATTTCCTATACTGAAATGTACTTATCAATCAAGGATTCAACAAACTGTTATTATTTAGCCTTCATAAAGATTTTGCTGCTAGCCTGGTGCTGGTGGCAAATGCCTTTAATCCCAGCATGCAGAAGAGAAAGGCAGAAGGATCTAAGTTCAAGGCCATCCTGGTCTACATAGTGAGAACCAGAACAGCCATTGAGAACCAGAACAGCCAGAGTTACACGTGGAAAACCTTTCTTGGAAAAAAAAAATTTGGGGCTAGAGAGATTGGCTCAGTGGTAAAGAGCAGCGGATGCTCTTCCAGAGGTCCTGAGTTCAATTTCCAGTAACCATATGGTGGCTCACAACCACCCATCTGGTGCCCTCTTCTGGCCTGCAGGCAGACATACAGACAGAACACTGTATACATAATGAATAAATATTTAAATAAATAAATAGAGGTCTTACTACTGATGTCCAGAGAGATTCCGTCAGCCTTGATTGAATCCTGATCACTGCTACAACTAGACGGGGTCCTGCTCAGGCTTTTTATCAATACACTGTTGACATTTTTATTGATATCCCCTTCAGTATGATGATCAAAAATCTGAAATTATCAAAGAAACATCAACATAGGGGCAAGTAAAATAGCTTAGTCAGTAAAGGCACTTGCTATATAAGCCTAGTAACCCTAGTTCTACTCCCAGAAACAATGTAAAAGAAGATAACTGATTCCATAAATTGTCCCATGATAGCCATATGCATGTTGTTTCAGGTTTCTCCTTCTACATTATGCATTTGCACAAGTGTATGTTCATGTGTACACTACATTGTAATTACATACTTCAAAACATCAGCATAATGTTATGAGCTTGGTATTTACAGACTAAATGTTGAACACCAACAAAAATACTATTTATAAAAAAATTTTCTATATAATTCATATATAATAACTTATTAAAGTTATCAGACAATTTAGGTCTTTAATGTTAAAATTTTCAATTATTTAGCTGCTAGCCACCAATATGTAAGCTACATCAGAAAAGGAAATTAGAACCTGGATAAAGGTGCTTGTTGTGCAAGCATGAGGTTTGGAGTTCAGATCCCCAGTGCCCAATAAAAAGCTGGACATAGGCATGCATGCACCTGTTCCCCCAGGACGAGAGAGCAAAGAAGGGAGGGAGGTGAAGAACAGCAGAGCCCTGGGGCTCACTGGCCAACACAACTGATTGTGGTGAGCTCCAGGTTCAGTGTGAGACTTGGTCTCAGAATAAGATGGAGAATGTTAGAGGAAAACACTAGATATCAACTTCTTGCCTATACACACACATGCATACACACTCACAGGTACAGACAACCATAAAAATTGTATCCTTCAATACACAAAAAAATGCAGACTAGAGTATTTAGTGTATATGTTACCCCTGAGAGTAAACAGAAGAAATGCATTTCTGACCGGGTGATGGTGGTACATACCTCTAATCCCAGCACTCTGGAGGCAGAGGCAGGCGGATCTCTTATGAATTTGAGGCCAGTCTAGTTCTAGGACAATTAGGGCACTAACACAGAGAAAACCTGTCTTGAAAAATCAAAAATAGAAAAGAAAAAAAGAAAAAAAAGAAAAGAAATGCATGTCTGGTCTATAGCCCAGCCAGTGAAAATTCATTTGGTTAAAATCGAGCCATGTAGCTCTGCTTTTATTATTTAGATCATTTAAGCATGGTTGTTTTAATCCCAGCACTCAAAATGCAGATAGGTCTAACTTTGATTTCAAAGCGAGTCTATTCTATATAGCAAGTTTAGGCCAGCCAGTACTATATAATGAGACTGTCTTATAAAAAAAACGAACAAACAAAAAAAACCCCAAAACAAAACAAAAAAAATCCAAAATATTTGATTTAACTTCAAATATCATTTTTATACTCCCTCCCTTTTTTCTTTTTAATGTAGGATCTTGCTGTGTTACCTAGCCTATCCTCAAATTTGTAATACTTAGTCTCTCCAGGGGCTGAGATTACAGGCACGATCACTGTCTCCATCAATACATGTTTTCTGATGGAAAAAATACTTGCCTAAATGCTAGAATAAAAGTTTTAGTTTTAAAGATTTCTGTTGGTACATGCTCTCAGATGTAATCCTAGCATTTCCAACAGTGTCTAAAGCAGGGTTAGGAATGTAGTTTAGGCTTTAAGATTGCATTAAGCCCCAGCACCGCATAAACTGGGCGTGGTGGTGCACATATATAATCCCATCATTCCAGAGGTAAGGTCAGAAGATCAAAAGTTCAAGACCATCTTTAGTAAGTTGAGTTCCAGGCCAGTATGGGTTATATGAGAGTCTCTCTTAAAATCAAAGTATTTAGAGGCTCAGAGGTTAAAAGTTCTCACTGCTCTTGGCTGAGGACCTGAGTTCAGTTAGCAGCACCTACTTGGAGGTTCACAACCATCTGTAACTCTAGTTTCAGGATCTGATGCCTTCTTCTGGCTTCTGCAAATATCAGGCATACATGTGATATACATATATGCATACAGGCAAAAACATAAAATAAATAGATCTTTAAAAAAAGAAGTAACTGCTGGGTGGTGGTGATATAAGCCTTTAATCCCAGCACTCAGGATGCGGAGGTAGGTGGATCTGAGTTCAAGGACAGTCAAGGCTACACAAAGAAACCCTGTCTCAAAAAACAAACAAAGCAATTAGTACTGTATAGCAGATATTCAACATTTGAACAAAATACCAATTTTCATAAAATCTAGTCAGACTTAAGTGTTATATTATTAGTTTCTTATACCTTTGGCTATTTCTCATTACCTAACCTCAGAGTCACTGAAATTATCTTCTATGCTTACTAGCTTATTAATTTCTTTTTTGTTTGTTTGTTTTTTGAGACAGGGTTTCTTGTAGCTTTGGAGCCTGTCCTGGAACCAGCTCTTGTAGACCAGGCTGGCCTCGAACTCAGAGATCCACCAGCCTCTGCCTCCCAAGTGCTGGGATTAAAGGTGTGCACCACCACGACCAGGCTTAACTTTCTAAAAATTATTATCATCAATCATCATCATGTGTCTGATGGGAGTGCTGGGATTAAAGGCATGTGCCACCACCGCCCGGCTCCTAATACTGGTTTTGTTTAGACCATGTATCTCCCAAAAAGTTTTACTTGAACTCAGCCTAGGCTGGCTTCAAACTCATGACCCTTCCACTTCAGTCTCCTGAGTGCTGGAATATTAGGTAAGTACTATCGCACCTAGCTACTTATATGGTTCCTTTCCTAAAGATTTATTTTCATTTTTAATTATGTATGTGTTTATGTCTGTGTAGGCATATACACTTACAAATACAGGTACCTGGGGAGTCCAGAAGAGGGTGTTAGAGCCTCTGGCATAACAAGCAGTTATGAAGCACCTGATGTGGGTGCTAAAAATTGAACCTGAGTACTTTAAGAATACGGGCTCCTAACCACTAAGCCAATTGTCTAGTCCCCTTATATGGTTTTTTTTTTTTTAATGTGCATTGGTGTCTTGCCTGCACACTTGTCTTGAGGGCATCAGATGCCCTGGAATAAGAGTCACAGACACCTGTGAGCTGCCACGTGGGTGCTGGAACTGAACCCTGGTCTTTTGGAGGAGTAGCCAGTACTCTTAACTCCCAAGCAATTTTTTTGCTCCCTCCACCTTATCTGGTTCTTAATAAAAAAGAAACAGACTCTTGGACACATCTTGACACACTTGTCTTGTCAAGCTTTTCCTTTTATAATTTGTGCTGGTGGCCATGTCAGAAAAGAGGTGGGCAGCAACTGAAGTTCAGGTGTCAGCCCCCCAGGAGGCAAATTCCTGATGGGTGAATCTCAACTAGGCAAAACCCTGAGACCACAGACTCCTGGATGTCTTTTGCTCTTGCTGTGCTTTTACATGTTTGCTGCTATCATATTTCTCAAGTATCTAGCATGGTGTGAATGGGAGTGGGGAGATCACCACTGCCTGTAATGTAGTGTTTACCCTGTGGAAACATCCCATCCTACTGTAGATTTTTAGGGGTGGATTATTATTAGGATGATTTCTTCCTAAACTGTACTATTAGATTGATAATAATGTTAGTTTAAATAGAATTTTGATACTTAAAAATGTAAATAAGGAAGTGTCACACAGAACACAAGAGTTTCTATTGAGAAGCCATATAGACTGGGCCTTAGGTTAATGATTAAGAAAAACAACCGAGTCCTAGTAGCCCAGCTAGTTTAAACTCTTTTAATCTTCATTTTGGGAGATGTGTTCACAGGTTTCAGAGTGCATCATAGCTGAAGCAAAGCTCTGAAAATAACTTAAAAGTTAGACTAAGAGAGCCAGGCGGTGGTGACACACACCTTTAATCCCAGCACTCGGGAGGCAGAGCCTGGTCTACAGAGCTAGTTCCAGGACAGGCTCCAAAACCACAGAGAAACCCTGTCTTGAAAAACATGAATGTACATGTGTTCTTGGGATAATTTAATTATGTAAGGGCCATGGAAAACATGTTGCTTTTTACTTGTATTCATTTTAACTATTCTTTTTTTTTTTTTCGAGACAGGGTTTCTCTGTGGTTTTGGAGCCTGTCCTGGAACTAGCTCTGTAGACCAGGCTGGTCTCGAACTCACAGAGATCCGTCTGCCTCTGCCTCCCGAGTGCTGGGATTAAAGGTGTGCGCCACCATCTGAAAATCAGAATGTAATCACATTGTAATTCTTATACTGCCTGAAAGATTTTGCTGGGGTATATAAGCAGAAAAGGACAGAAGAAAAATAGTTAAAATTAGTTAGAAGGAAAATACCAAGTCTGAGTTAGAAAGAATTAGAAGAAAAACATCAAGAAAGAGAGACTAGTGATGATGCACACATTTGATTCCAGCACTTGGGAGGGAGGTGCAGGTGGATCTCTGTGAGTTCAAGGCCAGCCTGATCTACAGAGTAACTGAGTTCCAAGTCTGCCAGTGCTGTTAACACAGAGAAACCGTCTTGAAAAACCAAAATGGGAGGGAGGGAAAATGTGTTAGATAACTCAGTAAGTAATGAAAGCACTTACCATGCAAGTCGGATGACTTGAACTTGATCCCTAGAACTTGATCCCAAGGTAGGAGAGAACCAACTGTGCCCCATCGCATTGAGTGCGTATGTAAACAGACACACACACACACACACACACACACACACACACACACACACACAGAATTTTCCAATTATATATAACTCCTGAAGAGATTCTTATACACAAAACAAAACTGAGGAATCACCAGCAAAAGTGACTGAATAATTAGAGTTGTACAAGTTCGATGCAGTATTATAGAGCACAAACTTGAACATCTATAATTTCAGGACTTGGGAGGTAGAAGCAAGAGGACTGGGACTCTGAGGCTATTCTAGGGAATAATGTAAGATGTCTCAAAAAGTCAAGACACAGTTCTAACCCTGGATAATATTTGTACAACTTTTTTTTCTTTTTGAGACAGTGTTTCTCTGTGTTCTGGATCCACCTGCCTCTGCCCCATGAACACTGTGATTAAAGGCATGCACTACCATGCAGGGTTTATTTATAAAATTTTTAATTGCATTTTTGTGGGTATTTGCCACAGCAATTCTCTGCCTCAGCCTTCAGAGTGATGGGATTACAGAGATAGGTTACTACTTCATTATCTTAAAAGTCCTCTTACCAATTGACCCCTGAAAATTCTATACAGAAATATTTCTCTAATCTATAGTAAGTAGAAATAGTTTCCACTTGCTTAGAAATTTAAAATTCAAGAGCATCTTAAGCCTTTAATCCCAACACTCGGGAGGCAGAGGCAGGCGGATCTCTGTGAGTTCGAGACCAGCTTGGTCTACAAGAGCTAGTTCCAGGACAGGCTCCAAAACCACAGAAAAACCCTGTCTCGAAAAACCAAAAAAAAAAAAAAGTTTTAAAATACAAATACAGCTGAGTATAGTAGTATATACCTGTAATCCTGACACTTAGAAAGTTACAGCAGCAGGGTTCTAGAACATCTATCTCAAAAGCAAAAATACAAGATTCAAAAACACTTTTGATTTCGGACAACTTACCTCCTGATTTTGTATACTATCATGTGTTTTGATTTTTTTCTCATTTATAACATTATCATCTTCTTGTACCCGGGTTCTTTTTGGGGCATTGCAAATTTCTATTTTGTATTCAGATGGTAAAATCTCTTTATAGTATGTGTCAATCAGAGCCTTTTCTTCGGTGTCTGTGCTGATAGAGTCTGAGGAAAGAATCTCATCAGGATATATAGGGAGATTTTCCTCATTTATATACTGAGATGGACTCAAGTTCAGTTTGACTGCATCAGCTCCAATGTCTGAATCTTTACTAGAGACTAGCTGAGTTTCTAAGTGATTTAAGTCAGTTCCACCTGCTGGAATCTGCTCCAGGTCATCAACAACAGTGATACTACAATTTTTCTTGTTTGGAAATTTGGGCAAAAAGATTCCCAATGAACATCTTCTTGTTTTGTCTTTGACAACGGCTGTTAGTGGTAGAGAGGTAGTTTCAGCTCCAATATGAAGATCTTCATTTTCTTCATCTCTACCACCACTGGAACCTTGATTATACATTTCTGTAGTTTGTGCTATACTCATATTATGTGCCTGGTTTCCTATTTCAAGTGATTGTTCTGTAGGAGGTAATATATGAACAGTCTGAAAGTCTAAAACATCCTCAGTTTTTCCATTCAAATTACTCAGACTTGGCTTAACACTACTAAAGCATGAAACATTAGATGAAACTATAGAGTTTGATGTTTCTTGAATACAGGTATCACTTTCAGGACCACTACAGTTTTCTGTTCTTGCCATTCCAAGCTTAGTATATTCATGAAGTACTTTCTCTTTGACTTGACAATCGATGAAAACAGTATGGGACTTGGTGACATCCAGATCACCAAAATTATCTAGAAACATTACAGTGTTATCCACAGGTAAGGTAGTTATTTCATCTGCTGGGTCAGTTTTATTTTCTAAAGCAGTGGTTTGACTTCTAGAGATTTCCATGTCCTTTGGCGTGTGTGCAGACAAAACTGGTTTAAAAGTTCCTGTTAATGGCACAAAACTGAAGTCCTCTCCATCTTCCAGGTTAATTTTATTACTTATTTCAAACACAGAACTCTGAGTGGTATCTCTATTATTTTTAGCATTCTCTGGAAACGTCTTGTTGTTTTGGAGCCTAAGGCTTTTTCTTCTCTGAGTTTTGTTTGGCAGAAGTTCATTCAGAAATCCAGGTTTTTGTATATCTTTGGTATTTTTCCAAGTGGCTAATTTAGATGTCTCAGAATCATCATTAGTATCTTTTCTAGGCCCACTAGTAGACCCTTCCTCCAGTATTGTTAGTTGGCTACCTTTTGATGCTAGATGGTTGCTTTCACTATTTTTTGAAATGGACACAGTCTCTTCAGCAGTAGTAGACATCCCTTTTGGCTTCTGTAGGCATTTTTTCTTGGATAACTCAAAGTCAAATCTGTCTGGAAGGGCACTGTTCGCCTCTGATTGATAGTCAATGAAAACAGTATGGGATTTTGTCATTTCTAGTTCCTCGTGACCTTCAATAGACATCACAGCATTATCTGGGTGGCTAGGAGTTATTTCATCTGGTGAAATAATTTTACATTCTAAAGCAGTTGTGTGACTCCTAGTGATTTCCATTTCATCCTGTCCACATGCATACAAAATGGTTTTAGAAGTTCCTGTCATAGGTAAAGGAGAATCATGTTTATCTAATAAAGATCTATGGTTTATTTTCACCGTGTAACTCTTGGTGACATCCATATCATTCTCATTACCCTCTGAAAATAAAATGGTTTTATCAATTTGTAGTCCATGAGCACTTTTTCTTTCACAAATTTCAACATTTTGCTTTTCCTTCAGAAATTCAGGCTTCTGTATACTTCTGTCCTTTAACATGTCCATCTCATTAGTAGTTCCTACAGTTTTTTCTATAGGAGTGCTCACATCTATTTGGCTGTTTCTATGTTCTAAGTTAGTCTTACTTTGTTCTTGTATTTCAGAAGGCCCAAACCCGATTACAATAGTGTGGCTCTTGGTTAGATCCATAGTTTGTTCCTCCTCTGAAGAAATTATCATCTTATGAGAACAGTCAGGTGTGGGATCATCTAAGTTTTTCCTCTGTGGCTCACGAAGTTTAGAATTCTGGTCCTGTATTGTATGTCCTACTGTTACTTGTTCATCTAAAACTGTACCAGAAGAGGATATATTATGGCTTCTTGCTATGTCCTGATTATAATCAACTGACAGAGGAGACTTTTTACCAAGACAAGATGAAATCTTCAAAACTGGATGTTTTTCTTTGCTTTCGAAGTCAGTTAGGATGTTTTTGAGTATAATGCTTGCTTTCTGCAATGGTTGGGTAAGACTTTTAGTCACTTTTCCCCTGTCATCTGAGGAGTTTTTGCTCTGAGAATAAGACTCAGTGGAATTCTTTGAGGCTAAGTCAAAAGCTGTAGGAATAACTTGACTTCTTAACTGACTTGTATAACTTTCAGACAAATCCATATCTTCACCTGCTAAGAGTTCAATCCTTCTGTCAGATAATCTATTTGTTAGGCTCTCTTGTAATCCTTTCTTAAATACTTGAGGAACTGTAATATAATTTACATTCATTTTCTCATCTTCTGATGTAGTTATATGATTTTGGGGAATCATTTCTTTTTCAAATACTGGTATATTTGTAATATATTTTTTAATGTTTTCTTGACCTTGTGTGAACATCTCATTATCTATTACAATTGTGTGACTCTTGGTAATTTCCATGTTATCCTCTTCTGAATAAGTAGTTTTCTCTATGAGTGGGCCAGCAACTGGACTGGCACATACTTTAGAATAATTACCATCAGGCTTCAGCAAACTTTTTTCCTCCTTCATACTTGATAGACACTTCGTCAGTTCCATTGCATCATTGCTACTAGAATAAAAAATTGTCTTATAACCTTGAATAGTTGGACTAGAACATATAGATTTTGAAGTTTTATCGAATGTGCTGGCACCTTGATTGGTCTGTGAGACTGTATGAGTTTCTGGCTCCATATTATGACTTTTGGTAATATGAATTTTATTTTCAGGGTTTAGAAAAGAGACTTGAAAAGCAGCATTTAGCTTATCCTTAAGAACTGTTTTCTTCTCTGAAGCTTTAGTTTCATCAACTGTTGTAAAATTCATCATGACATTTTGAGTTTTCATTTCTGTTTCAGATAAATTACTTTCTGATGGCAAAATCCATGTTGTATAGTTAGCTGTCAACTCCATACACTCATTGCCATAAATTACAGTATCATGTTTAAATCCTCCTAAGTTGTCCTGCCCGGATGGAGGAATCGAAGTCTGAATACAGGCTGTATGACACTGGGTCAAATCCATCCCATCATCTTGTTCGCTAAAGATTCTAGTCCTATTACTACTGTTTTTATCAACATTAAGAGATACATGCATTTGATGTGTAGAAGAGACACTGTTTGATTCTTTGGAATAAATAGGTATCTCAGAATTTTCCTTATCAAGAGAGGTACTATATTTTCCTGTTTTTAATCTTTTTATGAAGCTGTCATAATTTAATTTTTCTGGGAAAGTATTTTGACTTATGGAAATTAGGGGGCATTCTAATTTCTTTTTAATTCTTGATTCCTCAGCATGATTCTTTAAATTCTGCAGAAAGGATGTGGTGTCTATCTTTGTGGAGTTGTCACTTTTGGGATTATTTGAAAGGCCTTTGGTAATCATCACAGTGTGACTTGCTGTCAGGTCCATTTGGTTTTCATCTGAAAAAATGACTGTCTGGTCATTTGCATGTTTCTTTTCATGGTTGTAGTCTATAACTGAAAGCTATAATAAAAGAAAAATAGAAAAATGAGATGAAATATAAGGTCTTTTGTAATTTATTATTACTTTCAGTTTTGTCAGTTTAAAGGGACAACCTCACCAAACAAATTAAATTTATCCTTCTCAAAGATCTCTGATGCACTTTGACAGCTGAGAGGTTTTGTCAATTTAAAAGGACAACCTCACCAAACAAATTTCAGATCAAATTTCTCTCTCATGATGCCTTTCATAGTCTTAAAAATACTTTTTCATTATGCAAAAATAGCTGTCACAGTCATTCTGACATATGTCTAAAACTTCTGTTTTCACAAACCCAAAGAATTTTTTTTTAAATATTTATTTATTTATTATGTATACAATATTCTTTCTGCGTGTATGCCTGAAGGCCAGAAGAGGGCACCAGACCTCATTTCAGATGGTTGTGAGCCACCATGTGGTTGCTGGGAATTGAACTCAAGACCTTTGGAAGAGCAGGCAATGCTCTTAACCGCTGAGCCATCTCTCCAGCCCCCAAAGAATTCTTGTGAGTTCCAAGGAGCCGAATTGAAGGATCCACCTTAAACAGGTCAGACACATCCGCCTCAATTCCCTGGTCCTAATTTTTTTTTTTCCCTTAATTTAACTTTGTCCTCTTTTCTGCAAATACCTTAACCAGGTGTAAGAGATACCAGACATTTCCATGCCACAAACACCGAACAGGAGCAAAGAGACCAGCTATGCCAGGATATGGCCAGCACCACAGATTTGGGTACAACACCAGCACCTGCAACAGTAGCTAGCAACTGTCTCTAATTCCAGTTCCAGAGGACCTGGTGCCCTCTTCTGGCTTCTCTGGGCATCAGGTGTGCACATGGTGCACAAACATACATGAAACAAAACATTCACAGACATTGTAACAAAATAAATATTTAAGAAAGGAGAAATAAAATCTCTGAAGAGTTTACTCTTTTCAACCTTAAACAAATTCGTCTGTCTACTTGCTCACAATACACACACACACATTTTCTCTCTCTCTCTCTCTCTCTCTCTCTCTCTCTCTCTCTCTCTCTCTCTCTCTTTTTTTTCATTTTAGAGACAGGGTTTCTCCATAGCTTTTGGTTCCTGTCCTGGAACTAGCTTTTCTAGACCAGGCTGGCCTCGAACTCACAGAGATCCGCCTGCCTCTGCCTCCCGAGTGCTGGGATTAAAGGCATGCGCCACCACCGCCCGGCTTCTCTTTTTTTTAATATTTATTTATTTATTAAGTATACAATATTCTGTCTGCGTGTATGCCTGCAGGCCAGAAGAGGGCACCAGACCTCATTACAGATGGCTGTGAGCCACCATGTGGTTGCCAGGAATTGAACTCAGGACCTTTGGAAGAGCAGGCACTGCTCTTAACCACCGAGCCATCTCTCCAGCCCCATGCACACATTTTCTATGTGTATGATGCTAGACAAGTTACCACTGAGCTACAACTTCAATTTAAAAAAATATATATTTTAATAGAATTCTGAGATATTTTATGTGCTCATTAAAGTTTGAGAAGACTTGGTATTATTCAAATTGGATCTAATTTTATCAATTAGTTGAAAATATAGAAAGTTTTGATAGGCCATGATTTTACTTTAGTAAATTATCTCAAAATTATATTTCTGTATTATAGTTGAAAATACAGAAAGTTTTGATAGGCTATAACTTACGTTAGTAAATTATCTCAAAATTAGAGATTACCATAAAATTTTCTGTTATTTAACTTTGGGAGATTAAATTATGAAGACATTTGCATGATCTCATACCTCCTTTTGTTGCACCTGGGTCTGAATAGGAGCACAAAGTAATGTGTTCATACCTATGGAGCAAACAGAAAAAAATTATAGCAAGAAAAACATAATGCCAGGAGTCTGGTTTTCTGTTTTAGGACCTTCATCAGTTAGATGTATTTATTAGTGGCCTGGTTGCTTGGTTGTCAACTTGACACAAGTTAGAGTTATCTGTAAAGAGGAATCTCATTTGAAAAAATGCAAGGCATTCTCTTACTAATAATTCCTGTGGGAAGGCCCAGCTCACTGTAAGAGGTAGCATTCCTGACCAGGTGCTCCTGCTTTGTATAAGAAAGCAGGCTGAGCAAGCCAAGAGCAAACAGGTAAGCAACAGTCCTCCATGATCTCTGCTTCAGTTCCTGTGTCCCTATTCTTCCTGTCTTGAATTCCTGCCCTGACTTCCTATCATAATGGACTACAACTGTAAACAAAAATAAACCCATTCCTTGCCAAATTGGACTTGGTCATGGTGCTTAAAACAGCAATAGAGATCTTACTAAGAAAACTAGTTACTAAGTTCTTCATAAGGACCTATGAATTAAACATCTTTAAGATTTTGAACTCATATTTTCTTCCCCAAATCCTCCTTTTCCAATGCAGGATATCAAACCCAGGAACACACTCACGGCAAGCAAGCAATCCATTCCTGAGTTACACTGTAGTCTTAAAAGGCCTTTTTCTAATGACAGAAAACAGTGATTATTATATTCATTTTGGAAATAAAATATTTTACCTGTGCTAATAATTTTATTTTTTATACCATTTTGGTTTTTTAAGAGCATCTTTGTACCCTTGACTGGCCTGCAACTCACTCTGTAGACCAGATTGGCTTCAAATTCATAGAGATCCAACTACCTCTGCCTCTCAAATTCTAGAATTAAAGGTGTGTGCCACCACACCTGGCATTTTTTTTTTCTATTTTGGCTCATCTATCCCAAGCTGGACTTGAATTTGCTAGGTAACCATGGATGACCTTGAAGTTCTGACCCTCCAGCCTCCACCTCCCGGGTGCTAGGATTACAAGCGTATACCATATCTACTTATTAATTCTTTTAAGATTAATTTATGTGTATGGATGTTTTACCTACATCAAAGAATCTAAATGAAACAAAAGGTATATGATTAAGAAAAGTATTTTGGTTATACTCACCAGTAATTGCACAATAATTATCATCTGAATTCTTATTCCTAAAAAAAATATTATGAATTATATCCAAAGAAATTATGAAGAATCACACAGTTGAAGGAATAAGGAAAATAGCTAGGAATAGTGGCGTATGCGTTTAATCACAGCACGTGGGAGTAAGAGGCAAGCAGGTTCAAGGCCCAGACTAGTCTATGTGGTGAGTTCCAGGACAGAGCTATACACAGTGAGATCCTCTCTTAAAACAAAAACAAAAACCAAACCAAACCAAACAAAAAGATTAAGGAAGACAAAAAGGTTTTCATCAGCTAACTAGCAGAAAATTACACACCCTTACTTGAATGGTCTTAATAATGTGTTAAACTAAGAACACCATAAAAACATGCTTTGATCCATGCCTCTCTCTCTCTCTCTCTCTCTCTCTCTCTCTCTCTCTCTCTCTCTCTCTCTCTCTCTCTCTCTCTCTCTCTCTCTTTTAAGACAGGGTCTATATAGTCGTGGTTGTCCTGGAACTTACAATGTAGACCATGTTGGCCTTAAACTCAGAGATCCACCTGCTCTGCCTCTTGGGTGCTAAGAGTAAAGGCATGCTTTCTTTTCTTTATACATTTTTAATTTTGTTTATTTATATTTTAGGTATGAATGCTCTGCATGCATGTACACCTGCATACCAGAAGAGGGCATCAGATCCTATTATAGATGGTTGTCAGCCCCATGTTGTTGCTGGGAATTGAATTCAGGTCCTCTGGAAGAGCAGCCAGTGCTCTTAACAGCTGAGCCATCTCTCCAGCCCCCAAAAGCATGTTTTCTTTTCTTTATTTGAAAGACCCATAAATCAATTCATTTTCTAAAACCTCTACACTTAAAAAAAATTAAAGAAAAAAGAACACAAGTATCTACAGTAAAAAGCTGACTATATACTATTAAATAATCTAATTTATGTTGTTTTTCATAAAAGCTAAAAATCAGCATGTAAAATTCACTTCTGCAAGAACACTCAAAATAACTCACTGTGGAATCATCCAAAGGGGGGAAAAATTGCTTTTCACTTTTTTATTCTTCACTATTTCAAAACCATAGCTATTACTAATTCAATTTACTTCAAACAATTTTAATTTTAGAATCTTAATAGGTGGGGTAGAGAGCCAGCTTAGTAGTTAAGAGGACCTTCCAGAGGACTTGAGTGTGATTCCCAGCACCCACATGGCAGATTACAATTGTCTACAACTCCAGTTCCAGGGAATCTGATGTCCTCTTCTGGCCTCTGTGAGCACTGCATCCACATGGTACACAGACATGCAGGCAAAACTCTCATATACATAAAATAAAAACAAAGAAACAAACAAGAAAAATCAAAGATAATAAAATAAATACAAATATGCATCTTCTGTGAAGGATCTCATCTTTGTTCAGAAAGTTATTTTCAGAGGTACTTCATGATGTATGTATAAACATGTGCATTGAATGTATACACACACAAGTAAATACAAACACATATGTACCTGTTCTAGCTGAGCAATTACATGTAAAATGTGTAATTTATTTAATCATATCCTTTTTGCCATCATAAAGGATCTTTATGCCATCTTCATGGTCTTTCACATCTTTTGCTATTAATAGCAATATAATAAATATAATTTATTTATAATAATATAATAATTATAATAAATATAATCATTGCTATTTATTAATAGCAATATAATAATAATATAATAAAAGTTTTGGTGAATAATCTTACATAGTCATAATTTAAAACATTTACAAGTAGATTGATGAAATAAGCTCCCACACATGAAAGTTATACTAAGTGATGAATTCAAGAATTTATATATAAAAATGGAATTTGTTATCACTAAAACTATACTGTACACTTATTTTTCACATATAGCAGTACATATACTAAATTCTAGTTTGTATTTTGAATTAAAGCTAAGTGGCAGGATGCTAAAAAAGTATTTAATGTTTTTCATTTAATAGAAATAAACAACCACTTAAATATAATTAGTGTATGCCCCTTTACTTACTGTAGATTCAGGACAATTTTTTTGGTTTCTGTCTCTAAAAATAAATAAAAATATAAAGTTGATCAGAAATGCTTGATTAAGTATTAGAAAAGTTATATAGAGATGTTAACAGCAAAATTTTAAAAAGGACTTACTAGCCAGGCAGTGGTGGCATATGTCTTTAATCCCAGCATTTGGAAGGCAGAGGAAGGTGGATCTCCGTAAGTTCGAGGCCAGCCTAGTCTACAGAGTGAGTTTCAGAACATCCAGGGATACACAGAGAAATCATGTCTCAAGGGAAAAAAAAAAGGGGACGAAAAAAAGAAAGAAAGTACTATTTAACCTTTCTGTCTCCCTGAATAAAGGTATACTTCATTTCTTTTTTTTTTTTTTTCCTCTTTTTTTGTTTTAGTGAGGGGTCCGTTCAATGAGGGGTCAACTTGCTATATATAGCTCAGGATGGTATTGAACTTGTTATCCTGCCTCAGCTTAGGAATGCTGGGATTACAGATATGAGTCCCCACATTTGGTTGAGAATATACTTTGTCTACGTGTTTATATATATGTTCATTTGGGTGTGTACAAATATACATGCACATGTGTGAGCATCTAAGTCTAAGCCAGAAGTCCTTATGCAGGTATGGCAATCATCTTTACCAACAAAGCTATTCCCTATCCCTAGGGATACGTTATTTAAATAGTAACATAAGGCTGGCAAAATGACTCAGTAGGTGAAGTCATTTGCTGCCAAGTAGGACCCAAATTCAACCCCAGGAGACCACGTGGTAGAAAAAGAAAAGACTCTCGACTGGTTTTTGACCTCCACCCATCTTATGATGCATGCATGTCACACACACACACACACACACACACACACACACACACACGAGTGTGTGCGCACAGATAGAAGAGAAACTATGAGTACATAACCACAGAAAAATTGTAAAGAAAACAGATTACCAAAGACTGCAATTACGTATTTACCTGTAATTTCTGAATTTCTCTCTGTTTTCATTTGAGACTCTGTCTGGAATACTCTAGAAGAGAAAAAAAAAAGAATACTGAAAAACTTCTTTTTTAAATTTTACTATAGATTTATTATTGACCTGTGAAGTACTTTTTTTTTTTTTTTTTTTTGGTTTTTTTGAGACAGGGTTTCTCTGTGGCTTTGGAGCCTGTCCTGGAACTAGCTCTGTAGACCAGGCTGGTCTCGAACTCACAGAGATCCACCTGCCTCTGCCTCCCAAGTGCTGGGATTAAAGGTATGCGCCACCACTGCCCGGCTGTGAAGTACTTTTTTGATAGTGTGCAAATTTGCTTTTCACTTTAAGAAATGGTAAAATTCTATACACACACACACACACATGCGCCAAAGAATTGCTTCGTTTATTTATTCATTATTTTTGTTTGTTTGTTTCTTTGAGACATGGTTTCTCTATAGCTTTGAAGCCTGTCCTGGAACTAGCGCTTGTAGACCAGGCTAGCCTCAAACTCACAGAGATCTACCTGCCACTACCTCCGAGTGCTGGGATCAAAGGCGTGTGCTACCACTGTCGGGCCCTCATTCATTATTTTTATGGTTTTTTTTATTGTTTGTTTGTTTTTGGAGATAGGCTTACACACTTTAACTAGCCTAACTTATAACTCCCTATATAGAACAGGCAAGTTGAGGTGTGGAGGCGCATACCTTTAATTTCAGGCATAAGGAGACTGAGGCAGGGGATCTCTGAGTTCAAGGCAGGCTGATCTAAAGAGTTCTAAGATAGCCAGAACTACACAGAGAAACCTTGTCTTGAAAAATGCAAAACAAAAAACAAACAAACACAAATAAAAACAGGCTAGCTTTGAACATAAGGAGATTTACCTCCCTCTGCCTCCAAACTACTGACCAGATGTAGTAAAGCACACCTTTCATTCCAGACTTGGTGGAGTGGTTCTCAAGCAGGTGGCTCTCTATTAGTTTAAGGCCAGCCTGATCTACATAATGAGTTCCAGGATGAGAAGTTACATGGTGAGACCCTCTCCCAAAAAAACCCAAAATTTAAAAAAGGCATATGTCTACCAAATCTGAAAATCAAAGAATAAAAACATTATAATACCAACTGGATAGATCTAAAAGTAATCTGTAATTCTACAAACAATAAATAATGTACTCCAGATTCAGGGGATCCAGCACCCTCTTCTGGCCTCTGGAAGTGAAACAAACATTTATTGGGGAATAGCAGAGTTTTATAATGGGAACATGCAAGCCAAAGTGAAGCAAATGTGTTTAAAGGAAGTTGAGGCATTGAGAATTTTTTTTAATTAGTAAAAACGGAACAATTCCAGCTATTTGGCACACAGAGATAAAAAGACTTACTTGTGACTAGGCGTTTAAGATTAATATAGACAACACAACAAGATCCCATTCCAAAAAAGCAAAAACTAAACCTCCAGAAGTTTTGAAATGTTAGTAAGAAGTTTTGAAAATGGGGATAGAGTCGGTCGGGGTGGCTGTGGGAAATTCACAAAAGTCTACTTAGATGCAAACTTTCATTGTTAGTAAAGACCAAAGTGTTGGTGTCAGCTCATTGGTGAAGGTACTATAATGATGGAGTATCATTTAAATAAAGAGTTTGAACAGCTGCATTCTAGAGTTTGTTTTGGCTATGGTTTGAGGGAATACAGTCTGTTATGGCTGCTGCTATTCCCCAATAAATGTTTGTTTCACTTCATTTTTTTTCTTAAAGACAGAATCTTAGCTAGCTTTGAACTCCTGATCCCACTGTCTCCACCTCCTGAGAAAGTAGGTATTTATCTAGTGGGTTCCTGAGAAAGTGAGTATTTATTTAGTGGGTTATGGAGGGGAAAGAAAAAGAGGGGAAGGAAAAAAGGGGGAAGAGCAGAGAGAGAGAGAGAGAGAGAGAGAGAGAGAGAGAGAGAGAGAGAAAAGAGAGAAAAGAGAGAAAAGAGAGAAAAGAGGGGGGAGAGGAGAGGAGAAGAGACCTCTTGGGGAGTGATGGAAAAGAGGTTTTTTTTCAAGACAGGGTTTCTCTGTGTAATAGCTCTGGCTGTCTTAGAACTCACTTTGTAGACCATGCTGGCCTTGAAGTCACAGAGATCTGCCTGTCTCTTCTTCCTGGGTGCTGGGATTAAAGGCAATATAAATAATCTTTTTAAAAAATATTAACAATCTTAATCATTTGAAAATCTCTATTTGATAACTAGGTTATTTATATGTTACATATCCAATAAAATGATGCATATAATTTACATAATATCTGTCATACTATAAATATTTAGTAGTGCCTTATTTATTTATTTATTTATTTGAGGCAGGGCCTCACTATGTAGTCCTTGAACTCACTATGCAGCCAAGACTGGCCCTAAAGTTGGAGTGACCCTGGTTTCAGTCTCCTAAGGGCTGGAATAACAGATATATGCCACCATACCTGACTTAGTAGTGGCAATTGATAATAAATCAAATGATATATCTAAATTCACTTCTTTTAATTATGTTTTTCACATTTACTTATTTTATGTGTATGTAACATGTGTACATGCACAAACGTTAGTAAGCATATGCCATAGCGTCCATGGGAAAGTCATATAGATAGCAGGTATTCAAGGTCTGCTAAGGATATAAAGTAAGTTCAAAATAAGCCAGTGCAACTTAGTAAGACTCCATCTTGAAACACAAAACAAAAACAACAACAACAACAAAAACCAATAAAAAACCCATGAATAACAACAAAAAATATGGACATTAAAAAGTTTGGAGAAATATAAATGAGGAATGAGAAAAGAAAGCAGATCAAACTCCAGAGCTTTGCTAAGAGTTCTAAACATAAAACAATACGGCCTCTTCCTAAAATGTGTAATCTGGTTACCTCACACAAAAGGTAAGTGAGGTAGTCTAAGGTAAACAGAAAATAAAATTTTGACAATTCAGCATTTACAGAAAAGAGCTATCTTGAAATAACCTCTACTCCACAGGAATATCTCAGAAATAACTAATTCAGAACATTTCAATCCATTCAATGTTGAAGAAAAAAAACAAACAGAATCTAGAGTTACATATCATATCTCACACTAGAAAGGTGGACTTAGGGCCAGGTAGTGTAGTGGGTATTCGCACTGCCCAGGACCTTGAGTAGTGCTTCTGCTCTGCCAACAGACTCCTTTAAAGGAAAGAGGCAGGCAGTCACTCTCTCTGCTCTTGTGCTGGTTTGTATTTGGTAGGAGTGAAGCGGGTGCCTTGCTGTTTGTGCTCTTTCCCCTTGGGCAGAACAACTGCTGTGGTATCCAACCTGTCCTGTATCAGTGAGTATTCACCCCTATTATATACATCTAAATCAATTCTTCTGAACCTCCCCCAGACTACTGTGGATTCTCGTTACAAGGTAGTGGTGGAGCATGCCTTTGATCCCAGTACTCGGAGTCAGAGGCAGGCAGATCTCTTTGAGTTCAAGGTTAGCATGGTCTAAAGAGTGAGTTCCAGGAGACAGGGCTACACAAAGATGGAGTATAGGAGTTCAAGGTCAGTTTAGTCTACCTACCTCAAAAAACAACATCAACAAAGCAGAACCACAGTCTACAAAAGGAACCTTAAGATTGAAAGAAGCATAATTCATTAACAAAAAGATAAATATTCCCAATGGGCAGCCTTTAATCCCAGCACTCTGGTGGCAGCATTAGGGGGATGTTTGTGAGTTGAGGTCAGCTTGGTCTAGAGAAAGAGTTCCAGAGACAGGATCCAAAGCTACACAGAGAAACCATGCCCTGAAAAAACAAAAAGGAAAAAAAAAAAGAATAGGGGCTGGAGAGATGGCTCAGTGGTTAAGAGCACTGGCTGCTCTTCCAGAGGTCTTGAGTTTAATTCCCAGCAACCACATGGTGGCTCACAACCATCTGTAATGAGATCTGGCGCCCTCCTCTGGCATGTGGGCATACATGGAAGCAGAATGTTATATACATAATAAATAAATAAATAATTTAAAAAAGAATATATTACCCAACACTATGTACCAAAGGTGTTGAAAATTGTATTATTTATAGATTTCAAAACATAAAGCAATTACTTCTATGAAAGAATACAAAGGAGAAATATACTAGAAACAAAGAAAGAGTTAAGATAGCAAAAATAAAACTCATGAAACAAAAGAAAAAATAAAATCACACAATTAAGACACAACTGGGAAATAGTGTAATTAATCTTCAAAGGTAATAATAAGCTTATCCTATATTTCTAATTTTTAAACTTACTTTTTTTATGTTATATGAATGTTGTTCCTGCAGGTATGTTCATCTACCACATGTGTGCCTGATACCCATGGAGGCAAAAAGAAAATCAGAGCACCTAGAGCAGTTGTGGGAACTGGACAATTGGGAGCAGCCATATGAGTGCCAGACAGGGGACCTGAATCCTCTGGAAAGACAATCAGCTAGCTATTGCTCTTAAATCTAAAGCTATCACTCCAACCTTGCTATTTCTAATTTTTTTGTTGTTTGTTTTCTGTTTTTAGAGACAAGGTTTCTCTGTGTAACGGTCCTAGCTGTCCTAGAACTCTGTAGACCAGGCTGGCTTTAAACTCACAGAGATCTACCTGCCTCTGTCTCCTGAGTACTGGGATTAAAGGCATGTGCTACCACAGCCTTTGTGTGTGAGTGTGTGTGTGCATTGGTGTTTTGCCTGCATGTATGTCTGTGTGAGGGTATAGATCCTCTGGAACTGAAGTTGCAGACAGTTGTGAGCTGCCATGTGGGTGCTGGGAATTAAACCCAGGTCCTCTATAAAAGCAATGAGTGTTGTGAACCACTGAGCCATCTCTCCAGTCCCAATATTCCTAATTTTTAAAAGCCAAATTTCTACCTCTACTTTCGTTGGCTGGAACCTCTTACACAATGTTAAATAGCAACAGTCATAGTAGTTATCATTGTTTTGTTCTTGATTTTAAGGAATTATTCTACTTCTCTTATAAAAAATAATGCTGAATAAAACCCTTAATATAGCAATTTTGGCTGGGCGGTGTACAGAGTGAGCCTGTTCTACAGAGTGACTTCCAAGATAGCCAGGGCTACACAGAGAAAAAAAAATTGTATCCACACATTCACTCTCATCATATGTACACAATACCCCCACTAATAACAAGAAATACATTTTAAAATTTTTATTTTATGTTTGGGTATTTGTACAACATATAAATGCCATGACACAAAGACAAGGAAAGAGAGCTCAGTCCCTTGGAACTGGAGATACAGAAAGTTGTGACCGGCCACGTGGGTACTAGGAATCAAACATAGGTCCTCTGGAAGAGCAGTCAGTGCTCTTAACTGTTGAACCACTTCTCCAGTCACATAAATACATTTCTTATTTGCATTGATGTTTTGCCTGCATGTATGTTTGTATGAGGGTGTCAGATCTTGGAGTTACAGACAGTTGTTAGTTGCCATGTGGGTACTGGGAATTGAACCCTGGATCTCTAGAAAAGTACTCATTGTACTCTTAACCACTGGGCCATACTTCCATTCCCATTTTTTTAAAGAATAAAAAAAAAAATGTGGCAGCAAGATGTCTCAGTAGATAAAAGTACTTGAGATGCAAGCTAACAACCTGAGTTCAACCCCCAGAACCCACAGCAGAAGGAGAGAACTGACTGCCAAAAGTTATCCTGACATCTGTACACAAGCCAAGGCATGCACACTCATTTGCACTCACACATACATATGATATATGTACACACTAATAAAAGTTTTTAAGTAAAAGGTATTTTTCAAAATAAAATAATTCTCTTGTGTTGAGAAGATAACTCAGTCAGTAAAGTGTTTGCTGTGCAAACATAAGGGCCTACATTTGGATTCCCAGCATACACATGATAAATTTCCTATTGCTCTTGAGCTAGAGAGATAAGGACCTCTGGGACTCACTATTCAGTCTATTAAAGAGTTTTATGTTTAGAGAGAGAAACTGTCTCAAAAGGTAAGGTGAAAAGGAAGATACCTTCACTTCTGGCTCCCCAAAGTGCTTGCACGCACGCACGCGCGCACACACACACACACACACATGCATGTATGCACACAAAATAACTATTCTTTAAAGTTTATTTAAGCAAAAGATTACCCAAATAAATTACCAACAACATATTTGATCGGACACAAAAAAAGTATTACCTATAACATTTTACTTAATTTTCCTTTCAACTTACTTTATGGTATCTGCAAAGCTGACTCGACGAGAGCTTTTTCTAGTTCTTGGAGCATCAAATTCCTAGGAGAAAAGAATATAGGATATAATTCTTAATAAAAAATCACTGTGAATTAAGTCTCCATACTATTAGAAGCTGGACTCAAGTCTTATTTTGAATTAATGATATAAAATTCCTCCAAACAGCCCAACATAGAAGCACTAAACGAACATAAATATAATTTTCCATATACTTTTTTGAGGGAGGGCAGTTCTAAGGATTAAACCTGTGGACTCATGTAAATTTTTGTTTGTTTGTTTTAGTTTTTAAGACAAGGTTTCTCTGTAGCTTTGGAGCCTGTCCTGGAACTCACTCTGTAGACCAGGCTAGTCTTGAACTCACTGAGATTTGTCTATCTTTGCTTCCGAGTGCTGGAACTAAAGGCATCTTCCACCACCGCCTAGCTAAATATCTTCTTTTGTTGTTGCTTTGCTTACTTTGAGACAAGGTCTCAATATATAAAATCCATGTTGATCTCAAACTTATGACCCTTGAGCTTCAACGTTCTAACTGCTAGGATTATAGGTGTTTACCACTACTCCTAGCTTGAGTATGATTTTCAGTAAGAGTTAAAATGAGCATATTATTATTGCTTTTTGGCCTTTTGGCTTAAATCAAGTAAAAATTAGCATACTGACACAAACAACATATAACAAGAAAGACTAGGCACAAAACAGAAGCTATGGGGCCAACCTTTATTACAATGTTCTTTTAAAACTGAAAACAAACAACCAGCTTTTTCTTTGTTTTTCACACAAGGTCTTACTATGTAGCTATGACCAGTCTGGAACTCTATATATAGACCAGGCTGCCCTAGAACTCAGAAATCAGTCTGCCTCTGCTGCCAGAGTTCTGGGATTAAAGGCATGAAGAACCATGCCCATCTAAAAATCCATTTTCATTGTAGTAAAAATATACATAAGTTACTATCTTTTGTGATTGTTATAGTATTTTAGACAAGGTCTCCCGTAGAGCAGATTACATTCAAATTTGCTATGTAGCCCATCCAAGAATGAAACCAAAATTTTATTTTCCCAGTGCTAAAATTACAGACCTGTGCCATCATTCCAAGCTACAACATAATTTATCATTTTAAACATTCTGCCTTGACAAGTACTTACATTGTTTTTGCTAGTGATAAAAACCAAATTAAATTTTGTAGTCTTGGGTGTCCTGGAACTCGTTCTGTAGACCAGGCTGACCTTGAACTCAGAGATTCACCTGTCTCTGCTTCTTGAGTACTAGGATAAAGGCATGCATCACCACCTGGCCCTTTACCATTTTTCAAAAAATTGATGAGTATATTTATGCCCGAGTGCCATATACATACAGGTGCCATGGAAGACAGAAGGTGTCAGATCCTCTGGAACTAAAGTTATAGGTAGTATCAGTCACCCAACAGGAACTGAATTTGGGTCCTCTGCAAGAGCAGAAAGTGCTCTTAACCACTGAGTCATCTCACCACTCTCATCTTAATACTTTTTAAGTGTACAGTTCAATAGTGTTAAAAACATCTTGCTGTGTAACCACTCTCTACGTCTTCATCTTACAAAATTAAAGCTGTACTTATTGGGACTGGAGAGATGGCTTAGTGGTTAAAGAGAACATATAGCTCTTGCAGAGAACTGAAGTTCATTTTCTATTTTAGGAGGTTAGCAACTCTAGCTGAGGTTTGGGGGGGATCTGATGCCTCTGTGACCTCCATAGATGATGTGGGATTTCCCTCTGTATGCTGTGAATACCACTGGTTAATAAAGAAGCTGTTTTGGCCAGTGACTTAGCAGAATAGAGCTAGGCAGGAAAAACTAAACTGAATGCTGGGAGAAAGAAGGCAGAGTCAGTGAGAAGACATGTAGCCCTGCTAGAGACAGACGCTGGAACTTTTTACCAGGTTAGCCACAGCCATGAAACGATACATAGATTAATGGAGATGGGTTAATTTAAGATATGAGTTAGCCAGAAATACACTTAAGCTATTGGCCAAACAGTATTGCAAATAATATGATCTCTGTGTGATTATTTCGGGGCTGAGCAGCCGGGAATAAACAATCAGGCTCTTACAACATATGGTCACTTACATTCATGGGTGCATAAGACTAATACACACACACACACACACACACACACACGGACACGGACACAGACACTTACATTCATGGGAACTTAAGACATACAGACACACACACACACACATAAAATTAAAACAAACAAACAAACAAAAATACGCATTTAGATCCTCCCTCCAAATCTTTGGCAACCAGCATTCTATTTCTATTTATTTATTTATTTATTTATTTATTTATTTATTTATTTATTTATTTATTATGTATACAGCATTCCTTCCATGTATGTCTGCAGGCCAGAAGAGGGCACCAGGCCCCATTACAGATGGTTGTGAGCCACCACATGGTTGCTAGGAATTGAACTCAGGACCTTTGGAAGAACAGTCAGTGCTCTTAACCTCTGAGCCATCTCTCCAGCCCCCAGCATTCTATTTCTATATCAATTTGACTATACTTCATATAAGTGGTAACAAGTAGAATTTGTCTTTTTTTTTTTGGTTTATTAAGAGAGGGTTTCTCTGTAAGGATAGCTTTGGAGCCTATCCTTACTTCTTGACTACTGTGAATAATGTTGCCATGACTATGTATTATCTCTCTCTCCTTTTTTCTTTTTCTTTATGTTTCTTTGTGTAGTCCTGGATGTCCTGAATGGAACTTGCTCTGTAGACCAGGTTGGTCTCAAAGTCAGATATCCACCTGCCTCTGCTTCTGGAGTGCTGGAATTAAAGGCTTGTGCCACCCAGCTGACTCCTATTTCTTTAAGGGAGTTGGAGAGATGGCTCAGTAGTTAAGAATATGTATAGCTCTTGCACAGAATTCAAGTTTGTTCCCAGCACCCAAACTGGGCAGTTTACAACTACCTGAAATTCTGGCTCTAGGGGATCTAACTGTCTCTTCTAGCGTCTGTGGGCTCCAGATACTCACAAGGAATACATACTGATCTACAGGCATTCACATATATGATGTGGGATTCCCCTCTATATGCTATGAATATGTTTTATTACCACTGGTTATTAAAGAAGTTGTTTTGGCCAATGGCTTAGTAGAGTAAAACCAGGTGGGAAATTCGAACAGAGATATAGGAAGTAGGAAGAGCCAAGGAGATGCCATGTAGTTGCCAGAGAAGAACAAGGCCAGCCACTAGCCAGAACCTTACCAGTAGGCCACAGCCTTGTGGTGATTAATAGAAATAGGTTAATTTAAGATGTAAGAGTTAGCCAGAAATATGCTTAAGCTATTGGCCAAGCGGTGTTGTAATTAATATGGTTTCTATGTGATTATTTGGGTCTGAGCGGCCAGGAACAAACAAGCAGTCTCTACCTACACATATAAACATAAATTAAGAACAAATCTTAAAAAACAACCAAAAATAGTATGCCACCTATACTAAGCAGTCTATATGGTTAAAGGTCAAACCAGACATAGCACACATGACAGACAGAAGACAAAGTGTTGCCAATTGTCAAGGGCCATGAGAGGTACAGTAGGATTACTAGTATTCAACAGGCCCACCTACCAGATGAGTGATAGGGAGCCCAAGGCCATGGAGTTACTGGCAGTAGAAATCAGTTGCTCCCCTCTGGGATGTCTAATAAAGTCACTTCATCTCTTCCCTAAGAATAGCTTTAGGTGTTTCCCACTGCTTGTGTGTTTATGTCATCTACTGGACACACATATCTGTGGGTAGTCTGGAAGAGGATTTTTCATTTTGCCATATAATTTTGACATATAGAATATATACTGGGTGTCTTGAATTCTTCCACAGCAGACTTGAGAGAGGGCAACCTCAGTTTACCCCTGTTCTACTATTGACCTCTGGAGATACAAGAAAAAGCTATGGATCACTTAAGCAGCCCTGGAGAAAGAAATTCCTTCACACTTGGCTGTCAGTGGGAGGCTGAGAGTGTCACTACAGAGCCATAGTTTTCCCCCTTTGATTTAGTCACTGTAGATGTAATCTTTAGAGCTGAGAGATGTCCTTGAATCAGCTAACACGTGGAGAGTATGCTAACTCAGACCAAATGCCACAGGATTCCCCTGCTTGTTTACTTAAGTTGTCTAGCTACTTGACATGGCCTCTGCCCACTGGAAAAAAGTGATGTACTAAGTACAAGACAATTCTTGCCTTCTCATAGTTTCTACTGATTATAAACTTTTTGCTCTCCACTTAGCCATTTAAGAATATACCAAGTGCACGAATTCTCCTTTAAACCCCCCTAAATGGCTTAATCTCTCTCTCTTAATTAACCTCATTCCCTCCTATGAGTTCAAGGAGGCTTTCACAAACCGCCTCCACTTTGAGTCATGAAGAAAGCTAACTGTTACAGGTTTTGTGAAAATCCTTATCTGCCTTTTATGACCCTGAAGGATTTCCAGCCCTGTACCATGTATTGCCAGAGAATTGCAAGTAGTGTCTATATAAGCTAGAAACTTTTGCAGCAGGGCAGAAGAATAAATGGGACATGATGAGAAGACTTGTGTGAGCTGACTTATTTCCTTTACCCAGTTCCAGTGCTTGCTGCAGCATTCCTTCTAGATCCTGAGAGGTTTAGAAGGCTGTTCCCCAATAAACCTTGATATGCCAGATAAGTGAGAAGACTGGATTTCCAATCCCTAACTCCATGTAAAAAGCTAGACAGATAGGCTAGAGAGATGTCGCAACATGCAAAGGCATATACTAGTTTGTGTCAGGGTAAGGAATCAAAATACCATTCCCTACTTTAATCCCAGCAGAGGTTAAATTATTAGCAACAAATAGAGTTTTAAAAATATAAATACCGGCCGGGCGATGGTGGCGCACGCCTTTAATCCCAGCACTCGGGAGGCAGAGGCAGGCGGATCTCTGTGAGTTCGAGACCAGCCTGGTCTACAGAGCTAGTTCCAGGACAGGCTCCAAAGCCACAGAGAAACCCTGTCTCGAAAAACCAAAAAAAAAAAAAAAAAAAAATATAAATACCAGATTATTCAAGAATTTGGATTTTGGCCGGGCGATGGTGCACACCTTTAGTTCCGGGAGGCAGAGGCAGGCGGATCTCTGTGAGTTCGAGGCCAGTCTGGTCTACAAGAGCTAGTTCCAGGACAGGCACCAAGAGAAACCCTGTCTTGAAAAAACAAAAACAAACAAACAAACAAAAAAAACCAAAAAAAAAAAAACCCCAGAATTTGAATTTTTTTTTTTAAACACGGTGTCACAGGGTCTTATACACAGTATGTAAACATTCCACCACTGAGTTATGGCTCTAGCCCAAAAGTGCTGTGGAATATTTTGATCACACTCTGACATTCCCCAAGACTGACCAATATAGCTATACCTTGAATTGGGGGTAGGGCCAGTTTGGAATTGGCCATTGATAAGTCAGCAGTTTGATAGAGAAGATACATAGGAAGAAAGGGGTGGGGACTAGAGTTTGAACTCTCTTGGCTCTGGGACAAGGGAAGAGGCATGTCTCTTGTGGTGTCTCTAGTCAAAAAGTAAGTTGGCTCGTAGCTACTCAGTCTCTTTGAGCTAGCAGGCTTTCACCTCATCCTTTGACTTCTGAATCTAATTGATAAGTAGAATGATAAAAGTCTTAATAAAACCTATATATCGCAGCCTGAGTGGTATGGTAGATAATAATTAAAATATCAGCAGATTCATGTGGAGCTGCTAAACCAACAGAAAAACATCACAAAAGTGTTTGAACAATAACACGGAAGCAATGAGATACTTGTACACATTTAAATGGGAATCATTTATGGTATCATCTCTTCACATAGCTAATAAAATTCATGATAATCATTGAAGCCAGACAGGATGATAGATTATAATCCTAACACATGGAAAGCTCAAGAAGAATTGCCACAAGTTCAGCGTCACTCTGAGCTATGTAAGTAAAACTTAATCTCAACAAACCAAGTCCCTCAACAAAACAAAATCACTAAAATTGCAAAGCATCTGCACTAGAGACTTACCTGAACTGTTTCATTTCCACATTTGAGGTCCTGAAGAGGACTCCTTGGGGGTTTCAAAATCTAGACACAATAATTAGAATTAGTCAAGAAAATCTAACAAAGTTATATGAATAGAAAGCTAAATTTTCCACTAAAATCCCTGAAATTCCTCAAAGTTATATTGTTCAGTGTTATGTGGCAGATTTAATATGTCTTCTCCTGGCCCACTCTCCCAAATTCTTTTGCACGAAGGTACTGAGACCATCTAACAGTCTGAAATTGTTCATAATGTTGAGCTTAGGAATGAGGGCATGCCCTAATAGGATAATCATGCTAACACAAATCAGTTCTAAGTCTTATTCTCCTATCTCGAGAAAACACATAAAACTCTTCACACAGAACTTAAACATAGCAATCAAAAGATAATTAAAAAAAAAAAGAAAGTAAATCCTAGCAGGATTATGCTAAAACTTCTTTTTTTTATGCTAAAATTTCTTATGGATAAGTTTTGCATATAGGTACCCTATATTGTTGCACTTTTTCAGTTTTATAATAATATAAATTTAATATGTAAATCAACTTGGATAAATTTGTGGCTTACAATAGTTTGAATGCCAGGTTAAATATATTTTAGAGAGAAAAAAATATATTTTAAACATTTATAATAATGAAGTATAATTTATATAGGAAAAGTTTATTAAATAAACACATTTGAAAATATAATGATGTAGAAATATGCTAGTAAAAGTTTATTAAATTATTTAAACAGTACAAAAAATGTGAATTTTGGCATATTTGCTGAATAGTTGTATAACTAGACTAACTATTTGAGTCTTTATCTAGAAAGCAATAAGAAGCTAGTTGAGATGCCAAGGTAAAGCCAAAATCAAAATAAGTATAGTTGTGTTCAGTAAAAAGTAACAGCTATTAATTTAAATAAAAGTATTTCTTACTGAGGAACGCCGTCTTCTAACAGGCTTCTGTATATTATCACTAAAAAAGAAAAGGAAAAATTATGTGTATATAGATTAATAACTTAATTTCTAAAAGCTATCATTACCTCATCCCTCATGTGTTATAGTATAATACTTCAATGTTTTAGTTCTGTGAGTTTGAAGCCAGCCTAGTCTACCAAGGAGATCCAGTGCTAGTACACTGAGAAATCCTGTGAGGGGTGGAAGATGGGGGGAGTGGAGAGCTTCTTTGGCTGGGTGATGGCATATGCCTTTAATCCCAGCACTCTGAAAACAGAGGCAGGCAGATCTCTGTGAGTTTGAAGCCAACCTGGTCTACAAAGGGAATTCCGGATAGCCAGGGCTACATAGAAAAACCTTGTTGAGATAGAAAGGAAAGGAAAGAGAAAGGAAAGGGAAAGGAAAAGGGAAGGATAGGATAGGAAAGGAAAGGAAAGGGAAAGAGGAGAGGAAAGAGGAGAGGAAAGGAAAGGAAAAAGGAAAGGAAAGGAAAAAGGAAAGGAAAAGAAAAAAGGAAAGGAAAGGAGAAAGGAAAAGAAAAAAATTCAATGTTTTAAAGGCATACTGTTGTCAGACGACCAGTGTGTGTGTGTGTGTAAGGGCTACACAAAAAAACTCTGTCTCGAAAAATAAAACAAGCAAACAAACAAAGTTCCCGTAAATAATAATCAGTACCACATAATTTACCATATCTACAGAGGCGAAATTATTAAATAAACAATCTCTAAGTCACCAGATATTAACTGTGGTTACTATGGTGTGGTTTTTTGGACTGGGTTTTAAAACTCTCAAATGCCTCTTGGCCAAATAGATAATTGTGAGGTGTAAGAAAAATAAAGACAGTACAGACACTCAAATGATCACAGGCATTATGTTCTACTAACTAGCTGTTCCAAGGAAGAAAGTGAGTTTTGTTACCATACTTGATTTTTAAATTTATTTATTATGTATACAATATTCTTTCTGCGTGTATGCCTGAAGGCCTGAAGAGGGCACTAGACCCCATTACAGATGGTTGTGAGCCACCATGTGGTTGCTGGGAACTGAACTCAGGACCTTTGGAAGAGCAGGCAATGCTCTTAACCACTGAACCATCTCTCCAGCCCCCATACTTGATTTTTAAAGAAAAACTGAAAATCTAATTACTGTATGAAATCATGAGATTTTTTTTTTGCAATTTGGTCAATTAATTGAAAAATTAAGTATCATGTTATAAGTTAAAAATTAGAGCCAGGTGGTTGTGGCACATGCCTTTAATATCAATACTCTGGAGGCAGAGGCAGATGAATCTCTGAGTTTCAGGCCAGTCAGGAACTTTATAGTGAAACTGTCTCAAAAAACATTATTTTTAAGCTGCAAACAGATCACTAGTTTATGATTCTATTTTTTTGTTTTGTTTCTTGAGACACGGTTTCTCTGCATAACAGTTCTAACTGACATGAAGCTAGCTCTTGTAGACCAGCCTGGCTTTGAACTCACAGAGACCCACCTGACTCTGCCTCCCAAGGGCTGGGAAAGGTGTGCGCCACCACTGCCTAGCTATGATGCTAATTTTAGAGAAATCATTTCATCTCCTAAGGCCTTAATGAGATGAAAGGTGGTATCTATTAAAAGTCCTTCAAGTCCTCAGTTCTAACTCTAAGTGAACTTTTACAAAGATATGGCAGAAGGGCTATCACTTTTTAACACTGACTTTTACTTGAAACAAAATAGAAAACAATTTCAAATGTCACCGATAGTGCTTAACTAGTCTGAAAAGAACCTTTCTGCAATAGAAAACATTTTAGCAGTACCAAATGAACTTACTTCTCTTTGTTAGCCTCTGAAGACATCCCATCCATTTTTGAAAACTTTTTTTCTGTAAAAAAAATAGATAGTATTAACAAGTAAGAAAGATAAGAAAAATTATAATCTATGGAAGATTGAGAACATGGGTGAGACTTTAGAGTTATTTTGTAAATACCAAAAATAAGAAGCAAAAACCACATTGTGAGTTCTAAAACACAAGGGATTTTTAGGCTAGTTTAAGTACCATGTTATACTTTTTTCTCTCCTCTTTTTTTTTAAATTTGTGTTTGTGGCATAGCGGAGAAAGCAGGGACTCTCCCTCCACCTTGCATTTGGTGACTCTGACCTAGCATGACTTTCTGGCGCTCTGGAAGAAACATGGGACTACTAACTAAAATTGTGGGTCGTCACTCTTTCGCAGGGGTGGCATACCAGGTATTTATTTTATGATTTACACTATGATTTTTTACATTATGATTCATAACAGTAGCAAAATTATAGTTATAAGTAGCAATGAAAACAATTTTTTGATTTTTGAGACAGCATTTCCCTATGTAACCCGGCTGTCCTAGAATTAGCTCTGTAGTCCAGGCTGGCCCAAACCTGCCTCTGCTGGAATTAAAGATATATGCCACCTTGCTCAGTTGCAACAAAAATAATTTTATGGTTGGGAGTCACCACAACATGAGGAACTGTATTAAAAGGTCACAGCATTAGAAAGGTTGAGACCCATTGTTCTATAGGAAAAGTTTCAAGTTCTGTACTCAAAACAGATAAAAATACTTGGCAATATTAACCTAAGGTAACCTAAACACTGTTGTTTGAAAGTCTTTGAGACTCATTCTTCTCCAACATGTGTACTAATTGGCATTTAACTGATGAGAGTCAAAACTTACCAGAACTTGAAAAACCAAGTGGGGGGGGGGATACTGGATGTCTCTAATTCTATTAAATGTGTAGTATATGATATAACCCATATGCTATACCCTTAACAGAAATAGGCCAAGCCTATTGCAATAAGGTTCACATATAAAATGCTTTTTGATCACATTCATACCGATTGGTGATTGGTTCCAAAACTGCATTTGGCATTTAGGGGTTTACTTACAGAGGGGTTTGGATATTATTTGTTTTTTAGACAGCCAATTCTTGAAATCTATCAGGCACTGTGTGAACTACTCATTCAAAATAGTACCTGTGGGAGCCCATGTGTGATTCAGTTTCCATGTGGAGTCCATTCTGACTTTATAAGTCATTTGAGTTCAAGCTTGCTTGCTCTGCTTTTTCCAATAACTCTGAGGACTGTGAGAGCCTTCTGATTTAAGCCCACGAGAAAAGAACACTCTATCTAGTAGACAGTATACTGCTGATGCCAAACCCCAGGAACATCAAGATAGAAAGCAAGGCTGCTTCGATCAGCAAGTGCCTGTTGGAGAGGAGGCTGCTCACTCAAGGACAGGAATGGTCTTGTGGTTAGAGACTGACCGACCAACTGTGCTGTGCTTTGTTCTGCTTTTGTATATAAGCAAGTTCTGAAATAAACTCTGGGCTGTTTGGTTTGACCAACCGGCTGCCAAACAGACCTCCCGAATCTATCCTGTGCTTCTTTCATCTGACCTTCCTTTGGCCTTGAGGATCCCCTCTCCAGGAACCCTAGCTGATCGCAAGAGCAGGCTCCTACAAGGACCTAGCTACATTACTGTCAATTATAATAACACATCATTGTGAAGTTTAAGCAACTGGTATGAATAAAAGCTAGGGTTTTTTGTTTTAATCAAAGTGGTACATGTTCAAGAGGCAAATTTATATAATTAGCAATTTGACTAATTAAGAAAAAATTCTTTAACTTCAATTTATAATTCTTTAACTTCAATTTATATTTATCAAATGGCTACTAAGTTGTTAAGATATACTCATTAAGTTTATTGAACCTAGCTATATAATAAATGGAACTGTTTGGTATTTCTTTTGGACTGTTTGAACCAAAATGTTTGAGAATCACTAGTCTAAATAATTCAGGAATCGGCAAACACATTCAAAACAGTCTTGAAGGAATTTTTTTAATTGAAGAAAATAAACAACAATAAAACATTATGTGGCAGAGAATATCACAGTGACCTACAGCCAGCAAAGCCGAAAATACTATCTGGCTCCTTGTTCACTCCTAAATTGATACAACCAAAATCTACAGTAAATATTTTCCACAATCTTCATTGATGGATCCTAGATCTATGCTGTCAAATAGTTATCTATACTGAAATTAAAATGAAGCATTTTTGGTAACTACGGCTACATTTCTTTGTAACCATAACTACACTTTAAGTGTTCAAAAAATGGTTGCTAATGGGTAGCATGCTGGACAGTGCATATATAAAACATCACCATCATCACAGAAAATTCTACTGGAAAGGCTCATCCCATCCAGTATCTAGAGTGCCTTTTCTTGTTCTCTCGGCATCAAACACATCATGTCTATCTCCACTGCTACATTTTTACTCCTTTTACACGTCTTTATCGTCTTATAAAGCTTTCCAGCCATTCACATAGGCAAGAATTACATTGCTTGAACCTAACCCTTAATGACCAAAATCTTACAACCTATTTCCCTTTCATATCTCTAACATCCATTCCAACAATATGACCAAACAATGAAATGCCATCTCCATGAAGTCTACTTTAGTCATTGAACACAGAAGAAACCGAACTAAACCATTCAACGGAAGTGAAAACTAACTTCAACCTTTAGTGTCTAAAATAAACGCTGCTTCGGGTTTTTAGCCACAACCTTTACCCTTTACTTCTGTTAACTTCTGTCTTGGCCACTGTTCTATTGCTGTGAAGACACCATGACCACAGCAACTCTTTTAAAAAGAGGCATTTAATAGAGGGCTGGCTTACCGTTTCAGAGACTTACATAGTGGAACATGACAGCAGACACACGGTGCTGGAAAAGGAGCTGAGAGCATAGGCTTGGCATGAGCTTTTGAAAGCTCAAAGCCAATGGCAGACCTCCTCCAAGTCAGCCACATGTCTTCATTTTCCCAATCCTTTCCATTAGTGCCACTCTCTAGTGACTAGACATTTGAATATATGATCCTATGGTGCCATCCTTATTGAAAACACAATGTTAATACTTTTTTTTTTTTTTTTTGGTTTTTCGAGACAGGGTTTCTCTGTAGCTTTGGAGTCTGTCCTGGAACTAGCTCTTGTAGACCAGGCTGGACTCGAACTCGTCAATACATTTTTAAAAGTCCAGTCGGCAATTTTCCACACCCAAGGGGCTTAAATCCAGAGCCTGAGGATGGAAAGGTAGTGTTATAATCTAATTTGTGCCACACGAATATTGACTTTATTAATGTTGGACCCGCAGAAACCCGGAACTCTATTATTGGTCTCAGACAAGCTTACAACTTAAAATTCACTCACTGCTTTCAAAGCACTGCAGCCGGGAACGTGGGGAATTTCGGTCAGAAACACACAGCACAGGAAGACGGTGGAGGAGAGGCAGGGGTACGAGAAGAAGGAACCCTGACGAACACGGCGGGTGGGGCGGGCCCGGCCTAGGAACCCGCGGGAGGTTGCGGCGTTAGGGCGGGGGACCGGGAACGCGGCGGGGCGGTCCCGGCGATGGAGGGGCCGGCCGTTGGGGCTCGCGCGTTCCCCGCGGGGCACGGGCTGACGGAGCGACCCTCAGCGCTCAGACACAACCCAAGCCCGCTCAGGAAGGAGCCCGGGACACAGCCACGGCGCTTTCTTACCCGCCGCAGTCCGTCTGCTCGCCTCGACCAGCTCCGCGCGCTCCTTCAGGACCAGACGTCACCGCTCCAGGAAGTATTCAAATCTAACCGCCAGAGCGACGCGCAGGCGCACTGCCGCACACCAGGACGGCCCCGCCCCTAAGACGTCTCGAAATGTTTCTGTCATCCTCAGCGCCGACTTAAGTTTCCTCAAGTTTTTCTCGCTTCCTACAGAATTTTCTTCGCCTCTATCAAATATAGACCTCTTTTTCTGAGAACGGTACCTTCTTTCGATTGTCTGCTCTGCAAACAGTCGGACCGTTGGCTTCCGTACGAAACGGCGGCTTCCATGATATTGCGTCACAGCCCGCTGATACTACTCCCTATAGCTGCCAGGAAGACCTAAGCTTCTGGGACGAGGTGGCCGAGTGGTTAAGGCGATGGACTGCTAATCCATTGTGCTCTGCACGCGTGGGTTCGAATCCCATCCTCGTCGGTAGCTTTTTATTTTTTTTAATCCCCCCTTGTAGGGTTTCCACTAATTAACGTAACGTGAAGATATAATTTACAGGACGGAAACGATTGAATATTTCATCTGATTTCGATGGATTTACTGATTTTATCTAGCACTATTAGTCTCATCATGGAAGGGTGTTTCTTTATGGTACTGGGAATGAAAGGAAATATTTGAAAAGCACTTTCGAATCGTTATGAAGAAAAGGCAGAAAAAAGAGTTTTCTAGGACTCAGAAAATGTAGCGGATTTAATTTCTTACACAGTAAAAAACAGCACAGAGACTATAACTACAGCTCACATGTTCGGGGTGGTCTGGAACATGACGTGACCTAGCTCTGCGGTAAGTTTCGGTTATTTAAAAAGCTCTCATTCGGGGATTGTTGCTGTTGTTTTAAGTTTTTGAAACCAGAACATTTATTTTACGACTGCTTGAAATCCTCAAGATGAACTAGATGCGACAGCAGCTGCCCTCTTGGGTTTAGGTGTTGTTCCGTCGCGAAATCCCGTCTGAATCTGCGATAATGTTGAGGTGCCTCATCCTGAAAGACCCGGAGATATTTTTCTTGATTAATTAATCTCAACCTTATGTTTTAAGGGAGAGACTCTCACTGAAAAAAGAAAGAGAGAGAGAGAGAGAGAGAGAGAGAGAGAGAGAGAGAGAGAGAGAGAAGCGCAGTTTTCTGGACTGGAGAAATGGTTCCTAGCATCCACATGTCAGCCCTGCTTTGTCTATAACTCCAGTTCCAGTTCCAGGGGATGCAGTACAATCTTCTGAACTCCTTCAGCATCAGGTGTGCACAGGGCACACTTACATACACACAGGCAAAACACTCAGACCCATAAAATAAATAAATTTAGTGATTTTTGGAAGAGCTCCTAAGCTTCACCAGGCTGTCAAAGGCATCGGAGTCACACCAAAGGTTGGGGCCATGAGGGAATTCGCTATGGGAAGACATCTGTAATCAATCCCAACAGAAGGTTGTGAGCTTAAGGCTAGCCTGGGCTACATAGTCAGCCCTGTCTCAAAAACAAAAGCACATAAATAAAAAGCTTTTTATTTGTATTTTATATGTAGGGGTGTTTTGCCTGTGCACAACATGTGTTCGGTACCTACCGAGGCCAGAAGATGGTACTGAATCCCCTCCAATTGGAGTTACAGATGGTTGGGATAAATCATATAGGTGCTGAAATCAAACCTGGGTCCTCTGGAAGAGCAGCCTGGATTCTTAGCTGTTGAGTCATCTCTTAGCTCCAGATGAGTTATTTCGAATAAAGGAAAAGCTTCAGGTGTTTTGAAAAGTATAATACAATGGAAAAATCTAGGACTGGAGAGATGGCCCAGCAGTTAAGAACACCTACTTTCTCAGCAGAGAAGCAGGGTTCAGTTCTCAGCACCCAGAAGGCAGCTTACACCAGGTGGCTGTACCTCCAGTTCCAGGGGATCTGGACTCCCCAGGTACCAGACATTCATGCAGTGCACATACATAAATTCAGGCCAAACACTCATATATAAAATATAAATGATTAATTAGTTTTAAAAAACATAAAAATCAAGAATGGAAAAAATAAATCGGAAGCTCATTTTAAAAAAATATTTATTGGCCAGAACTCAGGAGGCAGAGGCAGGCGGATCTCTGTGAGTTCGAGGCCAGCCTGGTTTACAAGAACTAGTTCCAAGACAATCTCCAAGCAACACAGAGAAACCCTGTCTTGAAAAACCCAATAATAATAATATTAATTATTATTATCCTTGGATCGTTTCTTACTTGTATTAAATAAATTTTAGCCATTGTCTCCCTCATTACCCTCTCTCATCCCCACTTCCTCTTCTACCAAAACCCTTCTTTCTTTTCGAGAAGTCCCTTCCTACTGTCATGTGTGTTTTTTGATGGCTGATGCACTGTGTTAAATTAGGGTTGCTTATAATGGCCATGGGGGTAACGTTATTTTCTGGAGCAACTTTTCAATGGTTAGACCACTGAAGCAAATAACATTCCCTCCCCCAGCATCCATTAACTGTCGGTAGCCCGCAGGGAGGGATGGCCCTTCATGAGGCCCTCCCTCAGCCACGTTGAAATGTTGATGGACTCAGTCCTGTGGAGGTATCACAGCTGCCCTGAGAACAATGGCCATGCATTCCTGGAAGACTTTTTAAAGCACCTTCCTTTTCCGCTGGCTCTAAAATTCTTCCCCTTTGCTCCAGAAGTTCTCTGAGCCTGGCGGGTGTGATGCCCTCATCCCGTACCAGGAGGCTCACTCTCCAGCTCCTCACTACCTTGCTTCTTGCTTCGTTCCATGCCCGGTTGTTTAGTTCTTATTTTCGTGTGAAACGACAGTAAGGCTCGCCATGAGAACGCCAGGGTTTCCTATCCTGTCGACTTCCTGGTCAACAACTACCAGTACTTCTGCTCCTTTTTCCTAAGGGAGTGAGAACAATTAACGATGCCACATTATTTTAAAGCCTGCGAGGGAAAAATTGCTTGAGTTAGTAACAAAAGAAACTGGAGTGATAAGCGAGTGTGAGGCGCCATCTACTGGATCAATTGCAACTTCCAGATTTGGGCGACAAAATGATGGCAACTTTTTACTTTTTAAATCCCATGAGCTGGCCTCTTCTCAACACTGGGGTTACTCCTTGCCGTCCTGAACTATTACAGGACACTCCAACCCCCACTCTCTGAAAAACTATGAGGAAAGACTGATGCACTGATCCTTAAGGCATTGTTATGGTAGGAAGGGACTTCTCGAAAAGAAAGAAGGGTTTTGGTAGAAGAGGAAGTGGGGATGAGAGAGGGTAATGAGGGAGACAATGGCTAAAATTTATTTAATACAAGTAAGAAACGATCCAAGGATAATAATAATTAATATTATTATTATAATAATGTTATATCCTTAAGGCTGTTGCACTTACTGAGTGCCAAGACATGGGTCATTCTCTGGATCCAGCTCCAGGGAGGCTCCTGCCTCTGTTGACCATGAAGTTACCAGGGAAGAACTGTGTTTAGCTGGCGATGCTCCCCAGTGCTGGGTGATTACACAGCAACAGCTCTTATATGACTCAGTTCTGAAGAACATGCAGTAGATAATTGAGTGTGT
This sequence comes from Microtus pennsylvanicus, assembly GCF_037038515.1. NCBI lineage: Eukaryota > Metazoa > Chordata > Mammalia > Rodentia > Cricetidae > Microtus > Microtus pennsylvanicus. The sequence continues at coordinate 97,303,508 of NC_134580.1, read as the reverse complement.
GTGTGCGGCGCACTTGCTAAAGACTATGTCTTACTATACATAAGAAATCTTCTGGAGTGGTGGTGCATGAGTTTAATTCCAGCATTTGGGCCTAAACTTGTAGATTGTTGTCTGTAACTCAAGCAGTAGGAAAGCTAAGGAGGAAGGTTCTGGGTGTGAGGCCAACTGGAATATGAGTAATTTAGGGGTTATCCTGGGGCTATGTAACAAGAAACTCAAGAAAAACAAAGAGGAAGAAGAGAGAGAGATTAGGAAAGGAAGGATGGAGGAAAGAAAGAGGAGAGAGAGGGAAGGGAGAGAGAGAAAAACCCAGACTTCAAGACATTTAAAAAAAAATTGGCTTTGAGCCGGACAGTGGTGGCACACACCTTTAATCCCAGCACTCAGAAGGCACAGGCAGGCAGATTTCTGTGAGTTCAAGGCTAGCCTGGTTTATAAAAGCTAGTTCCAGGACAGGCTCCAAAGCTACAGAGAAACCCTGGGGGGCGGGGGGGGTGTAAAAATTGGTTTCGTGTGTGTTTGTTATTTTGTTTGTTTGTTTGAGACACTGTCTCAGTATGTAGACCAGGCTTGACTACATCTCAGAGACCCTTTAATTCCAAGTGCTGGGTCCAAAAGTGTTCTTCACTATATGCAGTAAAGATTGGTTTGAGAGGTAGGTAGATAGGCGTGGGCTTGGTCTCTTCCTTACCATCAGAAAGAGGTGTGGTCCTACAGCAGAATGCCTCAGTGGTAAATTCAGGCATTCTCTAGAACCATAACACTTAAAAGTCATTTTTCTTGGTCAAATGATGGAATGTTTGCAAGAAAAATTTAACCAGGGCCGGGCGGTGGTGGCTTATGCCTTTAATCCTAGCACTCGGGAGGCAGGGGTAGGCAGATCTCTGTGAGTTTGAGGCCAGCCTGGCTTATAAGAGCTAGTTCCAGGACAGGCTCCAAAGCTACAGAGAAACCCTGTCTCGAAAAAACAAAAACAAAAACAACAACAAAAAACTAAACAAAAAAAAAAGAAATAAAAGAAAAAGAAGAAAAATTTAACCAGATATATCATTTGTATTTTAATCGAATTACTGTAGTGTTTTTAAGAATCTTATGACTCAGCCGGGCGGTGGTTGGCGCACGCCTTTAATCCTAGCACTCGGGAGGCAGAGGCAGGCGGATCTCTGGGAGTTCAAGGCCAGCCTAGTCTACAAAAGCTAGTTCCGGGACAGGCACCAAAGCTACAGAGAAACCCTGTCTCGAAAACCAAAACAAAAATAAGTGCTGGCAAGAATGTGAGGAAACTGGGACCCTTGGTACAGTGCTGGCAACAACAGTTCAGTTTCCATGGAAAAGGTTTGTGTTTTAACTAAAAAGTTAAAAGCAATTGCCATTCATTCAACTGACTATAAACAGGTACTTAAACATCTTGCACTGCACAGATGCTCACGGCAGCACTGTAAGTAGCAACTGATGAGTGACTATGCAGAATGTAGCATACCTGTGCAATGGGATACTGTTCAGTCACAAAAAAGAATGAACTACATATGCATACTATAATTAGTTGAATCTTAGAAATATTATGCTAAGTTAATACACTAACTCCAGTTCCAGGGTATCTGAAATGGCAAAGCACCAGTGCACATTAAATAAATAAATCTTTTTTTTTTTAAAGATTTATTTATTTATTATGTATACAACATTCCTTCCATGTATGCTTGCATGCCAGAAGAGGGTGCCAGGTCTCATTATAGATGGCTGTGAGCCACCATGTGGTTGCTGGGAATGGAACTCAGGACCTCTGGAAGAGCAGCCAGTGCTCTTAACCTCTGAGCCATCTCTCCGGTTCCAAATAAATAAATCTTAAAAAAAAAAAAAAGACACAGAGGTTATAGTCATTTATATGAAATGCCTAAAACACACAATTCATAAAGAAGAGACTAAGCTTACCAGAAGCTGAGGGAGAGAAAAGGGAATGAGTGCTTAACAGTTTTGCTTTAGGGGTGAGAACAGGTTTTGAAGTCATGAGATTAAGGTTGCTCAAGTTTGAGGAGATACAGTAAATGCCAATGAAGTGTGTATCTTAAACTGCTTACTCTTATGCTATGTGAATTTTATCACAATTAAAAAAAAAAAAAGCAAGGCACGGTGCTTCATGCCTGTGACTTCATGACTCGGGAGGCAGAGGTAGCCTGAGCTACAAAGAGAAACTCAGAAGGACTAAGGGGCTAGGAATGGAGTTTAGCTGTAGAGCACTTGCCTTCCTGGTGATGGACCTAGCATTGGGAGAGGCGGGAGGAGCTGTAAGATAACTAGTAAAAACAGATACACAAGGTGTTAGGAAAAAATAATATATTTACAGACCTGAAAGTCTCCAGATGAGCTAGAAGGAAAGAGGTAGCAAGAACAAGCAGGTTCCTTTACAGTTGAACCTTCACTCTTCCCCAAACCCTGAGTACTAACCAATGGGATCAGTCCCTGCCCCAAGGGACTTCTTGTTCCAACCCAAGAAGTCTTTCTTCCATTGGCCACATCCTTCAGTCTTCCTGCCAGTCATCTTGTGCCCAGGCTGGCATGGGTGAGACATATTCAAAGTCTGGCCCTTTATAGCGGAGGGCATGCAGGAACATCACAAGATCCTGGGGCAAGGGATCCTGTCGCAAGAGCCGGCACTCTGCACAAAGTGGGTCTGTCTCTTGATTCATAACATCTGCTTTCTCTGCGTTAGCCTTCTCTGGTGTGTCCAGACCCTGAGAGGCTGCCTCAGCTATTCCATCTGTCTTCTGGGCTACTCTGGTCAACTCCTGCAGGCTGTTCTTGGCCAGCTCTGAAGAGGGGGCTGCAGAGTCCATGAGTCCTGGGACCAGGTCATCCTCACAGATATCTAGCACATTCAGGCTTTCTTTGGCCTGATGCTCTGCAACCAGGTCCCGGAGAAGTTCCTCATCTGTCTTTGGAATGTGGCCCCCCTGGCCTCGAGAAGGACCCCAGGCAGGCGAATTGTAGATGGGGTCATTGAGAATGGGGTGGCCCAGAAACTGGAGGTGGACTCGGATCTGATGAGTACGGCCTGTAAGCGGGCGGCACCGTACCACACTGGAGTGGCCATTGTAGCTCAGCCTCTGGAACACAGTCTCACAGGGCTTGCCCTGGGGATCCACACGGCACACTCCTACCTTGTAAGACACCACTAAGATGGGTTCCTTGCAAATTACCTCCTGGTCAGGGAACTCCCCTTCAACCCGGCATACATACTCCTTCTCCAACTACAAAGGAGGAAGACGGGAAAAGTTAATCCAAAGCAAAACCACCAAGCCCAACCCTCTACAGAGTGCAGTGTAATTCAAACCCTAATGCCAGCATTGTCAGCTTCACCATCCTGAGTGAGCTAAGCTCTGTGCATCCCCACACCTCATCTAGGAAATATGAAATCAGGGGAGATAGCTCTGCAGTTAAGATCACCTGCTGCTCTTGCGAAGGACCTGGGTTCAGTTCCCAGCACCCACATGGTTGTTCACCACCATCCCTAACTCCAGTTCCAGGAGATCTGTTCCCCTTCTGACCTCTGCAGGCACCATGCATGAACATGGTGTACATATATGCATGCAGGCAAAATACCCACATAAAATAAAATGAATACATGAATTAAAAAAAGGAAAATATAAAATCAGAAAACATTTACCACCAGGTGGTGGTGGTGTACACCTTTAATCCCAGCACTTGGGAGGTGGAGGCAGGTGGATCTCTGTGAGTTTGAGGCCACCCTGCCTTGAAAAAACAAATTTAAAAAAAAAAAAGAAAGAAAGAGAGAAAAATATTTACCTCACAGGGCTGCTATAAGAATTTAGTAAATTAGGCTCTAATGTGTTGGGGATTAAGTCTGGTATGTGTTCAATAAATGCATTATGATCCAGATGTAGAATTTCAAGTCTTAAGATCATAACTACCAGCCAATGATCTTACTCACACCTCTTCCAACTTTATCCAGTCTTCCTACTACATGAGCTCTCCTCAAAATCTTAAAAATGTTTTATGATTTCAGAACAGCAAACTACCAAGAAGCAGTACCTGCCATCTCCAGAGACCTGAAATGTACAGGATAGTCTGTCTTTGGCACTTGAAATAGGAAGGCTGTAGATAACCTCAATCTAGAACTCCATGACCCCTTTCCAACACAAAGCACCTGGGAGCCCAGGAAGCAGTCTCAGGCAGACGAAGCCTGGCTCACCTGCCGCTCCCGAACTTGCTCATGGATCTTCTCGGAGAAGGCGGCTGTCTTGGCAAACATGAGGACTCCGGAGGTGAGGCGGTCAAGCCGGTGAAGCGGGTGGAGCTCCTTCAGGTGATGCTCCTTGCCTAGGATGAAGATGACTGTGTTGTGTCGGAAACGGCCACAGGGGTGGACAGGAATGGAGGACGGCTTGTCTATAACGACCACATCTTCATTCTCAGCTAGAAGGCGGATGGGCTCTGCTGTGACTGGTGGCTCATGTCTGTGCACTGTGTTCCGCAAGAAGTCATTGTCCTGTCAAACACAGGTAAGCAGTCAGCCTGGGACAGCAGCCTACAGACAGTGAGCTTCCTCCGTTCCTTACTGACATGGAGGAATGGTCACAGAAAAAAGTCTTAAGTAGAAAAAGAATTGGTTGTAGCATGATATCATTTTGTAAAAATACACAGAGGTAAACACCTACTGTTGAAACATACACAACTGGTTAAATCACTTGGTGGTGAGATTATGGGTGTTTTCTAGTTTTGCTTTTGTATAATCCTTACAATAAAGTTGTATTTTAAAAAGTCTTTATTACACTTATTTATGTGCGTGCATGTATAAAGGCGCATGCAGAGGCAAGAGGTTGTGAGGTTAGTGGCAGGGTCCTTAACCTGCTGAGCCACCTAACCACCTTGATACAAATGCATTTTGAAAGCAAATGTCTTTTAAATGGAGGTGGGGGGAACCGGTATAACCTTCAACAAACAACACCAAGCTGTAAGCCACAGCTCTAGGCTCTACGTCAGATTTGACACAAGCTCACTACATGTTCTTGGGCAAGTCATTTTAACCTCTCTGGGCCTCAGTTTTCTTACCTGTGAGTATGAAGGTTATGACAGACATAACCTGCGGTTCTCAAAATCAGTATGGGAGAGATTAATGCCAAATACTGAAATTACCCTTTTTTCATTATCATCACAGTGAGTCAGTGTTAATGACAGGGGTCTGGGGGCGGGGGGGACCGGGACGACTGGACGGACCACCTGGCTAGTATCTATTCCCGAATTCCTACTTCTATAACATCAGGAACCATGACAACTACTTTAAGCATTAATATAAGCACACACTTTGTAAATTGCACCGTTGTCTTACTCTGAGGTTCAGTTTCATCACAAGATGGAGTCGCTTATACGTACTCCATGATAGAGCACACAAAATGCTTAACTTTGTGCCTGATACAGTTAAGAACACACGAGTGAGGTACCTACTATTATTATTTGTACCGAGATTTATCATGCAGGGTAGAAAGTAGGCAGTCCCCTTGCCACAAGGCAGATATAAAAAGGAAAATGAGAATTTCCATTCCTGTTTCTTTAAAAAAATAAAATAAAAACCCGCCTTGCTGGGGAGGACGAACAGGTTGAGTTCTAGAGCGTAGAAAGGCTGTCTGCTTGATGTAAGAGGTGGGAACTAAACGAGTCCCACGGGAAAACGAGATCGTTTCTGAATTACCATCATTTTACTCCGGCACTTATAGGCTGAATCTGGAAAACAACAACAACAACAAAACAAAACCTTTCCTCTTTTCCTCAAAGCCTGATTCTGGCCAGCCCCATCAGACACCACCTTGAGCACGATGCTGAGGTCCTGAACAGGTTCCTCGTTGAGATGCAGGCGTCCCGCCCGGATTGCAGCCTCGTAGTACTCCAGTGGCTGGGATCGGAACTCGGTGCTGAAGACGTGCAACAAGCTGCGGCCAACCCACCGACCTTTACAGTAGGTCTGGAAGTCGAAGTAATAGGGGCGCACCTTGCGCAGGCCGCCCTCGAAGTAGTAGGTGGTCTCTGCAAAGTGCTCGTCGCCGAAGCTGACCCCGGTCCGACGTTTCTTCGGGGGCGGTACGACCCGTTCCCCGGTGGCGCCTCGCCGCTTCTTCCTCTTGCCTGAGTCGGCGACTGGAGCCGGAGCCTGCTCCCCGTTCCCCGAGACCTGCGCTTCGCCTCCCTGGGCCCGCTCCCCGCTCCCCGGGACCTGCTCCCCCGCCGCCGCGGGCCCCGGGCCCTCCTGGAGCGGCTCTCCGCTCCCGTCGCTACCAGAGTCTCCATTTTGCTGAAACTTCAAACCGCGCGCTGCCTCGGCCTGGGTAGACAGTGCCTCAGCCATCGCCTCCTTACAGCCACCCCAAGTCCTGGCAAAGCTGTGAGACCAGAACGCCGCCCGCCACTGCACAAGGATCTGTAGGCAGCCGTGGACACCACGCCGCATGACAGCGCGGCCAACAGCTCCGGGGTCGCAATCTGATGGCGTCATCGGGAAGCAACCAATCAGAGAGACCCAGTACAGAAGCGGCGAAGAAGGGAGTTTGCAGAGTTAGGGGTCTGCGGGCATCTTTCTATCCGCCCCCTCCCTTTCTAGTGCCTTATGCAGAAAGTGGCTGTATACAGACTCCTTCATCGAAGAGATCAGAGAGAGATTATTTCCTAAGGGAAATCTTCGGGAGTGCGCCACGAAGACGACGGTGCACATTCCATACAGATAAGCTCTCCTTCCCCGGGTCTGTAAAACAGTTAAAAGTTTACTTAGAGCAGGCGGAGCGGGCAAGGCAGCGCGCGCCTCCATTCTCGGCGTCAAGATCTGGAGGCAGAAGCATTAGTTTCAGTTCTAGGGTCACCCAAGAGCGTGTCTCAAAATAAAAACAAACAAGCTAAATAATAATAATTAAATTATTTTTAAAACAATCAAGCCGGGCAGTGGTGACACAACTTTAATTTCAGCACTTGGGAGGTATAGGCAGCCGGATCTCTGTGAGTTTGAGGCCAGCCTGGTTCCCAGGGCAATGAGAGCTGTTATACAGAGAAAGCCTGTCTTGAAAAAACAAATTAAAAGATTAAAAAATAATAATAAAAACAAGTCGGGTGGTGGTGGTCCATACCTTCAATCCCAGCACTCGAGAGTCAGAAGCAGGTAAATCGCTTTGAGTTGGAGGCCAGGCTGGTCTACAAAGTGAGTTCTAGAACAGCCAGGCTATATAAAGAAACCGTGTCTCAAAAAAAAAAAAAGATTTAAAAAAACAAACAAACAAAAAGCAAACAAGTAGGGAAAAAGTACCAAACAGAATGAAAGTTGCTACAACTGTGACTGTACCAAGAACTATTTTGTCTACTATACTCTTTTAAGTGGCAGTGTTGGGGAATCCTAGAGTCTCAAGCACTCTACCATTTAGCTAAAGTCACTACTACAATAATTTAGAAGAGTGCACATTATAGTATGTTAAATACATAATACTATGTGTGTGTGTATATATATATATATTATATAAACCTATTATATATGTGTGTGTGCAATACTTTTCACATCTGTCCTTCCTTCTAACAGCACCAAGAGAATTAGAGATTTCCCATTTGGCTTCCAGAAACTCTTATCCAGAACCACTTGCACATTAAAACTGCAAATAGATCAAAAATGCATTGCTAGGGTATTCTGTGTGATATGTGTGTGTACTGGGTACATGCAGTTGTACATGTGAGTATGTCTAAGGGTAAGAGGTGAACTTCAGGTGTCCTTCCTCTGGTCCTACCCATCTTGTTTGTGAGACAGTGTCTTAGTTAGGGTTTTCTATTGCTGTGAAGAGACACCATGACCACAACAACTCTTACAAAGAAAACATTTAACTGGGGTGGCTCACTTACAGTGTCAGAGGTTCAGTCCGTTATCATCATGACAGGAAGCATGGTGGTGAGCAGGCAGATGTGGTGCTGGAGCTGAGAGTGCTACATCTTGCAGGTTTCAGGAAATTGACTGTCAACTAAAGGAAGCTTGAGCAAAAGAGACCTCAAAGCTTACTCCCACAGTGACATACTTCCTCTACCAAGGCCATACCTCCTAATGGTGGCACTCCCTTTGGGGACCATTTTCTTTCAAACCACCACAATGTCTCACTGAAATTACAAACATGCATTCCAATGCCCAGCTTTTTTACATCAGTTCTGGAAATCAAGTTCAGGTCTGTATTGCATGGCAAGTACTCTACCAACTAAGCTATCTCCCCAGACCACTACAGTTCTTAAATGCAAAATGCTGAAATCTGTGTTGGCTACCTTCATCAGAGAGGGAATAACGGAAAGGATATTGATGCCTCTTAGAATTCATACCAGAGCTAAAGTTCAGATTCAGCAAAGAGACCAAATCAAGGGAAGCAGAGGCCTCTGGGAAGAAACCCAGTTGGGATGCTGTCGCTGTGAAATGTGCAGTTGTGCAAAGGACTTTCTGCCCCATGGCCCTATTGTCCCTTGAAAAATCTCTAAGTATATCAGCCTCCTTATGTTCCTATCTCAAGATCCAGAATCCTACAAGGGAGCCTTCCTTCTTCCAAAAAGAGACTAGGTCTGTCTTTATTTACAGAGTGCCTGTAAATAGACTATAACCCTGTTTAGTTTTCATAGTGAGATACCTCCAAATAGGTAGACATTTGGATGCCAGCATCTACAAGTTGGACAACTGTCTAGTCCAATTCAAGAATGTGAGCATGAACTTTTTTTCATTAATGTTGGCTTAGGCTATACTTATCTTATGTATTAGCATTCTGGAGAGGATCAAGAGAAGGTTTTTAGGTAAATTCTTCTTTATATCAAAAGTTCCACAAAGCCAAGCATTGCAGTGAATGTCTGTAGCCCGAGCACTTGGGAGGTGAACGAGGGAGGATCAGAAGTTTTAGATCATCTTTGACTAAATAGTGAGTTCAAAATTAACCAAAACAGCCGGGCGGTGGTGGCGCACGCCTTTAATCCCAGCACTCGGGAGGCAGAGGCAGGCGGATCTCTGTGAGTTCGAGACCAGCCTGGTCTACAAGAGCTAGTTCCAGGACAGGCTCCAAAACCACAGAGAAACCCTGTCTCGAAAAACCAAAAAAAAAAAAAAAATTAACCAAAACAAAGGTCTCATTAATCCAAGTAAAGGATTGAAAATGTTAGTCTTACTCCAGAACAGACCGAAGTACCTGAAGCTACGGAAATCCTTATGCTGAAATGCCAGATTTCTAATCACCTGCTTTTAAAAAAGAGGTTGAGGGCTGGAGAGATGGCTCAGAGGTTAAGAGCACTGCCTGCTCTTCCAAAGGTCCTGAGTTCGATTCCCGGCAACCACATGGTGGCTCACAACCATCTGTAATGAGAGCTGGTGTCCTCTTCTGGCCTGCAAGAGATACATGCAGACAGAATGCTATATACATAATAAATAAATAAATTAAAAAAAATAAAAAAGAGGTTGAATTTTCTGCCAGGTGTGGGTACTTTAGAATAGAATTGTTTCAAAAGGAAAACACTATCTCTTGAATGAGTGGTCTTAGAAAGAAATTTACAGGCCGAAGAGAAGGCTCAGCAGTTAAAAGCACTGGCTGCTCCTAGAGGTCCTGAGTTCGATTCCCAGCAACCACACAGTAGCTCACAACAGTAGCTCACATGGGATCTGATGCCCTCTTCTGGCATGCAGGCAAACATGCAGAGCACTCATACATTAAACAGAAAGAGAAAGAAAGAAAGAAAGAAAGAAAGAAAGAAAGAAAGAAAGAAAGAAAGAAAGGAAGGAAGGAAGGAAGGAAGGAAGGAAGGAAGAAAAGAAAGAAAGAAAGAAAGAAAGAAAGAAAGAAAGAAAGAAAGAAAGAAAGAAAGAAGAAAAGAAGAAAATGGAAAAGACAAAAACAAATTTACAATGAGAGCTGGGCATAGTGGTGCACGCCTTTCAGCCCAGCACTAAGGAGGCAGGTGGATCTGTTTGCGTTCACCTTCATCTACATAGAGAGTTCCAGACAAGCCAGGCACACAGATGAAGAGAAACAGAGCAAGACAGTAAGAGGAAAGGAAAAGAAACTTACAATGAGGGTAACATTTTAGCCAAAGAAAATTATACATAAACAAGCTTCCTGTTTCGTAGAGTTTGTCCAAACTCAGCTTGACCTGATCACAGTCATCTTGAGTCATAACCACGATTGTCTCTGAGCAGCTTCATTTGGCTTTCCCAGCATAGTTTCCCAGTACATTGTAAGTAAACTATATCATACGTGGAGTTTTATAACTCTAGTACAATCAATGCCTGATGCCCTTGATATTGGGTTAGATAAAGCAGTTATGTAGCCAATTAAAACACTTAGTATAGTGCTTAGCAAAATGTTGGATTAAAAAAAAAGATCAAAATCTCACTCTCCCACTCTTCTTGACTTTTGAACAGAAATCTGCCCTTCAGCCTGATCGTCACATGTTTATCTGGAAGGCTTGAAAAGGACTCATACAGAACATGCCAGCATTCTTTGTACTTTGTGGATACCTAGCATCTGCTGAATACATTTAAAATTTTAAATATAATTGACTTTTTGTGTATTGGAGATCAAACCAGGGTCTTGCACATACTGAACAAATGCTCTACCACTACACTATACCCCTAGACCCTCTCTACTTTTTTGGTTTTTCATGACAGGGTTTCTCTGTGGCTGTCCTGGAACTCCATAGAGCAGGCTGGCCTCGAATTCACAGAGACCCACCTGCTTCTGTGTCCCTAGTGCTGGGATTAAAGGCGTGCGCCACCACGGCCCAGCCTGTCCTCTTCTTTTGAGGAGAGACATTTGTGACATTACATTATTGCTTCCAAGAGGGAGAAGCCACAAACTGGCGATGACGGTTCCTTACGACTGCCGACCTTACTGGACGGAGACACGCCCGGGATTAGTCTTTACTAACCGGGCGTCTTGTGAAGTAATCTGCTGTACTAGTCTAGCAGACTTCCGAGTGAGGGCATTTATGGGGCGGGGGGGGTGATATGTGGTGCAGAAACAGAGGGAAAGACACACCTGCTCAGGCTGGAATAAAAATAGAAAAAGAAGGAAGTCTGAATCATCAGCGATGGACACTAGGGTCCAGCACTTGAATCACATTTGGAGGACTTGAATGAGTTGGTAGCGTTCAGAGTTGCTAATGTCTGATTGTAAATTTAAGAAAGTGTACTTTTTAAAATATTTATTTTATTATCTTTACTCCTTTAATCTATGACTGCACTCTGTCTCTTTAAAGGCTTTTTTATATATTTTTATAAACCATTTACTTTTTTTATTTTAGAGATTTATTTATTTATTGTGTACACAGTGTTCAGCCCCCTTGTATGCCTGCAGGTCAGAAGAGGGCACCAGATCTCATTACAGATGGTTGTGAGCCACCATGTGATTGCTGGGAACTGAACTCAGGACCTCCAGAAGATCAGCCAGCGCTCCCAACTTCTGAGCCATCTCTCCAGCCCAGAAAGTGTACTTTTTAAGTTCAATTCCTGGCAACCACATGGTGCCTCACAAAGATCTGTAATGAGGTCTGGTGCCCTCTTCTGGCCTGCAGACATACACACAGACAGAATATTGTATACATAATAAAGAAAGTGTACTTTTCCAGAAACTGGGTTGTTCACAGCTACTATTTAAAGGTATCTCATCCTGGCATCCAGATATCTGAGAGACCAAATTAGTAAGCAAGAATGTGTTTGGAAGCCGGGAACACACCTTTAATTCCAGCACTTGGGAAGCCCAGGCAGGTGGACCTTTGAATTCAAGACTAGCCTGGTCTACCGAGGGAGTTACAGGACACCCAGGGCTACACAGAGAAGCTCTGTCTTGAAAAAATAAAAGTGTGCTTGGTGAGCATTTGATCAGTGTAAAGAGTGCGTGTAGCTCATGAAGCCTTGGAGTATCTTAGTGCGCTGGGAACGCTATTCCTTTCTGTGAACCAAATAACACCAGATTTCCTTCCTTCTTTCTTTCCTTCTCTCTCTCTCTCTCTCTCTCTCTCTCTCTCTCTCTCTCTCTTTCTTTCTTTCTTTCTTTCCTTTTTCTGTAGCTTTGGGCCTGTCCTGGAACTAGCACTGCAGATTTCTTTCTTTTATTCTGTAAGTAAACATTACCACAATCTTCCCTATTACTTATTTTATTGTTCTCTTGTCTCTTGGATTTTCCCTTCCTTCAGTTCATAGTCTAAGAATGCTTATAGATGTGAGCAGCACAGCAGTCTATGGAGGCACGTGCATGCTTACAGATGTGAGCAGCGGAGCGGTCTGTGGAGACACAGGCACGCTTACAGATGTGAACAGCGGAGCAGTCTGTGGAAGCCCGTGCAGATGCTTACAGATGTGAGCGGCAGAATGGTCTGTGGAGGCCCGTGCACATGACAATAGTTTGCTGTTACCTTTGCCATAGTGATGGGATTTGGACTCATCTCAAGACAGTATCTTCAGCCATGCTATTGTGCTGATGACTGGCCGATGTGCTTCATCACATCTTTCTTTGTGATCAGCTACCAGCTTTAAACTGGGAATAGTGGGCTCAGCTGTGAGGCGTGCTTGCTGCTCTTCCAAGGACCAGGTTCAATTCCCAGCATCCCCATTAGAAGTCTCACAACCACTTGTAACTTCAGGTCTGGGGCATCCGACACCCTTTTTTGACTTCTTTAGACACCAAATGGAAGATAGACACATAAATAATTTTTTGCAAGATCTTTTTTTAAAGATTTTATTTATTTATTATGTATACAACATTCTGCCTCGATGTATGCCCGCACGCCAGAGGAGGCCAGATCTCAGTACAGATGGTTGTGAGCCACCATGTGGTTGCTGGGACTTGAACTCAGGACCTCTGGAAGAGCAGCCAGTGCTCTTAACCTCTGAGCCATCTCTCCAGCCCCCCACATAAATAATTTTTAAAAAATTGTTGGGAATAAGAAGTAACTAAAGGAACACGTTATTAACTTTTGGAGATTGTGTAAGATACTTTTTGTGTGTGTGTGTGTTTGTTTTTTTTTGTTTTTCGAGACAGGGTTTCTCTGTGACTTTGGAGCCTGTCCTGGAACTAGCTCTGAAGACCAGGCTGGTCTCGAACTCACAGAGATCCGCCTGCCTCTGCCTCCCAAGTGCTGGGATTAAAGGCGTGCTCCACCATCGCCCGGCTGTGTAAGATACTTTTATTTTTAAATAGGATCTTTTCTTGTAGTTCAGGTTGAACCTGGAACTAACTACATACCTTTTGCTGGCCTTGAACTCCACAGCCTCCTGCCTCAGCTCTAGAATGCTGGGGTTACAGGCATGCGCCAACACACCTGGCTATTGCAGGTGTTATAAAAGTTGTTTCTCTCTCTCTCTCTCCCTCTCTCTCCTCCCCGCTCCCCCTCTCTCCCTCTCCCCCTTCTCCCTCTCTCTCTCCCTTCCTCACTTCCTCTTCCCTTCCCCACCCTACCTTATCTTCCATAACTCTTTCATGCCATTTGTGAATTTGCCTGTCTCGCTGGTGTATCACCTCCCACACTAAGCTGTAAGGATCTCTGGGGCCCATAGCCAGTCTTGTGTGTTCTGAATTCACACAATACCTATAGCAGAGAAGGAGCTTGATATTTTTTCAGTTAAATGAATAAAGGAAAGTCTCAGAAATCGGCAATGAGGCCCTGATGTTTGAGTCACTGACATGCTCTAACATAGGGTAGCCAAAGAGTAAAGGCAGCACAAATATTCTCCCAGAATTGTCTGGGAGATAATTGATACACTATTTACTGCCCCAAATCTGTTTTTTTACCCAAGTTGGGAAATACATTGAAAACAGTCCAGACAAGAACAGGCATAAAGGACTGCACCCAGAGTCTCGGGGCTTCAAGAACCATCTACGTATTTAAGACAGGTAGGTACCTTCTTTCAGTGGGGCTGTAGAAATTAAGACCTCTGAGGACCGAGAAAAAAAAATCTAGAAAACTGGTTTCCCTATCCGAGTCGGGGATGGCTGGGTGGAAAGCTGGAACTCTGGGACCTGCTAAGAATCAATCCGGTCTTGGAGAGGAAACTCTGGAGAAGTGATTCCACGGTTCCCTGGCAACTACTAGTTCCGCCCACCGACTGCCTGCCCTCTGGGCGTCATTAACTCTATTCTACCAATCAACTCACAGGGTGCCAGAAAGCCAGGCGTCAATTGGACAACTCCTGAGTTCCGTCATTCAGAGACACCGCCCCTCACTGCTTCTTCCTGACTGCCAGCGACAGACCTGAGCGTTTGGAGACTGCTGGGCAGGTGATTGCGGTAGGTGGAGGGCCACGGTGTCCAATGTTTAGCATTCCCCTACTATGGCCTGACTCCGGAACACAACTGGGGGGCATCAGGGACCAGACCATCAAGGCCAGTCAGTTCTTGAGGCCGGGATGACCGAGGCCTGGGATCTCTGGACCTACGGTTTCCTCCGGGATTCTTGACATTCGGGGGTCAGGGACACGCGGGCTCCCGAGTGAGAGCAGACCAGGGGTTTGGGTGTGTTCCAAGGACGTCGATGGAGAGTCTAAGGACTGCATGACATATCTGTTCCTCTTAATTTGGGCCCTCTCGCTGTCTGGACTGTCCGCTGAAATTTTTCAGACTTTGCCCTTGTCAGCTTTCCTGATCTTTAAAAGCCCTCTTACAGGAAGATGTCGACCTATTCTATAAACTTAGATGGTTAATGGAAATCCCTCGGCTCTGCGCACAGCCCTTCTCACCGATCTCAGCGTGGGCGGTTTTCAGTGTGTTTCCCAAGCAGGCGGAGTGGTTTAAAAAAAAAAAAAAGGATTTTAGAAGCAAAACATTATATACCAGCTATGCAGCTTTGAACAAACCACTCATTTGATCTCGTTAGTTCTTCTTCCCGCTTCTTCCTTGTCTTTTCCTTGCTCCTCTTCCTTCTTCCTCAGCAGTTCCTGGAATTCACAATCTCTCTGCCTCAGACTTCTGAGTGCAGACGCCCCAGATGTGTGCCACCACAGCTAAGGGTGTCTGGTAAACGAGGGAAATGCCTCTCCTTCGGTGTCTGTATTCAGCGCTAATTATCAGGGTGATGACACCTTGCATACATGCCTTGAGTTAAAGCACTTTACCGCATAAATATGAGCAACTAAAATAGTAATAAAACATTAAGTGGTAAAAAGAATGAATGGGGGCGTGGAGGAACTTGAAGTCTAGAGCCCAGCTGCTGCTGTGGTGGGTGAATGCCCTTGCGTTATGGTAGGACTCTGACAGACAGCTTTTCACCAAGTGACCCTTTTGCTGTTTTCTTATGTATGGCTGTCGGTCTGTACCCCACAGAGGACAGGCTTTTTAACTGACCGATGCTAGAACAGCTGTAGGTGAGGATCTGTAGCAGACAGTGTGCGCAGTGGCAACATCGCAGAGAGTCTTGTGTATACTGACTATTTGAAATGCAGGTTCTCATCCTGTAGATGAAGGCTGTCTGGAGGAGCAGACTCTTCTGTCCAGTCCTGGGCTTCTTTAATGTATTTCTCAGACTCTGAGAAAGTGTGTGTGTGTGTGTGTTTTAATTTTTTTGACACAGGGTCTCACTATGAAGCCCTGACCTGGCACTTGCCATGTAGGGCAGCCTAGCCTCAGACTCACAGAGATCCAATTACCTCTGCCTCTGGAGTGCTGGGATTAAAGGTGTTTGTACCACCACTCCTGGTTATACTGTATTTTTTTTAGTTATTTATTTTTATTGTATGTGTGTTTCTCCTGCATGTATGTATGTGCACCACATGCGTGCCTGGTACCCACAGAGCCAGAGGAGGGCATTGGATGCCCTGAAACTGAAGTTAAAGATGGTTGTGAGCTGCCATGTGGATGCTGAAGACCAAACTCCAGTTGTCTGCAGGAGCAAGTGCTCTGAATCACTGAGTCATCTCTGACTCCTATACTGTATTCTTTTTTTTTCTCTCTCTCTCTCTTCCTTCCTTCCTTCCTTCCTTCCTTCCTTCCTTCCTTCCTTCCTTCCTTCCTTCCCTCCCTCCCTCCCTCCCTCCCTCCCTCCCTCCCTCCCTCCCTCCCTCCCTTCCCCTTTCTTTCTTTTGAAACAAAGTCTCACTTCGTGTTTCTGGCTGTCCTGGAACTCCCGGAGATCTGCCTGCCTCTGCCTCCCAAGTCCCGAGTCTAAAGACCTGTGCCACCCCCAGCATCCTACTGTCTTAGAGCTAGACTTTACTCACTTGAGCTTCTGTTTTTCAGCTCCGACTCCAAATGAAAATGTTTGAGAGCCTCGACTCTTCAGCTACAAAGTCTGGCCGGGATCTCTGGGCTGAGATCTGCTCTTGTCTGCCAAGTCCTGCCCAAGAGGATGTTGCCAACAATGCCTTCTCGGATTCCTTTATGGATTCACAGCCTGCAGGTGAAGGCCACACGGAGGCAGCAGACTCTGCTGTCCAGCCAGCTGGAAAACCCTGGGCTCCCTTGCATGATTCAGAAGTGTATTTAGCGTCTCTAGGTAAGTTTTCTGTCTGTCTGTGTGTCTCTCTCCCTCCTTTCCTTCTCTTCTCACCTCACCCCAGCAAGTTCTGTTACATTATCTTTAATTTTCTATTTTTTTTTGTCCTTGCCACATGTGGGCCAGATGTAATTCTAGGGGATGTCTCAGGTTCTTTCCTGGAAAGGAGGTGTCTGCCCTTTTTCTCTCTCTCTCTCTTTTCCTTTCCTTTCCTTTTTCTCTTTCTTTCTTTCTATTTTCTTTCTTTCTTCCTTCCTTCCTTCCTTCCTTCCTTCCTTTCTTTCTTTCTTTCTTTCTTGTTTGTTTTTTCCAGACAGGGTTTCATTATGTAGCCCTGGCTGTCCTGAAACTCACTCTGTACATCAAGCTGGCCTCAAACTCTTAGAGATCCACTTGCCTCTGTCTCCTGAATGCTGGGATTAAAGTGCACCTTCATTGCCTGGCTAAAAAATTATTTTATTAATTCACTGATTGTGGGAAGGGGAGTGTCTTGCCAGAAGAGTCATTCTGTCTCTGTTAGTGATTTTTAAAAAATATTATTTATTTGTATGTTTATGTGTGTATATGCAGACATGGCCCTCAGAGGCCAGAAGAGGATGTCAAATCATAAGTTACAGGTAGTTTTGAGCTAGTTTCCGTGCTGGGAACCTAACTCCAGTTCTCTGAAAGAGCAGTATGGGTTTTTAACTGATAGCCATCTCTCCTGGCCCCTGCTGGACATTTTAAAAATATTTCCTGAATATATGTCCAGTGCCCTGTATTGTGGCTGTAATATGTGTGTGTGTGTGTGTGTGTGTATACATATATAGAGAGAGAGTTAATAAAATTAGAATTGTTTTATTTTAAAGTTAAAATAGTTTTCCCTTGCATGAGAAATTAAAATTGTTTCATGCAAGGGCAAGAAAGCTGTCCGTCTAGGACAGTGTTTTAGTTACTTTCCTATTGCCGTGCCACTGACCAGAAAAGTAGGATTGACAGTTACTGCCATGACCACTACTCTTTTTGCTGTGTATTAAGCAATCTTGCCCCTCTCCCCACCCCCCACCCCGCACCCTCACCCTCCAGACAAGCTTTCTCTGTGTAACAGCTCTGGCTGTCCCTGAATTCACTTTGTAGGCTGGCCTTGAACTCACAGAGATCCCCCTGCCTCTGCGTCCTGAATGATGGGATTAACTGTGTGCGCCACCACTTCCCGACACCTTTTTTTCCCTAAAAGACAGAAATTAGTTAAATGTTAGCTATTCATCACTCCTTCTACTTCCTTCAGGAAAAATGAAAATCCCTGAGCTATTAACCTGTATCACCTGCAGGGTGGTTTTTGTTTTGTTTTATGGGTGAGCGTTTGCTGGTAACTTAAAGGACCACAAGGTATTCATTGCTTTGATCAATGGCATATGATGTTTCAGTTCATCTATACCTTGTGTACTGTTTAAATCAGGACAAATACATCTCCCTAAATGTTTTTCATTATGGTAAAGATCCATGTGTCCCAAAACCAAATCTGGAAATTACTATTTGAAGAAGTTCAAATCCATGCAGTTTTAAAATATTTTTAATATTAAATTTTGTTTTTAATTTATATTTTATGCATGAGTGCTCTGCATGCATGTACACCTGCAGACCAGAAGAGGGCATCAGATCCTATTATAGGTTTCTGCACATAGAAACCCTGTTTCAAAAACCTTGTAGTTGCTGGGAATTGAACTCAGGACCACTGGAAGAGCAGCCAGTAATCTTAACCGTTGAACCATCTCTTGAGCCCCAATTTTTTTAATTAAGTTAATAATTTAAATATTAAATTCATAGTATAAATATTTTTACAGTGGCATGAGTCAAATCTAAGCCCTCTGTTAGGCAATCAGTCTGCTACTGAACACAGGGAGGACACCCTATGTAGAAGGACACAGAGAAGAGCCAGCTGAGAACTTAGGTGTTTGCTAACAAATATCTTGGGAGAACAAAGGGAGTTCCATTAGTGATGACTAGAGGAAAAGTTATGAGAAAAATGTAGTTGGGAAGATGAAAGACATGGTGTGGGGTCTGTGTGAAATTCGTCAGGGAGCCAGCAGAGAAAAGAAGTGCCTGTTGTCATGCCAAAGGGCCTAAGAGTCCTGTTTGTGGCAGACAGAACTTCACAGTGCGCAGAGGTCACAGCTGGGAAAGAACCATATCCTTTGACTGGTAGGGATCATGCGACCAGGGCTTTTGATCCCAGCACTCTGGAGGCAATATGGTCAAGGCTAATATGGTCTACAGAGCAAGTTCCAGGAAAGCCAGGGCTACACATAGAAACCCTGTTTCGAAAAACAAACAAAAAGAAGAAGGAGAAGGAGAAGAAGAAGAAATGATGATGTGATTGGTGAATATTGGCTGGAAAGTTAAAACCCTGTTGGGCTTTCCTAAAATCAGTAAGAAACTAACTGGTTGTTAAAATTTCCTATCTCGAGGATAGCAGCCCAGGAAGGATTAGGTAGTAATGGCAGGAAGGTTTGGATTGTACCACAGTCCCTGCCTGGGTCTGCCTGCCTGTTAAAATCACACCTGCTTGCGAACCTAGCACACCAGAAGCTTATTCTAGCCCCAAAGAGTACCTATCTCCATGACAACTAAGGCCAGACAATTTGAAGATTGTTTTTATTGCCAAATAAACTTGTGTCAAAAAGAATCCATCGATAAGAGCAACAATAAAAAATTCAGTCAAATAAATGTTAAATATACATTATCCTTTTTATATCTTTAAGGGAAAAAAACCTTAAACATTAACGTTTATCAACTTTAGGTGTTTTGTATGGGTGAGCCCTTGCTGGTGACTTACAGATATACAAGGTGTTTATTGTTTTGGTCAGAGGCTGGGAGCTGATAGAACGTTTTTAGAAATGGAAACCAGACTGCATATTATAAAATTTCCATTGGTTCTAAGATGAGTGCCCAGCCCTCAAACAGCAATCAACTATTTGCTGTTTTGAATATTCCTTTCCTGGGGAGACAATATCTACCCCTTCTTATGGGGTCCCAACCACAAAACTAAGTACTATGATGCCGAAGTTCACCCTGGGGAACCAAATGGTTTTTCGGGCTTGTTTACAGAGCGTAGGTGAGGGCTCCTTACAGCAGCATGGATGACTCAAAGCAGCGAAACCTGAAAGACATTACCTAACATGGATGACGGCTTCCCAATAGCTACACAGATGGAGTTCCCTCAGCCTACCTTCCCCGCCGATGGAGGCTACCCACATGCAAGCAGGGCAGAATAGCGGGAAGTACAGGAAGGTGAAGACCCAACAACCTCCTCCTTCTAAGGCAGTGGTCTCAACCTGTGAGTTGTGACCCCTTTGGCAAGCCTCTAGCTCCAAAAATGTTTACATTATGATTCATAACAGTAGCAAAATTGCAGCTATGAAGTAACAACAAAAATGATTTTATGGTTGGGGGTCAGCACAACATGAGGAACTGTGTTAAAGGGGCTTGGCGTTGGGAAGGTTGAGGACCGCTGGGTTAAGGGATGCCGACAGCGGGCAGTGAGGTTCCCTGCAAGCAGACACTGGGTTGAGGATGGCAGCTCTATTGCTGTGACATCTGGGCAGACTCACACACTGCCTAGCAATCGGGATATTGTCTGAGAAATGGAATGTCAGGTGCTCTTATCAGTGAACATGGTAGAGTATGCTTCCTCAAAGCAAGACTTGTGTGACATCACTCATGTGATGAAGTCACTGTGACATATGGGGCTTGTCCTCGATCCAAACATTACATTGTACGTGGCTGAATTATATAGCTGCAGACTAAATTAAAGCAGAAAGTAATGATGACGTCATTTCTTGCATGCTTCAAAAGAGGTTTCCTCAGCAATTCAAATGCAAGAAGAGTAATTAACCATCCATCATCAGGAAGCCCTGTGAGCCTCTCGAGGGATTACAAGATATTTGCTTTTCTTAGGCTCCAGCGTCCAGGCCACAAATTGAGGAACTTTTTAAAATGTTGGAAGATATTTCTTTTAATCAAGAATTTAATCCCGCATAGAAATCCTAAAGGTCTCCTATTATTGCATTCCCATCAAGTCAATGTTAGCATCTAATGAAATGCCGGGTCTCTCATCATTTTCTCTAATTCTTTCTCATGAGGGTTGGAAACCACTTCATGTCCTTGTAACTAGAAGAAAAGCTGTTTACTCCGCAGAGACGTTCCTTCCAAGGAGTTGAAAGCAGGAGATGGAATACACGAGCCAAGCCAGGGAAAGCAAGCATTCCTTAGGGAGACACTTTATGGGTCTTTTGTGACTTCAAAACAACATGGCGTTGGTTCATTTCTGAGAGCCTATGACACTTCCTTCTTCCAGGGTTAAACATTTACTCGATACAGTGCAGGATTAGAAAAGAAGCGTATTCAGTCAACTGTCAGTTTTTCTCTAAAAGCGAGGTTTTGTTTGCTTGCTTGTTTACAGGGACTGTGGTTGTGTTCATCAGTAAAAGTGCTTTTTGTTTTGTTTGTTTGGTTTTGTTCAGTCCATTTGGTTGGTATTTGAGATCAGGTCTCCAGGAGCCTGGACGAACTGTGAACTTCTATATAGCTGATGCTGGCTCACACTCTCTATGGTAAACTCCATTTTTTTTTTTCCTCTTCAGAGAAGAAACTAAGACGGATCAAGGGTTTAAACGAGGAAGTGACTTCCAAGGACATGCTTCGGACTCTGGCCCAAGCTAAGAAGGAGTGCTGGGATCGATTCCTCCAAGAGAAGTTAGCATCAGAGTTTTTTGTCGATGGACTTGATTCTGATGAGAGGTAACTGATTGACAGCGGGTTACGCTGGGGGTACATTTCATTCAGTAAAGAACTCGGGGACAGTGACATCAGAGGACTGGTATCAACTGAGACTCATATCTCTTTGAGCTGCAGTCAGTCCTCGGAAGGCTGTCCAGTTTGCCCTTGGGTCAACAGTAGATTTTTCAGAATAACAAATACTCACAGCTGCATCTTGGCTACAGATTTAATAGAGCTGAGGTTGAACCGTTATCTTCATTTTTAAGTATGTGGTGCACTGGAAAAGGAAGCAATGGACCAACAGGTAGAACCACGTTTTCGTCTTTGTCTAATCTTTATTGCCATAGAGCTTCTGTCCTATTAGAGCCACTCAACAAATGTGTGTGGACCAACCGGGCAGTGGTGGTGCACGATTTTAATCCCAGCACTTGGGAAGCAGAAGCAAGTGAATCTCTGAGTTCGAGGTCAGCCTGGTTTACACAGCGAGTTCCAGAATAACCAGAGCCGCACAAAGAAAACTTATCTTGGAAAAAAAAAAGTGTGTGGATCAAACAAGTATATATTTTAAGCATCTTTTATTTGATGACACTGCTTGGTACTTGGAGGATGGTGGGTTAGTCACTTTTCTATTGCTGTGATAAGACACAGTGACCAAGGCCACTTCTAGAGGAAGAGTTTATTTGGGACTCACGGCTCCAGAAGGAGAAGGTCCATCGTTGTGGGGAAGCGTGGCAGCAGGCAGGCGTGGTAACTGGAGATGGAAGCAGAAAGCTGAGGAGTCACAAACTGAGCCATAAACAGGAAGCAGAGGCAGTAAACAGGAACCTCAAAGTTCTCCCTCAGTGGTTTATGTCCTCTGTCGAGACCACGCCTCCTAATCCTCCCCAAATAGCGCCAGCAGCTGGTGTTCAAATGCCTGAATATATGAGAGACGTTTCATTCAAACCACATTTCACTCCCTGGCCCTCATGACTCTATCATAATGCAAAATCCCTTTAGTCCATCTTTTAAAGTCCCTGTGGTCTTCTAATCTAAACACTGTTTTAAAGACTAAAGTCTCTGAAACCCAAGCTGTAGCTTAACTGCAACCCTCTGTAATCACTGGCCTTCTCCAGGACCAGTGGGAGACCCTGTCTCAAAGGGAATGATGGGTAAGACATTAGATATCTTCTCTTCACCTCTGAGTGTGTGCCCAAGGGCCTGTGCACCGGCACACACATATCCCACACATGTACATACACACATACACACATACACACAATTTAAAAAATTGGTGGGAGGAACAACAACTATAATTTTCAGTAAATTAGGGGAATATGACTTTAGCTCACAGTTAATGTTGATTCTGAGAGTCCCATTGTGTCACGTGCTGATGCTACTGCTGGAATCGAGGCCGATATCTGAATAAAACCTCACAGTCACACTTCGTGTAGTTTACAAAGCACTTTCACTTGCGTTCTCTCCCGTTTGAGTCAGCGTACCCTCAGGTCCTTCAGAAATCAGTCTAATCATTTTTGAGGTCAACCCCACTACCCTCAGATGGATTAAAAGATAATATTTGTTTTCTGTCTATAAAGGCTCGATATATGTGAGTCTTAAACTTCCCTAAACAGGCAATTTGGAGAGCTACATAGATTCCTGACCCATTCATAACTTGGCATACTGTCATATCTTTCCAAACACCTCCCTCTACTCCAACTCTAAGAACATGAAACTGGGCAGTGGTGGCACATGCCTTTAATTCCAGCACTTGGGGTGAGGGGGGCAGCCTGGACTACAGAGCAAGATCCAGGGAAGCCAGGGCTACACAGAAACCCTGTCTTGAAAAACCAAAACCAAACACACAAAACAAGAAGCCGAAACTTTCTCCTGCGTAGTCGCGAAAGAATTCCCTCTTTCTGAAGTCAGACTACTCTGCCCATGTAATCACACACAGAACTCAGTGAGCTCCCCCTTTTGTTTTGACTTTTCCTTTCCTATATTATATTTTTATATGAAAGTGGGGATAGATGAAGAGTCAAGGTCCCTTTCACCTGGTTCTCTTGAGCTGTAGGCATGAAGTCAACCTCAGGCACTGGGCTGTGTTCCTCTTACCTACATTTGTGGGAGAGCTTCTGTTCTTTTGCAGAACAAAATGGAGAACAGTAGTTATAGGAAACTCCTGCGAAACAGCAGTTATGCGTTTGTTTTCAAACTCAGCGTTTGCTTTTCAAACAGGCGATTTTGTGTTCCATGCGGGCCACGTAGGAGAGTCTCATGGGAGAGCTGCCGCTGTCCCCCGCGTAGTCCTATGACTTTGTGCTTTTTGTTGGTTAGTTAGCGACCTTGGTCTCATTCTTTATCCAGGCTGGCCTTGAACTTGTGACAGTCCTCCTGCCTCAGCCTCCTGAGTGCTGAGAACAGTGGGTGTGAGCCACGAATACCTAGATGCTGCCTGTCATTAAAGAGCCTAGCATGGCGCTCATTTTATATCTATTTACAGTTTACTGTGAATGTGTAATAACTATAAGATATAGGGTCCTGGGTCCTTAAGGGAGGTGGGAGGGAGACATGAAGCTGACAATTAACTGCACTACTCCCCCACACAGACAAATGAAAGGAGTCCTCCGGCATAGAGGCCATTCCTTAGCAGGAACATGGGTGTCTCAGATGTTTCTACCCAGGGGTCTTAATCCTCCCTCCCCCAAATTACAGCTCTTACAAATAAGCTTTATTAGTGTAATTGAGCCTCATACTGATTTAGGTAGGAAAGAATCTCAGTTTTTTTCTGTCTCACCCACGATTTTGTATTTATTTGTTTCAAGCCCTCGGCAATTTCTCTCCTTTTCAGTTTGAGGGGGAAAAAAAGATAAAACTGAGGCACGAGCTCTCCAGTTACTCTCTTCAAGCCTTCGGAGGCCCTGCCTTGAGGGCTCTGGTGCTGCTGAGAGCCAAAGTGCCCACTAGGGGGTAAATGAGCCGCTGAGCGCCAGGACGTGCAGCTGTCAGAGCCGGAGCCGGAGCTCCGTCCTCCCCCCCCCCCCCCCCCCCCCCCCCCCCCCGCCAGCAGGGGGAAGCAGAGGGAAGAAATTGGTGGTGGGCGGGGCGGAAAGGCAGTATTTGAGTAACTGAGCTAATCATTAAGTAATTAACCAGCGAGGTCTGACCTAGCCGCTCCTGCCTTCTGCTCTGTTGCAGCACCTTGGAACATTTCAAAAGGTGGCTTCAGCCGGATAAAGTCGCCATCAGCACCGAGGAGGTCCAGTTTCTCATCCCTCCAGAGTCGCAGGCTGAGAAGCCAGAGGCCGAGTTCAAGCCAGCGGCAGGAGAACAATAAATTGCACACATCTACGCCAGGCAGCTGTGTGGGGCCCGGAGGGAACGGTGGAGAGCTTGACCGCGGCAGCAAGGAGAAACGTAGGGAGAGATAATGCCCAGACTTCCAGTTCACAAAGCAAACAGCTGCTGGCCCCCAGGACCTGCTTGGGGCTGGCTTGTGTGACTGTCTTGGATGACCCTGAGTGTGCTGGATCAGAAAGCTTGACTGAACTCTGTTGCTGCAGGTTAGAGGTTTGCAAGGATCCAGTGAGGAGCAGGGCGGGGCAGTTCTTGGAGACACTGGCGCTCTTGTATAGGACGTATCAGTTAAGTGAGCCATATTTTTTTTTTCCTACTTCTAGGTCTTCACGTCTGTGTCTCAAGCATTCCATAGCTAAGTAGTCAGGAGCAAGTGTAGCCAAGGAGAGTGAAGTCAGCCTCCTTGAATCCAAGCCCTTGTGGGACTTTCTCACATACTCATCGTAAACAGAAGGACTCAAGAGAAACGGGCTTTTCCTTTTGATTTGTTCCTTGTGTCAAAAATGGAGAGGGGGAGGAAGTGTGAAAACGTGGGTGTTTATATAGGTGTCAATATATTTTCTTTTTCATGGCTTCTCCCCCAACTTCTTTTTGTACCAAGTTTCAAATTAGACTTGTAAATATGGTTTCGTGTTTGACACAACCCTTGATTAGTTCCAAACTTGCTCCTTGCGGCAACTTTCCTGACTGAGCTTGCATTTGCTCTTCGTTTCTTGTATTGTTGTTCCTGTGAAGTTTGAGTTGTCCGTATAAAACTGTCTCTTTGGAGCAACTGTGTCCTGTGGGTGTACCCATTCCCTGTCATATGGACTCCCAGGAAGAAGGGAAGTAAAGACAGATATGACAAGGGGACTAGTAACCTTTGCTAGTCTCTTGTTTTTGTGTGTTTGCTAAGATTTACTGCCGGGCTGTGGTGGTGTAAGTCTTTAATCCCAGCCCTCGAGAGGCAAAGGCAGGAAGATCTCAGTGAGTTCGAGGCCAGCCTGGTCTACAGAGTGAGTTCCAGGACAGGCTCTAAGGCTATACAAAGAAACTCTGTCTCACAAAACAAACAAAAAACAAAACAAAAAGACTTACTTATTTGGCCAGGCATGGTGGCACAGGCTTTTAATCTCAGAATTTAGAAAGGCAGAGGCAGTTCGTTAACTCAAAATCTGTGAGTGTGAGGCCAGCCTGTCTACAGGGTGAGTTCGAGACTGGCCTGGGCTACATAGTGAGATCCTATCTCAAAAAAGAAGAAGAAAATATTTTTCTTTTTTCTTTTTTTTTTCCCCAGTTTTTCAAGACAGTGTTTCTCTGTGTAGCTTTGGAGCCTGTCCTGGAACTCGCTCTGTAGACCAGGCTGGCCTCAACTCACAGAGATCCTCCTGCCTCTGCCTCCTGAGATAAAAGACTGGGATAAAAGACATACACCATCACTGCCCTACAAGACTGTTTTACTTGTTTGTTTTATTTATGTCTGTGTGTGTTTGCTTGTGTGAGCTTATATGCATCACATATGAGCAAGAGCCCTTGGTGACCAGAAGAGGATGTCAGATCCTTGGCAACCAATGTCACAAGTGGCTGTAGGATGCCATGTAGGTACTGGGAACTGGACCCAGGTCCTCTGTAAGAGTCATAAATGCTCTGAACTGCTGGTCCATCTCTCCAGCCCCGGTCTCTTGTTTTTAGTGCATGCCTCCTACAGTCTGAACGGAAAGGTTCTGTGGGACAGTTCTGGGTTGTGGCTTCTGGGGAACGGGAACCCATTAACAATGAGGCTGTGACTAAAAACGCTCAGAGAACACTCTCTCTTTTTGTTGGTTTCTTTGTTTTGTTTTTTGTTTATCGAGACAGGGTTTCTTTGTATAACAGCCCTGACTGACCTGGAACTCTCTCTGTAGACCAGGCTGGCCTTAAACTCGGAAAAATCTACCTACCTCTGCCTCCCGAGTACCGGGAGTGGTAAAGACGCGTGCCGCCACCACCCAGCCACACTCGCTCATTTTTAAATCAAATATTTGCCTTGTGGAAAAGGATAGGTGCCAAAGAGGTTATCCCATATACTTCCTTAATGCTAGAAATACCTTATCATTTCCAGATACACTCTTCGTGCCTCTTTTCTTCATCAGCTTTATTTCATTTAGCTTTATTCCAACTGCTATTGGTCAGTAGGATATATTCGACATGTAAGGTGGCCTTCGGTGGCACCTGGGGAACACCTGAACAATGATGGAATCCGGCATTGAACCAAGCTGTCAGCTGCTGTCTCTGTCTGTGGGTCACATGGCAGACCTCACTATTCCTCCAGGGCCAGCTAATGGCTTCAGCTAGAGGGAGAGGATTTAGGAAAAAAAAAAAGGCTAAGATTTTTCTTCATCCTGTATTATAAAAGAAAATTATTCCTCCTCAGTAATAACAAGGAAGAAAAGTGGCAAGGCCCAGGGAAACTGTGCCGCGGAGCAGCTGGTCCTAGGAGGTCCTAGGATAGAAGACAGTGTTCTTTTATAGCAGAAAGCAGTGGTTCTATAATAAAGGCAAAATCTTAGCCTTTTCTTACCTCTACCTCCTATTTTCTACCTCAAAAATAGATAGTTTGGGGGCTGGAGAAATGGCTCGAGTTAAGAGCACTTACTCTTGCTCAATTCACCCACACCAGATAGCTCACCATGCCTGTAATTTCAACCCCAGGGGATCCAACATCCTCTCCTAGAGTCTAAGGGTACCTGCACACACAAGTGCACATGCATGCACATACATGCACGCACACATATACACACACACACACACCAGACATTTTGGTATGAGAAGGAGGAAACCCTGGCAGAAGTAGGAGAGGAAGGTTCCAGATCTCCAGTCATCTTAATTAATTCCGAGACAAATCTCCATAAAAGGGACTCCAGTAAGTTTTAGCCATGGGCTCTT
The DNA here is from genome assembly GCF_037038515.1 of Microtus pennsylvanicus. Taxonomy (NCBI): domain Eukaryota; kingdom Metazoa; phylum Chordata; class Mammalia; order Rodentia; family Cricetidae; genus Microtus; species Microtus pennsylvanicus. The sequence goes on along the minus strand of NC_134580.1, from coordinate 97,276,034 downwards.
AGCTGTCATTATTCTTTTAAAAAGGCAAAGCCCCATTAACCTATACCAAATCTCATATGAGCTCCCAAAGGCAACTCTATATTCATATAGATTTATCTAGGCTCTTGAAGTGGCACTCTATTTGAAACCAAGTGTTTGGGGTGCTATCTTTGTCCTGTGGCTTACTGTGTGGTCATGAATAAGTCAAATGACCTCTTTGTGTTCCAGTTCCCTTTCAGTGATTAGACTAACCATAGGAAAAATAAGATTGGCCTGAAATGCTGATCTGTTTCCTTTCACCCTGAAACCCTAGGGAGAGCTTCCTCAAATGGGTGAGCCTTATCACCCCTACTTCCTTCCTTGCCTCTGTCCTTACTGAAATAGATCAAAGGGGAATACAAACACAGTGGCTCTGCTCACCCTCACAGCCAGCCAATGGTAATTACCAGTCAGGGACAAGGCAGTAATGACCTGGTATAGCCAGGGAAGGTTGGGTGGGAGCCGGGGAAGTCAGCTAAGTGACTGCCACCACTGTTTAGTTCTGGCACGTGCACTCATCACCCAGGCCCTGGCAAGGTCAGTGCTGGAATGGCATAGGCTCGCGTCCAGTACCTTCTCCAGAAATAGGTTCTGGACACATTCCTACAGCATAAACAAGTACCCTACCAACCGTTGTCAAGGTGTGTCCCTTCTAGGCAAGCCTGCCTAACTGGGTGATTGCTAGCTGAGTGAGAAAAGATGCCCTGACCCACTTCTTAGATCCTTCCTCCGCAAGCCACATGAATCTGCTAACATTTCCTTGCGACTGTCCCATCTAGTATTGGCTCTACTTCAGCTACAAGTTCAAGACAGGACCCTGTCACCATAATCACAGTTTATAAGAGCACTGTTTACTTGAGTCTAGCAGTAAACTATTTAAGGCAGAGATTCATTCATCTAGCCAAGGTGTGCCGTGCCTCTGCTATGCTCCTGGGTCCCGGGGTGATAAATAAGACCCCAACAGAAGGAAGTGTTCATCTAGGGCACTTTGGGAGCACCTGCTAGGGAGAGATGAGAGCCCTAGGCCAGCTGGAGGCAGGTGTGAGAGAGGCCACTTAGGGTAGCTGGTCCAGAAGGACCAATGGGAGCATGGAGAAATAGAGGGCAAGAGTATGGGGGCCTAAGTGTGTGCAAAGACCTAAGGCACAAGGTGTTTGAAGGACCATTAGAATGTCCTTCAGTGGGGCTGAAGCATAGAGAACAAAGAAAGCAACAATAACAGGCAATGTTAACAAAGCAAGGCCATGTGTGAAGGCTTTAAAACCGCGGCAAGGAAACAGAAATTTATGGTGGGGGAAGAGGCACTGATGGACCACTTAAAGAGGGCCAGCGACAAGATCAGTTTTGCATCTAGAAAGATAGCTATGCCACTCTGGCCATGACCCAGTTAAGTTGATAGGAAGTGTACAAGTTGTTCCCTTTCGGCAGTGAGAAATGTATCTCCATGAGACGAACCAAGTGCAGGGCTTTTGTTTTGTTTTCTAATTGGATTTATTTTAAGTTATTTCCCTCTGTTACACGACAAGTAGCATCGTATTTTTCAGTGACGGCTGGTTCAGTAGATCATATCTCGCATGCCCACAGTACGTTGATGTGTACATTCCTCCACTGAGATGTCGGGACAGTATTCCTCCCTTCGAACTTGCTTATGTCACTGCCTCGATAATGGAGTAATGGAAGTCTGAGGCTGTTACCAAAGCTCTCCATCGGCTTCTCCCTCCCTCCCTATTACTGTTCACTCCCTCCCCCACTCCCAGTCTTTAGTCAGGCCCACCTAACACTAAGTGGAATTAAGATGCGCGGTCTCTGCCAAACCCTGAGAAGTTCATGGGCAAACCACATGTTACAGCTTAAATCACCAAGCTGGGGATGGATTTGTTACTGGGCCATGGTCGATGGATGGCCATGATTTAGGCTTCAGATGTCATATAGCTAATTTCAACTATTTTATCTATAACCTTTTCTAGTTTCTAATGATTACAAAATTCTAATGCAGTGGCTACAGGATGGATGGAGGTGGGAGTCCAGTCTGAAACAGTCACATTTGTTTAAGAAAGACAAGGTAATGGCTTGAGGACTTTTATTTCCACTTAGGGTGTAGAACAGTGGAAGAAAAATGTCTTCTGTAGCCTAAGAAAGAGAAATAGCCAGAGAGCCTACGTAACTAGATCTTTTTTTTTGTATGCCACTTCAATTATAGCCTTTCTTCTCTCTCTCTCTCTCTCTCTCTCTCTCTCTCTCTCTCTCTCTCTCTCTATCTCTATCTCTATCTCTATCTTTCTCTAACAGGGACTCTCTGTTATGTAGCTCTGGCTGTCCAGACACTCGATATGTAAATCAGGCTGGCCTCAAACTCACAGAGATCTGCCTGCCTCTACCTTCCAAATGCTGGGATTAAAAGTGTGCACCACCTTGCCGGCAAAGGTTGCTTATGGGTTTTTGTGTTTGTGTTTGATGCTGGAGATTGAACCAAGGTCCTTCCTCTTGTGAATTAAACAAGTCTCTCCCAAGGAGGGTATATCCCCAGCTTCAATCTTAGGTTTTCTTAAACTGATCAGAAAGCTGAGATCACAAAGCCGGTCAAGTAAAGCTGCTCTCAAGAGCCCTAGGCTTGCTTACATGAACTACTGCAACTGGCAAAGATGTAGTTGTCATGCAGTGGGTAAGAAGAAGCCTGCAAACATGTTAACCAACGTGTAAAGGCTGTGGGTGGATGATCACATCCGTTTAGAGCAGTGTAAATTGGCTAGGGATGTACCTCAGTGGTGGAGAACCTGAGGCCCTGGGTCGAATACTCCGCAACGGAAAGAAGAAAGCTGTGTGTGAGATACCATTTCAGACACAGGAAATCCACACTCACCAGCAGCCTTGTTTCAAGAGGCACATCTCGGGCTGGAGAAATGGCTCAGAGGTTAAGAGCACTGACTGCTCTTCCAGACATCCTGAGTTCAATTCCCAGCAACCACATGGTGGCTCACAGCCACCATGAGATCTGGTGCCCTCTTCTGGCATACAAGCATACATGGAAGGAATGTTATATACATAATAAATAAATAAGTAAAAAAAAAAAAGAAATGGTTTTTAAGAAAAAAAAGAGGCCCATCCATCTCCTGGGATCCTGAGAGAAAGTAGGACTGGAGTAGGAGACAGGAGAGAGCTTCCTCCTGGCAAGTACAGTCCACAGGAATTGTCCACGTGGTGGCTGCAGGGAAAATAGAAATTCCTAAACAGTTTTCACAATCATATTCTATAAGTAAAAGCCTTAAAAGTCACTGGGGAAAGAGACAGAGAGACAGTAGCCTCTTGCTTCAGGAGTGGAAAAAAAAACAGACCCATTTGTTTTTAGCAAATACAAACTCATTAAACATAGCCAAAGATTCAATGCTTTTAGGAAGAGAGTAGAAACCAAACACACACACACACACACACACACACACACACACACACACACACACACATCAGTGATGAGCTGGGTATGGTGGCTCAGTCCTGTAACCTCAGCACCCAGAAGACTAGGGTATAGAGTTTGAACTACAAGAGTGAGTTCTGGGTCTCAGACCCTGAGAGGAGGAAGACAATGAGAAGGTAGAGGAGGAGGAGGAGGAGGAGGAAGGGGAGGAGGAGGAGGAGGAGGAGGAGGAGGAGGAGGAGGAGGAGGAGGAGGAGGAGGAGGAGGAGGAAGAGGAGGAGGAGGAGGAAAAGCAGTGGAAGAAAAGCTCTGCCCAAGGTCAGGAGCAAGAAATTGTAGGTTGTAGAGTCAGCAAAGGCCTACTGCGTTGCAATGGGGACAACAGCCCTGGCCATCTATAATCAGGTACAGGTAAAAGAGTCTGGTTGCCATGGGGAGGAGGAGTAGAAACTGAGAAAGCCCTAACTCTTACTGTTTAATATTAAGATCTTAAAAAAAAAATTACGTGTAAGCGTGTGTGCCTGCTTGAGTTTACCTGCACCACGGGCATGCAGATTCCTGCTAATGCCAAGAAGTTGGCAGTGGATCCCTTGGACCGCAGGGACAGAGAGTTAGAGCTGCCAGATGTGGGTGTGGGAAGCTGAACCCAAGTCCTCTCTTGGGGCAGTAAAGTGCTCTTAACTACTGAGCCATTTCTCCAGCCCTAGGCTCTAACTCTTGAAGCTCAGCTTTATGGGACCTGCTCAAGACTGAAGCTGAGAGCAAGTGAGATGGGGAAAGGCAATTGCCACCGTGCCTGATCTATTAGTCAGGGTTCTCTAGAGGAACAGAGCTGATAGAACGAATCTATCTATCTATGGAAAGGGGATTTATGAGAGTGCCTTACAGGCTGTGGTCCAGCTAGTCCAACAATGACTCTCTACCAACAGAAAGTTCGAGAATTCAGTAGCTACTCTGTCCACAAAGCTGAATGTCTCAGCTGCTCTTCAGTATATGCCAGGACATGAAGAAGTGGGCTCTCATGACAGTGAAGGACTACATTTGTCATGGGGGGAGGGGTAAGCAGACAGACAGACAAATGGACAGATAAGTAGGGAGGGAGAGAGAGAGGAGAAAGCTTTTTTCCTTCTATGTCCTTTGTATAGACTGTCACCAGAAGGTGTGGTTCAAATAAAGTGGAACTTCCCACTTCGGATGATTTAATTAAGAAAAAAAATCCCTCACAAGTGTACTCAACCCCTTGAGTTTTAATTAATCCCAGGGGTAGTCAAGTTGACAACTAAGAATAGCCACCACATTTGATAACCTGAGTCCAATCACCAGGACCCACATGGTAGGAGAGAACCAGTTCTTGCAAGTCTTTACTGTTGCTGTTGTTCTTCAAGACAGGATTTCTTTGTGTGTGTCCTGGAACTCACTTTGTAGTTCAGGTTGGCCTTGAACTTCTAGAGATCCACCTGTTTCTGCTTCCCTGGTGCTGGGATTAAAGGCCTGTGCCACCCACTGCCCAGGCTGAAATTCCCTTTTGTGTGCTGTGAAAGACCTCCACTTGTGTTCTGTGGTGCACATATGTTGAAGAACACACACAAATGAGATTTTAAAAATTGTGAAGGCTGGGCCTGGAGAGGTGGCTCAGTGGGCAAGAGTACTTACTGCTCTTGCAGAAAACCCGAGTTCAACTCCCAGCACCTCCATGGTAGCTGACAACTCACAACCACAGTTCCGGGGTACCCAGTGCCCTTTTCTGACAGTCACAAGCTCTTGCACACATGCATGCACATACACACACTCAAGCACACACATACATACAAACTGAATCACTTTTTTTTTTTTAATTGTTAAGGCTGAAGCTAAGATAGCATAGCAGGGACCCAGATTCCACCCTGTCTTCATGAGGCTAAGAGCCTAACATCAAATAGGTAACACCTGGCTCTGGCTGCCAGGAGGGCAGCGAATGGGGACAGCTGAATGGACTTGGAGGTTAGTGCAAGGACTCAAAATTCCCTGACATCTGCCTGTCTAAGCAGCCCCACAGAGAGGAACTTACAGCCTGGGGTGCATGAGAGCTAATGAGAACAGTAAAGCTAAACCTGCCTGACTTCTGACCCGCAGTCTGCAGGCAGGGACATGTCCACACTAGTTACTACTGACCTCAATCTCTGCCATTCTACACACCATGGACATTCGGTTAAAAAAAAAAGGCAAAACAGCTGGGTGGTGGTTGTGCACGCCTTAATCCCAGCACTTGGGAGACAGAGGCAGGCAGATCTCTGAGTTCAAGGCCAGCCTGGACTACAGAATGAATTCCATGAATGGCTCCATAGCTACTGAGAAACACTGTCTTGAAAGACAAAAAACAAACAAACAAAAGCAAAACAAAAAAACAAAAACACTCCCCCCAAAAGACCCACCCACAACACAAAAAGGCATGAAAGAAAAGAATCTCCACTTGGATTTGTTTAAACATAAGTCAATAGACCCTGACCCCCAGGTAACACAGATGTTGGCTTACCAGACAGGGGCTTCAAATAATTATGATTAATTTGTTAAAAGGTCTAGTGGAAAAATGTAGCAACTTACACGAGCAGATGGGGAATCCTGCAGAGACACAGAGAGTGCAGTCAAATGGAAATGCTACAAATAAAAGCATGCTGAGACACAGTGCTCCAGCAGGGTTCTTAGTAGCCAGGCAGAGTGGAGGAAAGAGCTGCTTATCTTGAACACAGGTAAATTAAAAAATATTTGGACCAGACGGTGGTGGTGCACATCTTTAATCCCAGCACTCGGGAGGCAGAGACAGGCGGATCTCTCTGAGTTAGAGGTCAGCCTGGCCTACAGAGCGAGTTCCAGGACAGTCAGGGATACAGAGAGAAACCCTGTCTCAAACAACAACAACAACAACAAACAGGCACATCTGAACTGGAACACGAAGAGAAACTGGGATGAAAATCAATCAAGGTACCAAGAGCTGTTCCAAGGGACAATAGTGGTAATATTTGTTTAATGTCAGCCCCAGAAGGTGAAGAAAGACCAGCTGTTCTCTTCTTTAAAAAAAAACGTGTGTGTGTGTGTGTATGGGCTTGCAGGTGCCTTCAGAAGCCAAAAAAGGATCCCATGAGTCTGGAGTAACAAGTGCTTGTGAGCCACCTGACATGGGTGCTGGAAATCAACCTCCAGTCCAACGCAAGAACAAGTACTTTTAGCTCCTGAGCCATCTCTCCAGCCTCTCATTTCTTTTTCCTCTTCTTTTCTTTTTTATATTTGTTTATCTTAGTATTTTATGTGTGTGTGTTGCTTGCATGTGAGTCTGTGTACCCCATATGTGCCTGGGGTCCACAGAGGTCAGAAGATGGCATTAGATCATCTGGGACTGGAGTTACAGATGGTTGTGAGTTGCCCTGTGGTTCTGAGAATCAAACCCAGGTCCTCTGCACAAACAGGAAGTGCCCTTCACTGCTGAGCCAATTATCCAGCCGTTTTCTTCTCTTTACTGAGGCAGGCTCTCACTCTAATTCAGGCTGACCTGAGACTCACTCTGTAAATAAACCAGACTAGCCTTAAACTCTTTTTTTTTTTTTTTTTTTTTTTTTTCCGAGACAGGGTTTCTCTGTGGTTTTGGAGCCTGTCCTGGCACTAGCTCTTGTAGACCAGGCTGGTCTCGAACTCACAGAGATCCGCCTGCCTCTGCCTCCCGAGTGCTGGGATTAAAGGCTAGCCTTAAACTCTTGCTAGTCCTCCTGCCTCACCTCTCAAGTGCTGGGATTATAAGTGAGAACGACAGTCTTCATATCTTTCCTCTGTGCAGCTCAACATTGAGGTGAATGATTTGGATAAGTAAATTGAAAGCACTCTAGCAAAAGTCATAGGATTAGGTACTAGATTAAGAACAGAATTGTAACTTTTTTGCTGTAGTCAGGGTGCTAGGACAAGGGTGAAACCTAAAAGAAATAAACATAAAGACCTTCATTTAGGATCAAAACTCTATGCAGAGGTCCAAGAAGAGCTTCGTATTTTGGGTTCGTTTGAGATTATGTGTATGTGTGTGTGTGCCTGTGTGAGTATGTGCCATGTGTGTGCACGTGCCCATGGGGACCAGAAAGGGGAAAGGGGGAGGGGGATCTCCTGAGCTGGAGTTGCAGGTGATTATGAGGAAGTACTCTTTTTTTATTTATTTATTTTTTATTTATTTATTTATTTTGGTTTTTCGAGACAGGGTTTCTCTGTGGCTTTGGAGCCTGTCCTGCAACTAGCTCTGTAGACCAGGCTGGTCTCAAACTCACAGAGATCCACCTGTCTCTGCCTCCCAAGTGCTGGGATTAAAGGCGTGTGCCACCATCGCCTGGCTCTTTTTTTATTAATCATAAGCTAGTTGGCCTATTAGCTTAGGCTTCTTATTAACTCTTTATTTATTTATTTTGTTTGTTTGTTTATTTATTTATTTATGCACATTGGTGTTTTGCCTGCATTTATATCTGTGAAAGAGTGTGGGGTCCCCTGAAACTGGAGTTACAGACAGCTGTAAGCTGCCAAGTGGATGCTGAGAATTGAACCCGGGTTCTCTGGAAGAACAGCCAGTGCTCCCAACTGCTGAGCCATCTCTCTAGCACCTTCTTATTAACTTTTTAAAAAAAGATTTATTTATTTATTATGTATACAGTATTCTGCCTACATATATCCTATAGGCCAGTAGAGGGCACCAGATCTCATTACAGATGGTTGTGAGCCACCATGTGGTTCCTGGGAATTGAACTCAGGACCTCTTAACCTCTGAGCCACTTCTCCAGCCCCTTCTTATTAACTCTTACAACCTACATTAACCCATATTCTTGTCTGTGTCAGCCACATGGGTTGGTGCCTTTTATCAGTGAGGCACTCTCATCTTGCTTCTGCATTTCCTCTTTCCAGAATTCTCCTGTTCTGGTTTCCCCACCTATACTTCCTGCCTGGCTACTGGCCAATCAGCATTTTATTAAACCAGTACAACTACAAAACTTTACAGGGTGTAAGACCATTGTCCCACAGCACCACCCCCCCAGCTCTTTTTTTCCAAAAGAAGAACTCTGAATCGAATCTCCTTTGTTTAGCTTTTTTCCTAACCATCATCCATAACAACTTGCAACCAACATTCTAAACAAAGACAAACACCCGTAATCCATTTTTTGGGAATGTGGGCGTAGTTTTCTAGGCTACTTCTTGCTGATTGGGGGCGCTAATAATCTTATGGGGACCTAAAGAAAATTGAGAATTATGATCAAGTCCTGACTGAAGTATTCTGTGAGGCTTGCTTATCTCAGCCAACAGTCTTGAGGTTGTTCTGGATGTAGAACTCAGGCATCTGGATCATCTGCTCCTATCGAAGGTTTCCCAGGGGGGTCTTCCTGGATCAAAACTGATTTTTCTTAGCCCAGAACGAATCCACAACCTCTCGTTTCCTGTGGAAACAAAAGCAAAACCCCCTCTCCAAAGTAACATATCTTTTGACTTAAATTTTGAAGTCAAGGCATTTTCAAAATATATATGTGGGATTGATCCAGCAGCATTTATAATCAAATGTCTTTTAGCAGCTGTTATTCCTTTGAGGATGTACTCTTAACCACTGAGCCATCTCTCCAGCCCTGTGAGACCATTTCTTTAAAAAAAAAGAAAAAAGAAAAAAATACAGTATTGGGGCTCGAGGGACAGCACAGCAGGTAGGAGGACTTGCTGCTCTTGCAAGGGGCCTGGGTTTGGTTTCTAGAACATAAAGTTTATAACCAATCTGAAGTCTGGTTCCAGGAGATCTAACACCCTCTTCTGGCCTCTGAGGGCACCAGGTTTGCACAGGGTACACTTATATACACGCAGGCAAAACACTCATACACATAAAATAAGTCTAAAAAAAATTTAATGGCAGTTCTAAGTGGATGTGATGGTATCTGTTTGTCCCAGCATCCAGGTTGTAAGGCAGGTGCAGTCTGAGAGAGTTCACACACAGCCTGATGTACAAGCAAGTTCCAGTCCAGCAAGACTCTAGAGTGAAAAATCTATCCCAAAAACCAACAAAAGAAAAACCACAATAAAATGAATTAATAGGTTATGGTTCTAGGAATCAATAATGGAAATATACCAAAGCCTGTTACAGTTCTAATGGAAAATGTCTCCAAAGGGTGTGCATAAAATAAAGGCTCTTTGTTTTTACATATGGGACTTGGTCTCCTTGTTGGTTTTTGGGGGACTTCATGGATCTGGGCATAACATTTGGGGGCTTGTCCAGGAACCCCCAAGTCCACTGGGACTACCGCCCCATAGAGCCTTCAACTGGTTGGTAAGTTTTCTGTGTTTTGTTTCCTGTCTCATATCTTTCTGTAAGTGGGCCCTGGAACGGTAAGAGCCTGTAGACGATCTAGGCAGACACGCAAAGATCACAGGCGGGGAGCCTGGAGGAGATGTCCCTAGGGTCCTTCTGCAGAGGGTGGTTCCCTCTGATGAGACATGAGGGTAGCGGTCTCAGTTCTCTGATGAGACTTGCAGGTAGCAGTCTCAGTTTGATAGACAGGCAGGTCGCACCCACAAAACAGCCTGAGGCTGCCGTCTTTGGTTTGGTTTGGCGCCATTGTCCTGTGTCTGTGTGTTGTGTTTTTGTCCTGACTTAGACTGACGCTGATGATTTGAGACAGACTCAAATCACAACTTCTTTGACTTTGATATTGTGATCACTTACAGGACGTTAGAGATAGGGCCATAAGCATAGGGTATATTTTCCTAAAAGAGATGAGACAAATAACCTCTACCCGCCGTCTTAAACATTTCATGGAAAGGAGTCAGCCTTGTCCCCAAGTATGAGGCTGCGGGGCAGCATGCTTGTGTGGATGGGTGGCTGGGCTATGCAGCCTTGTTGTTGCAATGTACCAAGGGCTGCCAGCCACAGTTGTAGGGGGCGGAAGTACCCCAATAGGATTTCAAACACTGAACAGAGAATCTGGGGTTAATCGCTATGGCTTGGAGAGGCTAACAATCTTTTTCCCCATGCTGCATACCTCCCTGCCCCCTCCGGTGGTGCTGGTGGATGAGTTCTCTCCGCGCCCTGGGGACTGCGTGCCTCAACTTCTTGTCAAACCTGACCGAGGTTTGGTTCCAATGGGTCAAGGACTCTGGCTATAGGTGTTTCTGCAATGGCCATGTTGTGACACTACAGCACAACTTCCCCCCACCAGAGCTGCTTTGTTCATTGAGATCCAATGTGTTGTAAGTGTCTGTCATCATTTATAGGGGCTGCTTACAAATTATTATTGGTTAATGTATGAAAAAAAACTACTGTTGGTCTCAAATATTTCACGCTGATACAGGATTTTATGTAATGTAAACTTAAATATTTTTTTTGTTAAAATATATACATGTTTCTGTTCTTATTTAAAATATTGTAGCCATACAATATATCATACACCGCTGAGGGAAACCACCAGAAAGACTTCGGTAAGAGTTTTTATGTTGTCTTAAAAGCAAGAGAGATTTTGGAAGAGCAAGGGAGAAAGCAGGAAACTGAAAGAATGAAGAGAGGAAAATGGATTAAAGGTATATAAAAAGTTATAAAAGGTCAAAAGGGGATGTAAACCATGTTTGCTGTGGTTTCTCATACATGCAGATACTGAACATGCTTGTTTTGTTAAAAAGTTTGTCTATGTAAGTTTTCTTGCAAGCATGGAGCTGAAACAGAAACGGTCTGACTATTTTTACTGTCTCTGCCACCCATCACTGCTGTGCCTCATTTATGGGCCTGACTTCAGAAATTTGTCACTGAGCTCTGATTACTAAATTCAGATGGCTTTTTGGTATAGATAATATTAAAACTGCTATATGCTGGGTTTTTTTTTATTGAAAAGCTGGCTCTAGGCCAGGCAGTGGTGGCGCATGCCTTTAATCCCAGCACTTCGGAGGCAGAGGCAGGCGGATCTCTGTGAGTTCGAGGCCAGCTTGGTCTACAAGAGTTAGTTCCAGGACAGGCTCCAAAGCTACAGAGAAACCCTGTCTCGAAAAACCAAAAAAAAAAAAGAAAGAAAGAAAGAAAGAAAGAAAGAAAGAAAGAAAAAGCTGGCTCTAGAACTGGATCATGGCTCTTCCTTTGTTAGACCCATGTTTTATTTACTTAAAATCTATGCATGGATAATTTTAAAGGAACCAAAAGGTATATATATATGAGATTTAAATATTAAAGCTGCACCTCAATGTTTTTATACTCAAATATACCTTGCTCTGCCAGCTAGACTTATTTAAGAGTCACCCAGGGGATAATGGTTATAAAGACATAAAGGGATCATAGGAAACAGCTGAGGTTTACAAATGTATGGCAGGACTAGAGTCCCAAAGAATGTGCAGTTGCAAGGATGGACCTTAATAGTTTTAGAAATGCCAGTGCCAGGTGATAGTCACCAGAAGTACCAGCTACAGTGAAATGGAGCAGGCTGAGATCTAAAAGACAGGCTATGGATATGCTGTCGAGGGTGGGACCAAAGAAGTATTTTATTTTTGATATTCTTGATATTGCAGGAAGACATTTAAGAGATTTTAATTTTTTAGAAAAAAATTAAATTTATAAGGCTGTGAGATATCTGTGCTATAAAATGTTTTATGTTTTATATTGTTAATATTTGTACTTAAAAGACTAAAAATTAGGATCAGAGCCATAAGCACCAAAAGCTAACCAAAAACGGAAATGTTTATTTCTTGTGATGCAGAAGACAATGACCTAAGCAGGTTAATAGAGGGCTTGGAACAGCGTCCAAGCCTTTGAATCTCAGTCTTTTGGAGGCTGTACAGGGGCAATCTGGGACCACCTGTATGGCAGATGCTTGAATTGAGATTCACAACACAGGCAAAACTGCAGTTGTAAAAAAAATACCAACGGGAAAAATTCTGTAATGGGAGGATCACTATAACATGGAAAACTGTATTAAAAGACTTGATAGCTTTTGTTCGAGAATGGGCCAATACTGTTTGACTGATGGTTTTGAGGTTTCATTATCAACCCCTTGAGCCCTGGACAGGCAGGACCCATGATTGAGTCCTGTCATCAGTACTTGTGAAAGGGGAAAAATATAGGGCCCAGGGCAGCTTTCCCAGGGCAACTTGGTACACACCTGCCAAGATGGGTTCTATAGATCAGCAGGAAGATAGACCTGAGTCTCAGTTTGCCCTAGGGCAATGCTAGCTCTTAGACTCCCTCCTGTTCCCATTTCACCCTGGGACCTGTTCCTTGCTTTTGCAGGAGACAGCATTAACAGCTAGATACAAACTTGTTCTGTGTTTACCCTCGGAATGATTAATTCAGTTTCTTTATTAGCATTAATTCAAAATCATTACAGAGTGTGGAGTTCTAGTCTTGTGAAAGCTGCTAACTTATTATAGACTGTTAGGAAATACAAGTTAGTCAGTCATCCTTAAAGTACTGATATAATTAGTTACAGGAATAAGCCTTATTTAGTTCCTGTATATGTTTTCAAAGTCAAACTTAAAACAAATAGTGAGAAACAAAGTTTGTCTAGTCAGACATACCTAGGCAGCCCTCATACTTCAGAGATCTGCAGAATGTGGCATTTAAAATAATGATTTAAAAGCTTATTATATTAGACAGAGACTCTGAGATCCTAGCAGTAACCCAAGGTCTCCAAAGAAAATTATGGGACACCATGATGTCACTACCTGAATTATGATGACGCTGACCCCTGGGCGAGATGCCCCAGTGCAACACCTGCTGCCGGGGTCTGGTCCAGACTGTGGGCAAACAGCCGGACCTTGGAGAATCGATTGCACCACTTTTGCCTAGACAAAATAAGGTAAGGTCAGTCTTTTCCATGTTCCTCTTCCACAGAAAAAGAAAAAAAATTCACCTTATGGGCCTGGCTTAGACAGCAAGACTGCTATTCTGGATATTTCTGCCTCCAATGCTATGGAGACCTGGGTATGACTAACTGTATATGGACTCTCTGGTCCCTGTCATTTTTAATAGATTCAGAAACTATTTGGTCTGTACTCAGATACACTTTATTTATCCTTCCGAGATCTCTGATAGTATTAATGGCTAGGGCAATTATAATGTCAGTTTAACAACAAAAGGTATCAAGATTTTTCCACAAAGCTATAGCCAACTTGTTAACTCATTCCAAAGCTACCATACATGGTTCTCTGGACAGCAGAAAAATACACATACTTCTAACCAAAATCTGTAGTTTTTGTTAGGACTCAAAGGTGTGAATCTATACCTCCTCTTTACAGACATCTGTTATCTGCTCTTTTTCTAAATTTTAACTTCTGTTCCTAGTTTAAACTCATCTCAGTAGGCTCCACTTGGCTGGCCGATGCATCTAAGCATCAGTCACTGGCTACAACCTGCTCTGAATGGTGGAGAGCCCTGGACTTCCTGAAAGCTGATGTGGACCAGTCTCCCTGTCCCTTTAATGGAGTCTGGTGAGTGCCCTATTGCCTGAATTTCCTCCCTACCTTTGACTAGCCGTTCAACCTGCTTGGGCCTGTATAATAACACCCCAATGTCAGCTTGAAGTAGTCGCAGAAAGGAACATGACATCCCATGTTCTCTGCCCAAAATAGGTTGAAAGGCTGAGACAACAGGGAACTCCCTGGCATGGGGCACAAGATAACTACCTATAGTGCCTGCTGATATACTAAAAATAATAGGTCCAGAGTTGTTAATTAATGGATTTATTAAGTTTAGTAGTTCCATACCTCCTTAAAACCAGGGGCAATCAGGACCCAAGATTGGGTCCTGTCATCAGTGTTTGTGAAGGGGGAGATGTAGGAGCCAGCCATGATAAGCTAAATATGAACAGACCATCCAAAGGAAGTTCTTTACTTCCAACCATTATCACCTGCCAGTGTAGGACTCAGTCAGCGATAAGTTTAATGAAGGCCAGAGTCACAGTAGTTTACCCTGAGGCAATACCTTTTTGCAGGAAGAACCACAAACTGAGATTACCGGAGCACTACCCAAGAACAGACCATCCATAGGAAATGCCTAACGTTCCAACTGCTGTAGATAGGATCACCTGCCAGCACACTCACCAGGACACCCCTAGACAAATGTCAGCCAGTCAGGGGTCCTGAACCTCAGAAACCCCTCACCCCCATCTTTAGTGCTATAAATCCCAACTCTAACTGAGCTCGGGGCTCTCCGTTTATTCCAATACGTTGGAATATGCAGAGAGACCGAGTTTGCAAATTTGCATAAAATAAAGGCTCTTTGCTTTTACATACCGGACTTGGTCTCCTTGTTGGTTTCTGGGGGGACTTCGCGGATTTGGAGATAACTCAGTTAGTGCTCTTAACCATTGAACTACCTCTCCAGCCCCATTTATGTTTTTTTGGTTGCTGAGTTTTGTTTTTGTTTTAAGTCAGGTCTTACTGTGAAGCCTTGGCTGGCCTGAAACTCTATGTAGACCAGGCTGCCTCCAACTCACAGAGATCTGCTTGCCTTCACTTCTTGAGTACTAGGAATTAAGACATATGCCACCATACTAGGCTAGCTAGGGTATTTTAACCACAGCCATGCAAAGTGACTAACAATAGTCCCACCACTCTGAGAGCACCACATGGGACCACACTGCAGAAGGATCATTGACAAATGGAATGTCTTCCAGAGGAGAGGATTGTGGTAAGGCTCAGATGATCAGGTCATTCAAAAAAGGACAAAACAGTAAAGATTATTTTGTCTAAGGCTGGGAACATAGCTCAGCTCAGAGAGAGATTGACTAGGAAGAATATGGCCCTGGGTTAATCTCCCAGCACTGTACCAACTGGAAGTAGTGGTTAAACATCTGTAATTCTACCACACAGCAGAGACAGGAGGATCAGAAGTTCAAGGCGGTCCTCCTTGGCTACATAACAAGTTCACAGCCAGCCTAGGATACATGAAACCCTTTCTCTCCTCTGTTAGATCTTTATTTATGTGTATGTATGTATGTGCCTGTGTGAGTATGTGCCATGTGTGTGCGGGTGCCCATGGGGACCAGAAAGGGATAAAGGGGAGGTGGATTTCCCAAACTGGAGTTACAGGTGACTATGAGGAAGTACTCTTAACCACTGAGCCATCTCTCCAGCCCAGACTAGAGAGATGATTCAGCATTTAAGACACATGCTGTTCTTCCAAAGGACCCAAGCAGTTCTCGCCACACATATGGTGACTCACAACCACGTATAACTCCAGTTCTAAGGAATCAAAACTGTCCCACATCCAAGGGCACCAGACATGCATGTGAGAAATACGAACACATAAGGAAAACACTTATACACACGAAATAAATCTGTTTTTAAAAGTTCTTTAAAAGACTGTTTGGATGGGCGGTGATGGCACACGCCTTTAACCCCAGCACATGGGAGGCAGAGGCAGGAGAATCTCTGTGAGTTGAGACCAGCTTGGTCTACAAGAGCTAGTTCCAGGACAGACTCCAAAGCTACAGAGAAACCCAGAGAAACCCTGATCCTGTCTCAACTGGGTCCTGAGTTCAATTCCCAGCAACCATGTACACAACTATCTATAGTGGGATCTGATGCCCTCTTCTGGAATAAACGCATACATGTAGATACAATACTCATACACATAAAATAAATAAATAAATCTTTTTTTAAAAAGCTTTTTAGAAACAGATTTATTTCCATTCATCTTAGTGTGTGTGTGTGTGTGTGTGTGTGTGTGTGTGTGTGTGTGTGTGATCATACCCCTGTGGTAAGTGCTTTGAACCACTGCACTGGCTCCCTTTTCTTCTTATTCTTTGTTTGTTTGGTTGGTTGGTTTTTGTTTGTTTGTTTGTTTTTCAAGACAAGGTTTCTCTGTAGCTTTGGAGTCTGTCCTGGAACTAGCTCTTGTAGACCAGGCTGGCCTCAAACTCACAGAGATCTGCCTGCCTCTACCTCATGAGTGCTGAGATTAAAGGCGTTCGCCACCACCGACCAGTTTCTTCTTTTTCTTACTATTCTTGCACAGCCTTCTGAAGTTTCATCTTCTGGAAAGAGAGACTGAGTAGATGCTTACAATGAATTGTCCGTGAGCGACTCAAGGAGATGTGTGTGTTAGGATGGGCTTCAACTTTGCCATGGCTTAGAAGTTTCACTTTTTTTTCTTTAAATATATTTTCTTTTTTAAAAAAACAACTTACTTTTATTATTTTATGTTCATTTGTGTGAGGGTCAGATGCCCTGGAACTGGAGTTACAGACAGTTGTGAGCTGCCATGTGGGTGTTGAGAACTGAATTCTGGTCCTCTGGAAGAGCAGCTAGTGTTCTTAACCACTGAGCCATCTCTCCAGCCTGAGAAGTTCCATCTTAAGGTACTAACTGTCCAACCTGAGAAAGAGCTGGGCCAGCAGACCATCACAGGTCCACATGAGATGCCAGAGACAAGGAGACAAAGAGAACCTGGTGGACGAGATAAATTACTGGGTTAGGAATAAGGACTTTATTATTTATTATTTATATTTAACCATTCTTGCTCGGCTCATTTTTCCTTCTGAGAAAGGACGGTGAAAGTAGTTAGGATGAATTTAGGAAGAAATGGAATCAAGGAGCTTGCCTAGGGCATGTGTGTGTGTGTATGTGTGTGTGTGAGAGAGAGAGAGAGTGTGTGAGTGTGTGTGTGTGTGTGAGAGAGAGAGAGAGAGAGTGAGTGTGTGTGTGTGTGAGAGAGTGTGTGTGTGTATGTGTGTGTGTGTGAGAGAGAGTGTGTGTGTGTATGTGTGTGTGTGAGAGAGTGTGTGTGTGTGTATGTGTGTGTGTTAGAGAGAGAGAGAGAGAGAGAGAGAGAGAGAGAGAGAGAGAGAGAGAGAGAGAGAGAGAGTTCCCTGCTACCTCTCTGGTCTCTGACTCTTCTCACTTCCTCGCTCTCTCCCCTCATTCTTGCAGTCTGTGATAGTCTCCCTCTCTGTACTGAGTTCCCTGTCCTCCCTTTGTTTCTTTTCTTGCTCCACCTCAGCACATTAGGTTTTCTTTAGCCAGAAGTCCTGAGCAGCTGGAGTTGCTTTCTGGTTGCATCGTGTCCTTTGTGCCTTTAACCATACCCATCTCTGCCTTTGCCGGTGAGTAGGTCTCTGACTGGATCTGGGCTTTGTCTGATGGAGGGCTTTCCTGAGAATGGTGCCTGGGAGAGCCACCCAGTGCGCTGGTAGAGATGGCTCAGGACATTTCCAATCCAGCGGTCGTCATGGTAACAGCCAGGGCGGGCCAGGCAGGGGATGTGCAACCATATGTGCTTGACCTTTCCGTGGATGTCAGGTTTGAGTGGGAGTTAGCTGGAGCAGAAATACCAACAAGGCTTCCCCGTGGCCTGGCCCTCAGAGCTTCTGGCTGGGACGAAGGGGTGGCTAGGACCGCTAGTGAGAGTGTGAAGAAACACAGACGCGTTGCCATAGCCACCTAGGGAAACATGGGAAGGGGGCACACACATATGCATGCTGGCATGTTCATGCACCTCAGATCTCACCAGCGACTCCTGTTGGGAACTGACCCTTGGAGGGCAATGATTCATTATTCCTGGAGGCTCAGCTCTCCCCTTACACACAGTGGCTCTTGTGTATTTAAGGTCAGTACTCCATACACAGAGCCTCCAAGACGTCTTCAGATCAAGGGTCACTTTCTTCTTTGTAAATTTATTTAACTCTATTTTATGTGCATTGGTGTGAAGGTGTCAGATCCCCTGGAACTGGAGTTACAGATAGTTGTGAGCTGTCATGTGGGTGCTGGGAATTGAACCCAGGTCCTTTGAAAGAGCAGTCAATGCTCTTTAACCACTGAGCCATCTCTCCAGCCAGCCCCAAGTGTCACTTTTTCCATACTGCAAAAACCTTTAAGGCTCCAAGGGAAGCTATGTTAAAACTAAAAGACCCAAATGACCTATTCATTTATTTTATTATTATTTTGTTTGCTTGTTTTTCGAGACAGGGTTTCTCTGTGTAACCGTGGTTGTCCTGGAACTCACTTTGTAAACCAGACTAGCCTTGAACTCAGAGATCACCCGCCTTTGCTTTTCAGCCACTGGGATTAAAAGTGTACATCATCACTACCTGGCGAAATTTTTTTAAAATAGATATATAAATGCAAAAGTCCAAAGACTTTCAAAATGAAGAGCGTGGCAACCCTCTCCCAGCTCCCCATCTCTCAGAGTTCTTTCCAGTTGTTTCTCATATCTGCCAGGTTAAGAGAGAGGGGCACATGACAGCTTCTCTGACCAGAGACAAGAAATCTAACTGGTTATATGGTGAGTGTGAAGGGGCCTTGGACTCCCAGGCTTTACCCCCTCTCCAACAGTGAAGGAGTTTTCTTTCTCCTTGGGGCAGGCATTTAGGTCACATAACAGGGTGCCTAAAATGCCCTGCAGTCCCTGAAGAGGGAGGCAAAAAGGATAAGGGCACATTTGGGTGAGCTCTGTGGAGAGCACGGGTCTCCTGGGAACCCAGGCTGTGAGGCCACATCCGTAGAGAGATCACAAGATCTCCTAATGTGCTTGCTCCCTACAGGTGACAGAAAGTGACCCTGAGCCCAATGCTTGATTCTCTCCGTTCGGGATCTGCCTAATGTCCTTCCTCCAGCTTTGTCTCTTTTGTCAGGGCCTTGACTGTCTCTGCCCCCCCCCCCCTCGCGCACGCCTCCCAGCACCCTGGGCTTGGCTGGTTTCTCAGAGAATACAACAGTGAGGCTGAGGGGTATCTGCTGGTTACCTGATGGGGGTAAGCAGGGACCATGGGTCATCCTCGCTATTGCTCCTGCCATCGGATGGCTTAGCTTGATTCTCCCTATTCTTTTCCCGCGCGACTACTTCAGACCAAGTCTGTGACACATGCTTGCTGCTCACCGGCCTAAGACAGGCCACTTTCTGCTTCTTGCTCTATGCTTATTCTATTCCCTTCGCCCCAAACATCTCTCTCTTTAAGCCTCTACTCGATGACACCATCGAGTTGCCTTAGCGACTCTGTGACCCCGTGGAACTTTTCCTTTGTCGGGGCTACATTCACCCCTGCCCCTCTGTTGGAGTAAGCGCTCTGTAGAAAACAGAGAGTCAAGCGGACCTGCAGATCTCCAGAGCCCCCGCTGAGAGTCACTCACTAACGTGTTCATGATGGTGGCCCAGACTGGAGCGACCTCAGGGTCTAAAGTGTGATCCAGAGTGACCCAGACTTCCAGAGACGACACGCGTGCCTGGCAGTGAGGATCCGGTGTCTGTGTCGTGCAACTTTGCCCTTCTCAGATCACAGCTCCTCCTACATTCTTATCCAGTGCCAGGCAGGTTGCAGGGCAGGCGACTCCCCACCGCCGAGAAAACCGGTGACACTCTGCCTGGGACAAGCGCTGGGACAGCAATCTCTGGCTGACACAGCCATGTCTGGCTGGCACAGACCTAGGCAGCTATCTTCTGAGTTGCGTTTTCACCCCATGGCTTTACCACACCTACCAGATCGCTCTAGAGAGCAGACTCTAAGTAGAGAGAGAAGGCGGAGGGCACCCTTACTTTCCTCCCTCCCTCCCCTCCTCTCTACTGGCTGCAGCGGCCCCGCGTGATGTGGAACTGAGCGCAGTCTTAATTACCGCTCAGCCCTGCTCATTAGTACCTCTGGAAGCCAAAGAAGCTCCGAGTCAGGAAGCTTCCACCGTTGCAAAGACCAGGGCCTTCAGCCCCCTGAGCCCCAGTAGCCACAAGCAGAGACACAGTTCTATTTGACCCAGAGCCGGCATGGGGGAGGGGCCGGAGCTCCGGGGAGGGCAGGGGAGGCTTTGGCTCCCCTCGCGGGCTCTCACTCAAGCGTGCTGAGCATTTCAGGGGCAGCATATGGTGAAACTCCACTGTGATCATAGAGAGACGAACAAATGATTAAATAAACCAAACGCACTCGGAGCCAGCGCACTGATGACTTACCTGCCTCAGAGGACACAAAGGTGGAGCGTGGTGTGTTCAATATGCCCACCCCCCTTTTTTTTCTATTGTGAAATGAAATGAACGAGCAGAAGGAAGCTAGGAGGAGGAGAGAAGGATGGACCCCAGAAATGATAAACTCATCGGTCTGATTTCAATATCTAGCAAACATCCTTCACAGAGAGCAACTTGTAAACACCCTCGAAGATCAAATGAGATAACACGTATGAAAGGCACCTTTTGAACTATAAAGGGCTCTAGAAATATAAGATTCTGTAACATTTCTGCCCAGGGCCGACAATGAGACAGATGCTGCGGGGAGCCTGAAGATTTATGATAATGGCTCATTACCCACAAGGTACTCACACAATTTGAGCTGTTTCATTTAATTAGTCATTGCCTCTCTCGTAGACGACTGCAGAAGCAGTCTACGCGGTCTCCCCACCTCTGCCTTCACACCCCAGCCCCGCGGAGCCATTCATCTTGCATGGCACTGCCAGGTTAATCTTCCTGATGCATAGCTCTACTCAGATACGATCCTGCAAGGTTTCTCTTGCTGACTGCACAGAGCCCAGAGTCCGGGGCTTTGCCGTCCAGAGCCTTCATTGCGGCAGAGCGAGGATCCGCTTACTCCAAGCACACGGATCCCACGGGGCAGATGATGAAGCCGAGCCCTCCCACCCAGTGCCTGATTCTGAGCCATTGTTCGGTCTAGCATATTGTCTTCTGACTTTGATACTGTATTTGTGTCTTACTAAACTTTATATGTTGGATGCTAATCCCATCATGATGCTGTTCCAAAGTAATTTACTTCAGGGAAGTGATTAGTGGTGAGTCTGCGCCTTTTTGAATGGGATTAGTGAGCGCCCCTGTAAGAGCAGGCCTGAGGGCCAGCTATCTCTCTTCACCCTGAGAGGATACAAGGAGAAAATGACACTCGAACCCAGGAGACAGCCCTCCCCAGAATCAGCCTCTGCCTCCACACTCACCTCAGACTCCTAGCCTCCAGAATCATGAAGAATAAATGCAATTGTTTAAGCCTGCAGTTTATGGTGTTTTGTTATAACAGCCGAGACAGACTAAAACAAATGGACAGAGCTGTCACAAAGATCTTCCCACGCAGGCCTTTCCTTCTTTCTCGGAAAAGTCCTGAGGACCAGTTCCCGAGAATGTGATTACTTGATCTGAAGGCAGCAAAATTTTCTTTTTTCTTACCAAACTGGGAAGCAAACCCAGGACCTCAGGACACGCTAGACAAGGGCATCGAGCTGCACCACAGCCCCAGCATTCATGCTTTTAACAGCTAGATAAATTGCCATAATGCTTCACAAAAAGGTTGATTTCTTTTTAGCCAGTAATATAAATACATGCAAACTTCATGAGACACTCCGCTCTGCAGTGAGACAGCTATGAAGAATTGTGAATTGGATAAGGGTTTTTTTTCCTTTTTCTTTTCTTTTTTTCTTTCTTTCTTTTTATTTATTTATTTATTTATTTATTTTATTTATTTATTTTTTGTTTTTCGAGACAGGGTTTCTCTGTAGCTTTTTGGAACCTGTCCTGGAACTAGCTCTTGTAGACCAGGTTGGCCTCTAACTCACAGAGATCCGCTTGTCTCTGCCTTTTGAGTGCTGGGATTAAAGATGTGTGCCACCACCACCCGGTTAAGGGTTTTATTTTCATTTCTTTGACTGTTGGGGTGAGGCATTTTCTTTTTATTCATTTTTTTTCATTTTACACACCAACTCTTGTTCCTCCCTTCCCTTGTCCCACCACCCCACTTCCCCCCTACTCATGCCCCGTCCACTCCTCAGAAGGAGGAAGGCCTCCCATGGGGAGTCAACCAAGTCTGTCACATCACTTGAGGCAGGACCAAGACCCTCTCTCCTGTGCCTAGGATGAGCAAACTATCCCACCACAGGGAATGGGCTCTAAAGAGCCAGTTCATAAGTCCTGGTCCCACTGCCAGGGCTCTCCCCAAACAGATCAGGCCACACAACTGTGACCAACATTCAGAGGACCTACTTCGGTCCCGTGCAGGGTCCCCAGCTGTCAGTCCAGAGTCCATGAGCTCCCACTAGTTCAGGTCAGCTGTCTCTGTAGTTTTCCCCATCATGTTCTTGACCCTCCCCACTTTGCTCCCTCTCTTCAGCTGAACTCCAGGAGCCAGGCGAGACTTTTTTTAAATATATATATATATATATATATATATATATATATATATATATATACTCACAGAGATCTGCCTGCCTCTGCCTCCCGAGTGCTGGGATTAAAGGCGCCACCACTCCTCAGCTATGTTTATTTTCTTTTTTATTTATTTGTTTGTTTGTTTATTTTGGAGTCAGGCTTTCTTTTGCAATCCTGGCTGTCCAGGAACTTGCTCTGCAGACCAGACTGGCCTCTGCCTTCTAAGTGCTAGAATTAAAGGTGTGTGCCACCACTGCCCGGCCTATCTGCATGTCTAAGAGAAACAAAAGCAAATAATACACGACCTGTACTCTGTTATCTTGGATACCATTTCCATTGACTGTGTCGATACCCAGATGTGTTCCACGCTGAGAGAACTCAGTGACCACCCACAAAACAAACTTGCAAAGAGGTATTTATTTCACAGAAGGAGTTTTGGTTTTTCTAGAATTTCTCTGAATGTTAAACCACCTTCACATGTCTTGATTATCATTCATTTTGCTGAAATTATGTTCGTATATTTGTGACAGAAACAGTCCACGAAAGCAAAGGTCATTTAGGCTGGAAATGATTTGTTAAGTGAGTCAGCGGTTAAGGCTTATGCTTCAGTCACAACAGTATTTGCTGGCCTGGTGGATGCATGTTTCAGAAGTTTCTTATGGGGCTGCCTAGTGGCTAGAAATGCTCACGGGGCAAGCTTCATGACCTGAGATCGATCCCAAGAACACACTGTTTGTTTTGTTTTTTGGGATAGAGTTTCTCTGTGTTGCAGTCCTGGCTGTCCTGGAACTCAGTTTGTAGACCAGGCTGGCCTTGAACTCACTGAAATCCGCCGGCTCTTAACCACTGAATCATTCTTCCTGCCCCAGAAGGCAGATTTTTGTTTTGTTTTACTTATTCTTTGAGAATTTCATACGATATATTTTAATCATATTCTTTCCTCTCCCCCAGTCCTACCACCCAGATCCTCTCCCACCTCCCTACCCATCCAGCTTTATATTCTTTCTCGCTCCTAAAAATAAATAAATTAATTAATTAATTAATAGCACCACAAGATATCATGGAGTCACCTGGCACAGTGGTCCATGCCTTTAATACCAATATTCAGGGGTCAGAGGCATGGGGATCTCTGTGATTTTGAGGCCAGCCTGGTCTACGTATTAAGTTCCAGGATACCCAGAATTACATGATAAAATCCTATCTCAAAACAAAATAAAACAAACAAACAAAAACCTATGGAATCAAATTTGTATTGGTCAGCTACTTGTGAGCACGGGGCTCGCCCTGGTGTATGGTAACATACCTACTGTCACTCCACTGAAGAAAACAGGTCTTCCCTCCCACCGCAGCTATGAACTGTGAACAGCAACTTGGTCAGCGGTAGGACTTTGTGCCTACTTCTCAGAGGCCAGTTCTTACAGGAATGGATTTGTAACTAGGAGGAGACCATATAAACTCTCAGGGACCTGAACAGGTCAGACCTTGTGGGTGGGTGGCTTCTCGGGCTTAGAGAAATCAGGAAAAGTCATCCATCCTCCAGTGAAAACCCTAGGTATCTGTGTTCAAAGTTTACAGGAAGAAGGCATGTCAGGTGGGGTTATCTGAGGACTTTATGGTACCCTGTGCCCTGTCATAGTAGGCATGGCAAAGTTTCACTTAGAAGAGAGACAGCAAAACATGAAAAACCTATTGTAGTTTGGGGGAAGGGCAGGCCTCCAGTCTGCCAGGATGAAGTCTGAGTGACCGGAGTATATGCAGTTAAGATAGCTCACAACCTCTCTGGCCAGCAAGACGAAGAGCATCCCTTGGACGCTGGGTGTTGCCATGGAGGTAAAGGTCACAGGCAACCTTCTCCAGGCTCTCAGAGGGGAGATAAATCCTAACCAGCTTCTCATCCTGCTCTGAGGACCATCTTTAGAATAATTCCTGGAGGTGACCATAGCAAGCCAAGATGCTATTGGGAAGAGCCAGAGTGGCGGTTCAGGATCTTAGGGAGACCCGACAAGTGGGGAGACGGGAAGATCTTGGGCTTCCTTGTAAACTCTTCAAAGTGGTACACATACAGATGACATCCCAGCTGCGCCTACAACAGCCTTGATAGGGGCATCTATTTTTTTTAAATTAATACATCTTTATTTTCACCCTATGCATTGGTTAGTTTTGGTCAAGGTGACATCACTAGAGTCATCTGAGAAGAGGGAACCTCACTTGAGAAAATGCCCCCATCAGACTAGCCTAGAGGCAAGCCTGCGGGACATTATTTGATTGATGATCAATGTGGAAGGGTTCAGCTTCCTGGGGGGCAGTACCATTCTTGGGAGGGCAGCCCTGGGGTAGGTAAAAAGGCAGGCTAAGCAAGCCAGGGGAACAAGTCAGCAAGCAGCACTCCTCAACAGCCTCAACAGCTTCAGCTCCTGTCTTGAGCTTCTGCCCTGACCTCCCTTCACGATGGACTATAAATTGTAAGCTGAACTAAATCTTTTCCTCCCCAAGTTGCTTCTCTGGTCACAGTGATTTATAACAGCAATAAAAGCCTAACTAGGAAACCTTATTTCTCACATTCATTTCGGCAATTAGCACCTAACGCAGAACAGATACAGAGATAGCCTGGAGCACCTCCCACTGGATCTCCGGGGAAACATCCGAACCTAGCATCACAGAAAAATGCAAGCAACCCACACACAAAAGCTTACACATGACCATCCATTGCTGGATGGCTCATAACAGCCCAGAGTGCTTTTAACCTGTACCGGCTGGTTCTGTGTCAACTTCTCACAAGCTGGAGTTATCTGAAAAGAAGGAACCTCAATTGAAAATGTCTCTCCGAGGTGGGACGTTTTCTTAATTAATGGTTTATCAGGGAGAGCCCAGGCCCTTGTTGGTGGGCCCCTGGTTTCTTTCTTTTGTAAAGATTTATTTATTTTTATGTACATTGATATTTTACCTTCATTTATGTCTATGTGAGGATGCCAAATCCGCTGGAATTGGAGTTATAGACATTTGTGAGCTGCCATGTGGAATGAACCCAGGTCCCTGGAAGAACAGCCAATGGTCTTAAACCGCTGAGCCATCTCTCCAAGACCCTGGTCCTAAGTTCTTAAGAAAGCAGGCTGAAGTCGGGCGTAGTGATGTACATCTTTAATCTCAGCACTCGGAAGGCAGAGGCAGATGGGTCTCTGAGAGTTTGCAGAGTGAGTTCGAGGACAGCCAGGGCTGTTACACAGGATCCTGGAAGCAGGAGCTGATGCAGATGTCAGGGAGGAGTGCTGCTTATTGGCTTATTCTCCTTGGCTTGTTCAGCCTACTTTCTTTCTTTCTCGTTTTTTTTCAAGACAGGGTTTCTCTTTGAGCTCCTGCCCTGACCTCCTTTGTTGATGAACAGCGCTGTGGAAGTGGGAGCTGAACAAACCCTTTCCTCCCTAGCTTGCTTTGGTCATCATGTTTTGACGCAGCAAAAGAAACCCTAAGACACACTCCAAGATCATCTCCCCAGGGGTGATGCAGATCTCCCCACAATGAGCTGGACATCAACCATCACTGGTAATAAAAGAGGGAGCTGGGGAGGGTATGCCTTTAATTCCAAATCCCAATACTTGCTTGGGAGGCAAAGACAATTGGATCTATCTAAGAGTTTGACAACAGCCTGATCCCTAGTGTATTCCAGCCCAGCCAAGGCTAAACAGTGAGACCCTGGAGACACACACACACACACACACACACACACACACACACACAGTGTAATATGTGGCTGTTCCCCAGCCCCTTCACCTCCAAGCTCCTACAGTGAGTTGTATAAATGGGGGAGGGAGGGGTGGTGATGGCATCTCAAGGCCTGTCTGCTTCTTTAAGAGGAAATAGAAAGGCTTCTTCCAACAACAGCTGTCTCTGTATGTGGCATCAGTTGCCAGTTCATGTATGTGTGTAGGAATGTAGGTAAGAGCATATCTTTAAGAATGTACTCCTAGCCGGGCGGTGGTGGCGCATGCCTTTAATCCCAGCACTTGGGAGGAAGAGGCAGGTGGATCTCTGTGAGTTCGAGGCTAGCCTGGTCTACAATGAGAGTTTCAGGACAGCCGGGGCTACACAGAGAAACCCTGTCTAACAAAACAGAAAATAAAAAATAAAAATAAAAAAAGGTTGTATTCTTAGCCAGGCAGTGGTGGCAAAGACCTTTAATCCCAACAGAGGCCGGTGGAGCTCTTGAGTTCTAGGCCAGCCTAGCCTAGAGAGCAAGTTCCAGGACAGTCGGTTCTGCACAGAAAAACCCCATCTTGAAAACACAAAAACAAACAAACAAACAAAACAACAACAAAAGACAATGTGTTAGTGTTTTTACTCTCAGGCTTTCACAAGTTTTAGTATGAAAACGTTCCTTTGCTTCAGAGGAGTGTGGACGGAAGGTTGAAGAAAATGCATTCCCTTCAGACTTGACATTACATGCACTTTCTTCTGCTCTTCTCTGCTTCAGGAGTGCCCCATGTACTGGGACCTGGCACGGAAGGGCTGCTGCTGGAGACGACACGGGCAAGGATGTGGCCGGGGGTGCGAGACTCAAGGGGGCGCCTCTGCAAGCTGCACTGCCACCTTGTGGCCGGGTACACTCCCACCTCCCTATAAGGTCCCAGAGACCTCCGCATTCTTTGAAGAAAACCTTTAACTTAATAGCATTCCTTCAAACATTATTCTTGTTGCTTTTTAATATTATAAAAGTATCTCATAAAACTCAGGAAAAGTGTAAATAAGGGAAAAGAAAATTATAAGATTATTAAATCCAATCCCTAGAGATAACCAAAAAAGGCACTTGGGTATATATTATTCCAGACTTTTTTCTAGGTCTGTCTTTCTTTTACTCTCTTTTTCAGCAAAAATGAAATTATAAAATACATATTTTTAATAAGCTACATATATGACTATCTTTCCACTGGTTAAATTTCATTCTGCAACATCAAAATATTTTTATTCATTTATCTTCAAATATTTATTGATTTAAAACTACATGCATGTGTGTGTGTGTGTGTGTAGGTGTGGGGGGGGCGGGTGTGTGTGGGGGGGGTAGGTGTGTGTGTGTAGGTGTGTGTGTGTAGGTGTGTGTGTGTAGGTGTGTGTGTAGGTGTGTGTGTGTGGGTAGGTGTGGGGGGGGGTAGGTGTGTGTGTGTAGGTGTGTGTGTGTAGGTGTGTGTGTGTAGGTGTGTGTAGGTGTGTGTAGGTGTGTGTGTAAGTGTGTGTGTGTAGGTGTGTGTGTAGGTGTGTGTGTGTGTAGGTGTGTGTGTAAATGTGTGTGTGTAGATGTGTGTTGTGTAGGTGTGTGTGTGTAGGGGTGTGTGTGTGGGTAGGTGTGTGTGGGGGTAGGTGTGGGGGGGTAGATGTGTGTGTAGGTGTGTGTGTGTAGGTGTGTGTGTGTAGGTGTGTGTGTAGGTGTGTGTGTGTAGGTGTGTGTGTAGGTGTGTTGTGTAGGTGTGTGTGGGGGTGGGTAGGTGTGTGTGTGTGTGTGGGTAGGGGTGTGTGTGTGGGTAGGTGTGTGTGTAGATGTGTGTGTGTAGATGTGTGTGTGTGTAGGTGTGTGTGTGTGTAGGTGTGTGTGTGTGTAGGTGTGTGTAGGTGTGTGTGTGTAGGTGTGTGTGTAGGTGTGTGGGTGTGTAGGTGTGTGGGTGGGTAGGTGTGTGGGTGTGTAGATGTGTGTGTGTGTAGGTGTGTGTGTGTGTAGGTGTGTGTGTAGGTGTGTGGGTGTAGGTGTGTGGGTGTGTAGGTGTGTGTGTAGGTGTGTGTGTGTAGGTGTGTGTGTGTAGGTGTGTGTGTGTGTAGGTGTGTGGGTGTGTAGGTGTGTGGGTGTGTAGGTGTGCACGAGCGCAGGTACCCATGCGTGCCAGAGCTATGAGATCTCCCTGGTTTGGAGTTACAGGCAGCTGTGAGATGCCAACCCACATCAGTGCTGGGATCCAAACTCAGGTCCTCAGCAAGAGAAGTACCTGTTCTTAACTACTGAGCCACCTGTCCTGCCTCTATTTATTTATTTGTTTTTGTTTTTCTAGACAGGATTTCTCTGTGTAGTTCTGGCTGTCTTGAAACTTGTTTTGTATACCAGGCTGGCCTTGAACTCACAAAGATTCACCTACCTCTGTCTCCTGAGTGATGAGATTAAAGGTGTGCATCACCATGGCTGGCTTATTTACTTATTTTTTTTAAAATATTTATTTTTTATTATGCTTACAATATTCTGTCTGTGTATATGTCTGCAGGCCAGAAGAGGGCACCAGACCTCATTGCAGATGGTTGTGAGCCACCATGTGGTTGCTGGGAATTGAACTCAGGACCTTTGGAAGAGCAGGCAATGCTCTTAACCACTGAGCCATCTCTCCAGCCCTTATTTACTTATTTTATATTAATAAAAAATATTAGGGGGCTGGAGAGATGGCTCAGAGGTTAATCACATGATGACTCCCAACTCTCTAGAATGAGATCTGGTGCCCTCTTATGCCTTGCACGCATACATGCAGGCAGAACACTATATACATAATAAATAAATCTTTAAAAAAATCTAGCTGGGTGGTGGCAGCACATGCCTTTAATCCCAGCACTGGGGAGGCAGAAACAGGTGGATTTCTGTGAGTTTGAGGCCAGCCTGGTCTAAAAATTGAGTTCTAGGACAGTCAGAGATGTTCCACAGAGAAATGCTGTCTTGAAAAAAATATTTTTTAGTTTATGTGAATGTGTATGCACCTGCATGAGTGTATGTGTTCTGTGAGTGTGCAGGAGCCTGACAGCCACAGAGGTCCCATCACCTAGGGCTGGACTTAGAGACTGGTGTGAGCATCCTTTGGATGCTGGAAATCAAAACTGTTCCTTGGAAGAGCAGCCAGTCCTCCTAACCACTGAGTCCCTGGTCTTCACTATTAACACAGGGTTGATCTCATAGTATCGTGTTTTTTCTTTCTTTCTTTTTTCAGACAAGATCTTGCTATTATTCCTTTGCCAGTGATGAGACTTGCGACCTTCTGCTTGTAGGGGCAATAATCTTCACTGACCTATTAAAGGTCCGTGTGATTTTGTGCTTTCTAAACTGTGAGGAACATGACCTTGCCACTCCCTTAAGAAAGAAGGCAGTTTCCCCTACTTTCTTTTTTCCTCTGCCCTGAGGCAAGCAGATCCCAGACCTAGGCTGTGTCTTCCGCCTGATCCGAGAACAGAAGTAACACAGAGTGGAGTCACCAAGGACCCTGTCTCAAACACAATGTCCACAAAGGAAGCATTGGTGTGTTTATTGCTGAGATATGTTGTATGATAAGCTAATTAAAAGACATCTGCCTGCGAGTATTATTTACGTCATCACCAGAACGTCTTGACTGGAGGACTGGAAGAAAGGGCTCTTTCTAGCTCCTGAATCCTAACACCACATCTTCTCCACGTCCAATCCAGCCTCGGGCAGCTCACGACAGGCCATTAGGGGACCTGAGCCAAGGCCACTCCGTCAGATTGAGGAGTCGAATGGAGAAGATGAGTGTGGAACAAGGTTCACCCCACACAGTACTCAAGTGACTTGCTTGGTAATTGGTCTGTGTTCCTGTGCAGAATCTAGACCCTGACTCTTGAAGCTCTTTTCATTAGAAAATAGAGAAAATGAAGATGTGGATGACAGGACACAGAGAATTTGTTGTTATTCATTTACCTTGTGTCTGTATGGGCATATGGGTGGGCACATGTACGTGGAGGCAAGAAGCTGACGGAGGGTATCTTCCTCGGTTGCTCTCCTTTGTATATGTAGGCAGGTTTCCTCGCTGGAACCCAAGGCCTGCTGACGTGGCTTTCCTATCTAGCCAGTTTGCTCTGGAGATCCCCTGTCTCTGCCTCTCAACACGCCCATCTGGCTTTTATATGGGTGCCAGAGATCCCAACTCAGGTTTCTAGAGTTTGAGTGGCAAGTACTTCCTGAGCCCTGTGGTGAATCTTCTTCATTCTTTCTCTCTCTCTCTCTCTCTCTCTCTCTCTCTCTCTCTCTCTCTCTCTTTCTTTCTTTCTTTCTTTTTTTCTTTCTTCCTTGGCAGGATTTCTCTATGTAGCCCTGGCCCTAGCTGTCCTGGAACTAGCTCTGTAGACCAGGCTGGGCTCAGACTCACAGAGACCACTGATTTCTGTCTCCCCACTGCTGGGTGGGATTAAAGGCATGTACCACCATGCCTGGCACTCCATTTTTTTTTTTCCTGAGACAGGGTTTCTCTGTGGCTTTGGAGCCTGTCCTGGAACTAGCTCTAGTAGACCAGTCTGGCCTCAAACTCACAGAGCTCCAACTGCCTCTGCCTCCTGAGTGCTAGGATTAAAGGCATGCGCCACCACGGCCTGGCTTTTTTTTCTTTTTGGATCTGAGGACCGAACCCAGGTCCTTGCACTTACTTGGCAAGAAGCGCTCTACCACAAAACCCTGGCACTCCAATTTTTAAGAGACCATTTTATTTCATTTAAGAGATTTGTTGCTGACTGTGATGAGATACACATCTAGTCCCAGCATTCATGAGATGGAGGCAGGAGAATCAGGAGCGGAGGCAGGAGAATCAGGAGCGGAGGCACGAGCATCAGGAGTTCAAGGCTAATCTGGGCTACACAAGACTCTAAAGAATCAAAAAGTTGCTATTAGCCTGGAAATGCTGACCTTCTTGTATTTTTGGAATTAAATGTGTGTATAAATAAAAAGATAATGATAACAAATGGCAGTATTTTCAGTGAAGTCACTAAAAATACAGCTGTCCTCGCTGGCCCCTCCCCTAATGCTTCCCTGGGGCAAGAAATTCTCAAACTCAGGAAGTGCTATTTCAAGTGTGAAGGATGAGCACGCGAGGAGAGGCACAGTATGTCCTCAAAGGTGGGCCAGGAACAGCGCTGTGGAGGCCTCAAGGGACAGCAGAGTCCGACCCACAACTGGGCACGAGTTCATAGCACACATTTGAGTGCTCTGTGAAAGGAAGCCCAGCTCTGCCCCCCACCCCCCCAAGCATGTGATTGGCTGTTCTGACTAAGGTGTGGTGGGTGACCAGAGGGACAGAGTCGACATCACTATCTCTTTCTGGAAGCATTGCTGACAGAGTGTGAAAACTACAGTAAGTGATAAGGGGGGCTCTAATTAAACCCCGGTTAAGTGAGGCGTGAGGCAAGGGGTGGGACTTAGCTGGGTCAGGGGAGAGGTTGGTGGTGCCCACACTATCAACTACCCACTAAAGGAAACAGAGACAGCCTGGGCACACACAGTCAGGTTGACTATGATTCCTTTAACCAATTCTTGGTGTGAACGACCCAGCGTATGTAGGAGCCGGAAGACTAGGGCAAGGGCTCTCTTCCTTCACTATGAAGGTTAGTGTGGCCTGTCCTAAGAGGATACAGGGACTCCCAAGGCAGGAGAGATGAAAAACAGAGCTCAAATCCCTTGGACAGAAGAAGGAGAAACTTGAATTTGTCCTGTGGTCTTGTGCACAGCAACTGGCCTGTCTGGCAGTAGGAGAGGATCCTGCCAAGCCTTGATTCTCCAGGGGTGGCCTGGGAGCCCGGGTCTATCACACGCACTCCATCAGGTCCCGTCTGGAAACCGTCCTGGGCTGAGATGGTGAATCGAGATCCTAGGAAAGGTTGGGCCTGAGTCAGTCACAATGATTACGGGAGGGGGGATGGGGGCGGCAGCATTTGGGGGCACGTTAAGGACAGGAATGAGTGAGAGGGTGGTGCAATAGACAGCCAGAAATAGCCTAGAATGTGAAGATTGGGAACCAAATGGGAAAAGAGGTGTGAGCTGAATGCTCAGGTCAGAGATGATGGAGTCGTGTTAGCCTAAACTGTAACTTCGAGCCAGGGGTCTGGTTAGAGTGGGCCACTGGAGGAAGAGGAGAGGAGAGAGAAGGAAGTAGGCAGAATCAGGGATCTTGGTATGGTGGTACATGCCTGTAATCCCAGTACTTTCCCGAAGGATCCAGAGTTTGAGACCCTATCTCAAAATAAACAAAAAGCGCTAAAAAGCTGCAAAAGAGCTGGTCAGAACAAGTATAGGTACAGCAATCTCAGCTCTCTGTATAGATAACCACAAAGCATTTGGGGGGAATGACACAACTTGTCCTCAAAATGTAAGGTTAGGGAGCAGGTGAGGTTGTTAGCATAGAAGTCAGAAATTCCTCCAGGGTTGCATCGCTGGCTTGTATCAAAACGAGCCTGCTTTCCCACACTCCTGTCCCAAGGCAGACAGCCTCGGAAGAGTCATCCTAAAAATTTAAAACGCTGTTCTCATGAGGTTGAGCTCAAACTCGCACAGGGCTGGCGCGGAGCCGACCCGGGTCGCAGAATCGCGGCCTGCACGGTACCCACACCGGATCCACCCGGCGCTCAGTCTCCGCCCCATGGGCGGCGGCGGCACCCGCTGCCCCAGGTTCACGCTGGAGTTACCAGCACGTTCCCTGGGTCTCAGCGCTAGGGGGCAGCGCGGTACCGGTTGACCCTGACCCTGCTGGAACGCACCTCTGGGTGCTCTGGGGCTCGCCGGGGCGGAGAACTGCAGTCCCCGAATCACGGGCAGGGGGCGCTCGCGGGATGCCCCGGGTCAGGGCCGGGTGGGGCGGAAAGCACAAGTCCTGCCACCCGTCGGACCAGCGGGCCACTGTGGGAAATCCCTAGAGGCGCGGCGTGGGCGAGAAACCACAGGAGGGAGCAAGGAGGTCCCCGCGGGGCGGCACAGCTACTCGCTGCTCGCCCGGCACCTTCCACCGGCGTGAAGAGGAGTGGAGAGTGACAGAGACTCATTTGCGTGCAAAAGAGGGAGATTTTCCGGTCTGTAGCGAGGTATAACTAGAGCCACTATAACCGCATCCCCACCACACAAGCGCCCACCAGAAGGCGCAAGGACCCCTTTGTCATTATACAAACATTTTTGCCGGGGAGCCCACTATAGCCGCATCCCCATCACACAAGCGCCCACCAGAAGGCGCAAAGACCCCTCTGTTATTATACAAATACTTGTGCCGGGGGCATTAACGTGAGCCCACAGGGAACCAAGCAGGTTCCTTTGCCAGAACAAGTACACACGTACACACGAAGCGCCACCTAAAATGTCTGTCACTCATTAAACACATAGCCCGAACCTAGGACTGTGCCAGACACATCCAGGATAAGGCAGATGTGGGTGTTAACCTGACTTTCCTGACTGTGCCCCTCAAGGCAGGGCTTGGTAATTCTCCCACTCCTCCCTAGAAATTCACTTACACAAGCGCTTTAGTAGATCACGTGGATTTTATTGAAGGCTTCAGAGCAGAGCAAAGAAAGGAGATTTGCACACAGGGCAGAGGGTGCAACTTCAATCTTCCAGGAAGTTCTTCCCTTTTTGCCTTTTTGCCTGATTCTAATGGACCCTCTATTTAAGCAGCCTCTGAATTTTGCCTACCTTTAGCTGCGCCCTCCAAGATCTTCCACCAGGTTTTAGCACATCTTCCCCGGCTGTTGACGCAGAGAGGAGTGGCTAGGTGCTGCATCTCCTAAATGGCTCGCGGGACTGCTCAGCAGTCTCTCATCACCAGCACTGACTTCTACAGTTAGTCAGCAGTAACAGCCCCTTCTCCTTCCTTTTCTTTCTTTCTGTACGTGTACACGGGTGTGGATACCCACCCATGTGCATGTGCAGGCCAGAAACCAGTTGAGGGTTTTCTTTTATTGCTTTCCACCTTAATTTTTATTGCATTTATTTGTTTGTGTGCGCGCATGGGCACACAAACTCACACTTGTAACGGTCAGAGGACAGCTTGTGGGAATCAGTTCTCTCTATATATAATGTAGGTCCCGAGGATCAAACTGGGGTACTCAGGCTTGGGGGCAACAGCCTGCACTCACTGAGCCATCTCACCAGCCCTCATCTTATTTTTTGAGCCAAGGTCTCTTACTGAACCGGGAACTCACCATTTTAACTAGACTGGTTGGCCAGTAAATCCTGGGGATTTACAAGTACCATCAGTGAGCGCTGGGGATTTGAACTCTGGTCCTTAGGCTGACTCAGCAAGTACTATACCCGCTGAACTTTCTCTCCAGCTCCCATGCGCCCCTACCTCAGCACATACCTTCTCCCATCCAACTGGCCTAGAAAGCTCCATGACATAGGAATTATTCCTGCTTTGCAGATAAGGCAACGGAGGCTTAGGGAGGTTAAGTAACTTCCTCAGTTTCGTATGTAATAGTCACAGAACCAGCATACCCACTCAGACAGACAGTCCCTTCCCTTCTACAAGTCACTGCGGAGAAGAGCAGATGGAAAAGCCACATCTCGTGCAATGTCCTTGTTGTGGCTGGGAGCACTGACCATTGCCAACGTGGGCTCCACATCAGAAGAGTGTGTGCTGTCCCTTGCTAAATTCTGTAACTCTAGCATTTGGATTTGAAGCAATGTTTCTCAGACACAGAAATTATATTAGGTCAGGCATAACATCGCATATTGGAGTCTGAAATAGGAGAATTATGAACTTGAGGCCAGTCAAGTGAGACCCTGTCTAAAAATTAGAATCACTAACAGCGTAAAAAGAAATTGTCAGAAAGCTAAATTGGATAACTTAATTATTCCTTTACATTGTTCAAATACAGGTGGAAGTGTGTGTCCCCGACTGCTCCTCTCAACCCTTTGGAAGGTAAGTCAGCAGTAGAGCGATTTCTCCTCTTCCACTGGGGATTTCTCTCGTGGAGACTTTTGACATGTGGTACTTTAAATTGTAAGTCTTTCTCGCAGTCTCTCAGATTTTGGGCTAACTATAAGTATTATATATAAGCGCTCTGTAAATATTGCACGCATAAGAGCAGGAAGCAGACCCTTGTACGATGACATCTAGGTTCCACACATTTCATCTTAAAATTGTGCGTGCGCATGGGTGTGCACAGATGGAGCCCGGGGGTCTACCTCAGCCTTGTTCTCAGGTGCCATTCACCTTACTGTTTTAAGACAAGGTCTCTCCCTGGGTTGATAAGCAGGCTAGGCTGGACAACCAGTGAAACCCCAGGGGTCTCCCTGTCTCTGTCTCCCCAGCACGCAGATTATAAGCACTCATTTTTAAACGTGGGTTCTGGGGATTGAATTTATGCTAGCAAGGCAAGTGCTTGGCCTGACAGAGCCATCTGCCCAGTTCTCTAAACATAATAATTGCAATGACCTGTGGGTTGGGTACTTTTATTTTTCAAAAACATTTCTAGTGCCTTATTGTATTCCCAGCACTGGGAAGGGAGGCACAGGAGTTCAAGGACAGCCCGTGCTACACGACAAGCCCCTGTGCCAAAACAAAGATGTTTAACATGGAAGTTTAATGTACATGTGCCGGAATGCACAAATCTCCTAGTTTTCAACAAGCACAGGAACTCACATAACCATCACCACAATCAGTCAAGGCATCGAACATTTGCCGTGCTCCAGAAAGTTCCTTTCTATCCGCAACAGTCAAACCGATACATGTCCGATACAGCTGAGCGGTAGTCTGCCACGTGAATGCATCCGTTTGTTGGGTCCTTATGTGTTGATGGACATGTGGGGTTCACGTCTTTGGTTATTTTCACACTGCTCTGAACATGGACATAGATTTTTAATTTTTTCTGAATATGTACTCAGGAATTATTCTGAACACATATTGAATTTTATAAGATACCACCAAATGGTTTTTTGAAAGATGTCCTTTTACTATTATTTGGGAAAAAGGCAAAACTGAGTCCCAGACAGGTCAAATTACCTATCTCAGAATAACTCGCACAAACACAGCGTTCTGGAGTTTCTCTAATTGGGAAGATATTTTAAAAGGAAGCCAAGGTCGGGCGAAGGAAAGGCAGTGGCGTGGTAGGAAGAGACAAAAACCGAGGGGAGCCACCTCTGAACTCTGCCCTGAGCGAGGGCATCTCCCGTGTAGTCAGTCAGGGGTCTGCTATCCAGGCTGAGCCCCGGGGTTTAGCCACTCCTTGTCATCTTCTCAGGCTCCCGGCCCGCCACTCCCTGCAGCCCAGACTGCCGGCCCGGAAGCGGCGGCGAGCAGGCGCGCGCAGCAGTCAGCAGCCCTTTAAAGCCGGGACTCCGGGCAGCACGAGGCTGGAACGTTTCCCGGAGCAGTTCTCCGTCTATCCTGCAGAGGGAGCCACCGTCCCCAACGGAGGCCGGTCCAGGGCTGCTTTGCATCTCAGAGGGGAGGCCCGGAGCCCACTCCGGCTTTTGGCGGGAGCATTGCAGAAGCCTGCGCCCAGCCTCCCATCCCAGCAGTCAGTCCAGCGCACGTTCAACTATCCTTTTTCTCTTTTGTCCTCTGAGTGATTTTTTTTTTAAAGGACGCTGCTCATATAGAGAAGCAAAATGAAACATCTCGGCTGAAAAGCACCCACTCGAAGATTCTAATGGAGTTGCCGACACTGAAGCAGAAGTGGAGAAAAAAGATTTTTAAATGTTGGTATTTCACACACACAGCCATTTGAACCAGAAAATGCCATCCAACATACAATGGGTAATTGACTGAGTAGAAAGCAAACACATTTTCATCAATAAAATGGAAAAGGCCTTTTTTTTTTAAGCCTAAAGATTCACTCGTAGGAAGTCTAATTTATTTTCACTTGTCCTTTTGCTCTAATATTTTCGTTTCCTTGAAAGGAAGAAGTGGAAACCTTAAGTGGCCTTGAGGAAAGGAAACAAAAACCCAAGAGGCCTCGTCACTCCTGACTTGTCGGCAGGTATCCCTTGGGTCTCTGGCTAAACACTCCAGAAGTGAGAGCTGGCGATTTCACTAGACAGAGGGAGAGAAGCCGATCAGTGAGCACTACAAAATGCAATGTCACAGACACAAATAGCCACTAGTGAAAATTCATTGCGCTAAGACTGTCATCATCCTACCAAAACTGGACACGGCAGGAAGCACCTGTTCCCCAGCGCTCTAGTTCTGGTTGACCTCAAATTCATTACGTAGCTGAGACTGACTCTATGCTGGGATTATAGCTGTCAGATTGACTGAATTTAAAAAAAAAATAAAAATAAATTAAAAAAAAGTAAAAAAGCGGCAAGTGTTCTTTTCTTGTTGTTCTTTTCTGGTTGTTTGAGACAGGGTTTTGCTGTAGCTTTGGAGCCTGTCCTGGAACTAGCTCTTGTTGGCCTCAAACTCACAGAGATCCACCTGCCTCTGCCTCCGGAATGCTGGGATTAAAGGCATGTGCCACCACTGCCCAGGGCAGCAAGTGTTCTTACCACTGAGTCATCTCTCAAGTCCTGATTGACTGGCTCTGGATTTTTAATTTTTTTTAACTATGCTGAGAATCAGAGCTAGGGCTCTGTGCTTGTCTCCTGTCACAGAGCTACATTTCTGCTCAAAATTTAACTTTTCAAATAGACAAGATTTAAATAGCAGAAAATAATTTTCTACTTTTTTTCTTATTTTTCTTTTTTTCTTCTTTCTTTTTTTTTGGGGGGGGAGGATGGGTTGGAGACAGGATTTCTCTTCATAGCCCTTGAGGAATTCACTCTAGACCAGGCTGACCTCAAAGTCAAAACTCAAAGATCCCCCTCCTTTTGCCTCCTCAGTGCTGGAACTAAAGGTATGCACCATCACCACCCAGCTAGCCCAGCCTATCTGTAACTTTGTGTCTGTGTTGTTTTTTTTTCCTTTATTTTTTTAACTATAAACTGATTGGCCCATTAGCTCAGGCTTCTTATTAACTCTCATAAGTTATATTAGCTCATTATTCTTGTCTATGTTGGCCACGTGGCTTAGTACCCTTTTTGGTGAGGCAGTTACATCTTGCTTGCTCTGTGGCCAGATAAGGACAGCAGAACAAGCTTTCCTTTTCCCAGAATTCTCCTGTTCTCATTTCCCGCCTCTGCTTCCTGTCTGGTTGTCCCACCTATACTACCTGCCTGGCTACTGACCAATCAGCGTTTTATTAAAATACAATTGACAGGGTACAAACCATTGTCCCACAGCACTCACCCCCCTTTTTTTTAAGGAACAAGAACTCTGAATCTAATATTCTTTGTTTAGCTTTTCTCCTGACCATTATCCATAACAACTTGTAACCAACATTCTAGATAAAGGAAAATATTCATAGTTCATTTTTGGGGAATGTGGGTGTAGTTTTCCAGGCTACTTCCTGCTAGTTGGGGGGTGCTGATAATCGCATGGGGACCTAAAGAAAATTAATAATTATCATCAAGTCATGACTGGCGTATCCTGTGAGGCTTGATCATCTCAGGCAGCAGTCTTGAATCTGTTCTGGATGTAGAACTCAAATATCTGGGTCATCTGCTTCTATCAGAGATTTCTCAGGTGGTCTTCCTTGATCAAACCTGATTTTTCTTAACTCAGAATGAATCCATAGCCTCTCATTTCCTGTGGAAACAAAAGCAAAACCTCTTTTTCGGTGAGGCAGTTACATCTTACTTGTTCTGTGGCCGGGTCAGGACTGTAGACAAAGCTTTCCTCTTTCCAGAATTCTCCTGTTCTCCTGTTTTGTTTTTCAAGACAGGGTTTCTGTGAGTAACAGTCCTGGCTGTCCTGGAACTCTCTTAGTAGGCCAGCTGGCCTTGAACTCCCAAAGATCCCTCTGCCTCTGCCTCCCAAGTGCTGGGATTAAAGACATGCGTCACCACTGCTTGGCATCTGCAACACTTTCAACAAACTGTTCTTCTAAGGCGTCTCCCAGACTCTACTTCACAGTGAGTAAAGGGTCCAAGTGCGGGGTTTCTTCGTGTGTGTAGCTCTTCTGTTTGTTGGTCACGTGAAAAGTAGTGCTCCCCACATTGTTCCTCACCTTGCTTTTCCTCTTAGTAGTTTTTTATTTATTTTGAGACAGGATCTCACTTATAGTCCTTGCTTATCTGGAACTTGCTTTGTAGGCTGTCCTGGAACTCACAAAAATCTGCTAAGCCTGTTTCCCTAGGGCTAGGACGGAAGGTGTAGGACACCACCCTCAGCCTCACCCTCAGCCTTAATAACTTGAAGGTCTCACTTCACGGAGAGCACACATCTCATCACTCTTTTTTAATAACCCGATAGTATCCCATTGCATTAGTATAATCCATATTTTAATTATTCAGCCCTCTTATCTACGGGCATTCAGTTTTCCGCAGTAATTTTGCTATTGCAAACAAATTAGAATGGCTATTATGCATATCATTTTGCACTTCCATTTTAACTAAGTTCCTAGGATTGCAGTTTGCAGAGTAGCGAGTCATGCACTTCCAGTTTGGAGTGACACTATCATACTCTCCCTGCTGGACTTTCCCACACTGTGCCCCATCTCCCTCATTCTCTCGCCAAAGGAGCGTTTTTTTTTTTTTTTTTTTTGGTTTTTCGAGACAGGGTTTCTTTGTGGCTTTGGAATCTGTTCTGGAACTAGCTCTTGTAGACCAGGCTGGCTTCGAACTCACAGAGATCCGCCTGCCTCTGCCTTCCAAGTGCTGGGATTAAAGGCCACCATCACCCCTGGCAATGATGGAGTTTTTGTGTTGTCTGTAGCGTGATACGTCACAAAGGTGACGTGGGCCTGTAATCCAGAGTCAGGGAGTCTGAAGCAAGAGGAGTCTGACTTCAAGGCCAATCTAGGTTATGCAACCTCTAAAAAACTATGAGTGTGCTGGCTGGTGACGTAGCTCATTGGTGTGAGGGCTTGGGAGAATGTTTGCCGTGTGTTCAGGAAGCTCTGGGTTTGACTCCCCAGCTCTGCAAAACCTTAGCAAGTGCCTGTAATCCAGGAGACACAAGGATCTGGAGTTAAAGGTTATCCTTGGCTGCATAAAGAGTTCAAGAGAAAAGAAAAAGCTGGGTGGTAAGAGCGAATGCCTTTAGTCCCAGCCCTTGGGAGGCAGAAGCAGGCAGATCTGTAGGTTCGAGGACAGCCAGGGCTACACAGAGAAACCCTATCTTGGAAAAAAACAACAACAACAAAAAAAAAAAGAATTCAAGGTCACCTGTCTTCTCTCTGAGTTTCAGGTCAGATTTGTTTACACTGCAAGTTCCAGGACAGCCAGGACTAATGTAGAGAGACCTTGTCTCTGAATAAACACATAATAAGTGAGTACAGTGTTCAGGGTCAATCTGGGATGTATGAGCGCGTGTCTCAAAAATAAACATAAGTAAATAAATATAGCAAGCCAGGTGGTGGTGGTGCACGCGTTTAATCCCAGCACTCGGGAGGAAGAGGCAGGCGTTGGAGGCCAACCTGGTCTACAAGAGCTAGTTCCAGGACAGGCTCCAAAGCTACAGAGAAACCGTGTCGAAAAGCCCAAAATAAATAAATAGATAAATAAAACAAGCAAATAAATGATTACATAGTTTTGTGTATGTGTGTGTGTGTGTGTGTGTGTGTGTGTGTGTGTGTGTGTGAGAGAGAGAGAGAGAGAGAGAGAGAGAGAGAGAGAGAGAGAGAGAGTGTTCCACGGGGATCATGTCAGTGAGTCATGCAGCAAGGAACAAACATGGCAATAGGAGCAGAAAGCTGAGGGCTCATGTCTTGAAAGGCAATTAGGAAACAGGGAGCAAACTAGAAAGGCCCGCCTCCAGAGACACTCTCTCCAACAAGGCCTCAGGTTCTAATCCACAAATAGTGCTAATAGTGCTAACTGGGGACCAAGCATTAAAATGCCAGACAACGAGACAGCACACTCAACCCTGCAGGTGCCTCCCACCTTTTGTTTGAGACAGGATTGCTTATTGGCCTGGAAC
This sequence comes from Microtus pennsylvanicus, assembly GCF_037038515.1. Classification (NCBI taxonomy): domain Eukaryota; kingdom Metazoa; phylum Chordata; class Mammalia; order Rodentia; family Cricetidae; genus Microtus; species Microtus pennsylvanicus. The sequence goes on along the minus strand of NC_134580.1, from coordinate 97,234,858 downwards.
TTTGTCAAGTAGGCTAGGCTAGCTGGTCAACAATTGTCGAGAGTCTCTTGTCTTTTCTGCCAATCTTGTGCATTTTGGGTTTACAAGCATGGACATCTTTTCATGTGAGTTCTGGGGATCCAAGTTCAGGTCCCCACCTTTTAAAGGCAATTACTTGACTGACTGAACCCCACCACCAGTGCCTTGTCTTTTGTTATATTATATATTATGTAATAATATAATAATTTGTGTGCGTGTGGTTTTTGTGTGTGTGTGTGTGTGCTGGGAATTGAACTAAAGCCTCCCGTGGGCTGGGCACACACTCTACCTAAGCTATAGTCTTTGTTTTGTTAGTGCTTTTTAATGACTCGGGGGCTGTGATAATGGATAGTATTGACGGCACAGTATGGAAACACATCTCAATATTTTGCATTCATCCTTATGGGAGTAATTTCCATTTATAAATTGAAGCAGAAGTGGAGAGCTGTTCACAGGCCTGCAACGCTCCTCTTGCATAACGCTGTTCGGGAGAGACTTCCCCGCCTGGGAACTGGATTTCCACCTCCCGTATATTTCAGGGAACCCATGTGATAAGTTTGTATTAATGGCATGGAATAGAAGCGATCCTGCCCCACTTTCAGGCCCAGTTAGAAATGGGCGTGCCTTTCCCAAGTGTTCTCTGTTCTAATTGGCTGCAGAGGATAGCCTGACTTTAGAGGTTGGCAGAGTCACGTGATAGAAGAATTGCCGGAGCCTCGACTACCAGAAAGAGGACAGTTCCACTGCCTAGGAATGTTAGCTCTAAACTGTTCCGTGATAAATAGTCTCCAGTTGCGTAACACCTCTGAAATGCTGGAGCTACTGGGCTACAGCAGCTAGTGTCGTAAAGTAAAGCTCCTCTCCCAGCTTATAGTTTTCTGGGATAACTTGAATGTGGACCACAGATCAATCTTCAAGGTCAGCTCTGTAAATTTGATCCTCTGAGCCGGGCAGTGGTGGCGCACGTCTTTAATACCAGCACTCAGGAGGCAACAAGATGAAATTTTGGTATGTATTAAAATGATATGGCTAGCTGGGTGTGATGGCAAACACTTTTAATCCCACACTATGTAGGGAGAAGCAAGTGAATCTCTAAGAGTTCAGGGCCAACCTGTTATACACATAGGGTGGCCAAACCCTGTCTAAGAAAATAAATACTGGCTGGGCTGTGGTGGTGCATGCTTTTAATCTCAGTACTCGGGAAGCAGAGCCAGGCAGATTCAAGGCCGGCCTGGTCTACAGAGTGAGTTCCAGGACAGCCTGGACTGTCACACAGAGAAACCTTGTTGGAAGGAAGGAAGGAAGGAAGGAAGGAAGGAAGGAAGGAAGGAAGGAAGGAAGGAAGGAAGGAAGGAAGGAAGGAAGGAAGGAAGGGAGAAAGAAAGAGAGAAAGAAAATCAAAGCTTTCAGGGATATTGGTTTGAAACCATTTTAACGGGTGTATCTGCTATTATTAGTTAAGATATGTAGCAGTTGATAAGTAATGAACGAAAAGGGGTTGTTTGTGGTGCATGAAAGAAAGAAGGGACGGTGATCCTCCATGAGATGCAGATCTCTCCCAGGCTAGAGGACTATAGCTTCCAGGACTGTGAGGAGCTCAACGGTAGAGCTCTTGTCTGGTGGATGTGAGGCTCTGGGTTCACATCTCAGGAAGGTGAGGCAGGAAGATCCCTTGAGTCTGAGACCAGTTTAAGCAATGAGCTGAGACCCTGTGTCAACAGAAAAAAGAAAGCACAGGAAAAAAAAAAGGGGGGGGGTCCCAATGTTTTAGACTGTCCTGTGTATCCCTGTGTATTCTCTTGTGATGGGTCTTTCTCTGTACCTCCAACTCCCAAATCATGACACGGAGATTTCTTATTAATTATGAAAGTTTGACCTTAGCTTAGGCTTGTCCCACCAGCTTTCATAACTTAAATTAAGCCATTTATTTTCATCTATGTGCTGCCACATGGCTCGTGGCTTTTACCTCCCCTTCTGCACATCCAGCTTCCTCTGCATCCAACTGGTGACCCTGCCTTTGCCTTTCTTCCTCTCCAAGTCCTCTCTGTCCCCAGAAGTCCCACCCAATCTCTTCCTGCCTAACTGTTGACCATTTGACTCTTTATTAAACCAATCACAGTGACACATCTTCACACAGCCTAAAAGAATATTCTACAACACTCTCTGAGTCTAATGATTCCCCCAAACATATATGCTTCCCTTTATTTAGAAGATTCTTTGTATTTGAAAACCAACATTAAAAATGGCACTGTGAGCCAGGTGGTAGTGGTGCACGCCTTTAATCCCAGCACTTTGGAGGCAGAGGCAGGCCGATCTCTAAGATGAAGACCAGCCTGTCTTTCAAGAGCTACGTATAGAAACCCTGTCTCAAAAAAAAAAAAAAAAAAAAAAAAAAACAAAAAACAAAGCAAAAGAACCAAAATCATGGCGTTGTGTACTGTGTCTGTAATCTCAGCTCTCAGGACATGGGGTGCAGGAGAATCAGAATTCATGCTCATCCCCAGCTACATAGTAAATTGGAAACCAGCTTGGGATAAATGGAATTCTGTCTCAAAAAAAACCAAGGGGAAGGGGCAGGAATCAAGAATAATAGATTCAAAACTTGAAGACCTGCAAATTTTTTCATGTCAAAATGCATACTGATAAGCAAACAGGACCTCACGCTAGTCCACCTCTGTCTTGGTGCTGACCTCAGTGGCAAAATGATATGTGTTCTGAGTGAAATCACCATAGCAACAATACATTATCGTTATAGGCCTCAGGGGGGCAGCATGCTGCAGCGTAGTGGAAATTCAATGAGTCTCACAGAATTTTACATTTCTAGTAGTGATGTTAAAGAAAAAAAAAGTAGGGGCTGGAGAGATGGCTCAGTGGTTAAGAGCATTGCCTGCTCTTCCAAAGGTCCTGAGTTCAATTCCCAGCAACCACATGGTGGCTCACAACCATCTGCAATAAGGTCTGGTGCCCTCTTCTGGCCTTCGGCATACACACAGATAGACTGTTGTATATATAATAAATAAATATTAAAAAAAGAGAAAAAAAGTAAAAAAAAGAAGATGGGGGGCTGGAGAAATGGCTCAGTGGTTAAGAGAACTGACTGCTCTTCCAGAATACCCAGGTTCAATTCTAAGCACCCACATGGGAGCTCACAACTGTGTGTAACTCCAAGATCTGACACCCTCACACAGACATACATGCAGGCAAAACATCAATGCACATAAAATAAAAATAGATAAATTACCTTTTAAAAAGAAACAGATGAAATTAATTTCAGCAATGTATTTTACTTATTTGTCTAATCTTATCTATCTATCTGTCTTGGTTTTTCGACACAGGGTTTCTTTGTATAGCCCTGACTGTCCTAGAACTTGCTCTGTAGACCGGGCTGGCCTCTAATTCAGAGATCTGCCTGCTTCTGCCTCCTGAGTGCTGGAATTAAAGGCATGCGCCACCACCGCCTGGCTTAAATATATTGTATTTTAATCTAACAAAGACTATATAACTAGTGTGGAAAAACTGAGATGCTTTGCATCCTTTTTGCACACTATTTTCATATTTCACCCCTTTGGCACCTCTCATTCTGCTCAGATGGTCATAGTCCAAGCTCAGTAGCTACCCTGCACATGGGCTGTGGCTGTGGCATTAGAACGGCCTTAAAGACTTCAGCCATGCTCCTCATTAAATCTTCACCAACCCTCTGTATCAGATTTATCATTTATATATGACCGCATTTTTTTTTTCTGGAAATGACCCTAAGACACAAAACTGTGATGGGAGATTCAGGCTGAAACCCAACTTTCCTAGTGGCCAGTGCAACCCCACCCCACAGCAAGGCGTAGATGCAGAGTCAGACAGAACTGCTTTGGAATCCTGTTTATGACATTTACGAGCTGGCTTACCTCAAGCCTATATTGTCACACTGACATTTGGTTCCATTGCATGAAAGATGGTGCTAATAAGAGCCCTGAGAGATTATTGCAGGATTAGGTGAGATAACGCATGCAAAGTGCAGCGAGTACCCATCGCGGCCAGTGCCCCTCAGAACAGGGTGGTTATTACCTTGACAACCAGCCCGAGCTCACTCCGTCCTCCACACAGCTTGCCAGAAGCTTTTTCTTCTTCTGCAACAAGGTTGATTCTTAATGTGTGATTTTTTTACTGAGAACCAGCGACCTGGCTGGTTGTTCTGACTCCAAGGCCAGTCTTGTCCCTCTACACACTGATATTATCTTCCAACACCACGGTGTGACGGCACGACAACCCTCAAAGCAAGCCTGGAAATGTTTGAAGTCAGACTGCACAGTCCCATTGTGAGACCCCCCCCATCTCCAGAGTCATCCAGGCCTTGAGGCTCACAGGCATTCCTGTCACTTGATTCTGGGACTGTTTGCCCCTTTGTCCCCTCTGAAACCTTCTGAGCAGAGGATGCAGAATGTCCCCAAGTAGGAGTTGAGTGTTCTTGCAGCCTCCTCTCTGCCTGCCACCAGTATCCTCACTTATCTGTAGTGTTGGTAACATGACCCATTGCCCCAGTGCCAGGCTCAATGCCCACAAGCCAGTAACAGCGTGTGTTTTACCACCCTGAAAGAAATACTTTAATAAAATATGTGGCTGGTATATCAAACCCCCAAGTAGATATACTATGGTGTGTGTTCATCTGAGCACTCTCTCCAGGTAGTGACTGTCCTGTCCCTCAGAGTATCTTAGCATATGTGCCGTCACAGAGGAATAGGGTTACTAAAGACAGGTCCACGAAAGATGGATGAATAAATAATGAATTAATTATAGTTTCAGTCACACATTCAACATACATCTGCTGAACCCTTGCTACAGCCAGGGCTTAGGAAGAGCGCTAGGACAAAGAAAAAGGACAGAATTGCTACTTTCGCGGTCATCTGGAGGGGACTGGAGTTAGCAATCAGATATAGAATTACAAACTGTAGTGAGAGCTACACAAGAGAGGGACAGAGTGATGGGGAACAGGGTGCGGAGAGCTGATCTGGCCTGCCAGAGGGAGAGAAAGAAGGCTCTTCTCAGAGACCTACAAGCAGCCGAGAAGCACAGCCCCTGTGACGGACAGGAGCGTAGGGACTCATCTCAAAAGAAGGATCAAGTCGGTCATTCTGGTCTTGAATTAATTTACAAATGACAACATCACCCTGCCCCAACCCTCCAAGACAAGGTTTCTCCTTATAGCTCTGCCTGTCCTGAAACTTACTCTGAAGACCAGGCTGGCCTCGAACTCAGAGAGATCCACCTGCCTCTGCCTCCTGAGTGCTGGGACTAAAATTGTATGCTACCATTCCTGGTTTAATGACAACATCTTAAACGGGGGTTGGGGGGAGGACGGTTGGAGAGATAGCTCAGGAGGTAAGAACGCTTACTGTTTTTGTCAAGGATATGGGTCCACAGCACCCATGTCAGGCTGCTCACAACCATCTAGAACTCCTGGTCTGGTGGATCTGACACCCTCTTCTGCCTGTGTGGGCTTCTACATGCATGTGGTGCATATATATATACATTCAGGCACACATATGCACAGAAAATAAATACATCTTTTTCCGTTTTTTTTTTTTTTCGAGACAGGGTTTCTCTGTAGCTTTGGAGCCTGTCCTGGAACTAGCTCTTGTAGACCAGGCTGGCCTCGAACTCAAAAAGATCTGCCTGCCTCTGCCTCCCAAGTGCTGCGATTAAAGTCGTGCGCCACCCGGCTAAATAAATACATCTTTTTAATAAACGACTGCTTTGTTTTATGTTCATGAGTATCTCACCCACATGGAACTGGAGTTACCAATGACTATGAGCTGCGTGTGGGCGCTGGAAATGGAGCCTGCACCCTCTGCAACAACAGCCAATGCTGTGAACCACTGAGCCATCTCTCCAGTCTCAACAACAATTATGCAACTACTACCATGTCTCTTCCTCTTCCTAGATTTTAATTTTCACCAGGCGGTGGTGGCACATGCCTTTAGTCCCAGCACTTAGGAGTCAAAGCCAGGGGGATCTCTGTGAGTTTGATGCCATCCTCCTCCTCTCACTAGGCTTCCTCGTCAGAGTGACATTGTCTTTAAATCCTGCTGGGCAATCCCTGACCTAATGCCCTGTGTAATGCCCAGGGAAGACAGGGAAATCTGGAAGTCCAACTACTTCCTTAAGATCATCCAGCTTTTGGATGATTGCCCAAAAGGCTTCACTGTGGGAGCAGACAATGTGGGCTCCAAGCAGATGCAGCAGATGCAGCAGATCCGCATGTCCCTGCGAGGGAAGGCTGTGGTGCTGATGGGCAAGAACACCGTGATGCGGAAGGCCATTCGGGGGCATCTGGAAAACAACACAGCTCTGCAGAAACTGCTGCCTCATATCCGGGGCAATGTGGGCTTTGTGTTCACCAAGGAGGACCTCCGTGAGATTAGGGACATGCTGCTGACCAATAAGGTGCCCGTTGCTGCCTGTGCTGGAACCATCGCCCCATGTGAGGTCACTGTGCCAGAACACTGGTCTGGGGCCGGAGACGACCTGTTTTTTCCAGGCGTTAGGCATCACCACTAGAATCGCCAGGGGCACCCTTGAAATTCTGAGTGATCTGCAGCTGATAAAACAGGAGACAACTTAGGAGCCAGTGAGCCGCACGGCTGGCCATGCTGGCCATTTCCCACTTCCGCTTCGGACTGATCACACAGCAGGTGTTTGAAAAGGGCAGCTTTTACAACCTGGAAGTGCTTGACATCACAGAGCAGGCTCTGCACTCTGCTTCCTAGAGGGAGTCCGAAATATCGCCAGTGTTTGTCTGCAGATTGGCGACCCGACTGTTGCCCCAGCACCGCACTCTATCCGCAGTGGATACAAGCGGGTTCTGGCTCTGTCTGTGGAGACTGCGTGCGCCTTTCCGCTCTTCTACATAGCGAGTTCCAGGGCAGTCAGGGGTACACGAGACTCCATCTCAAGAAAAGATTTTCATTTAGCCTTCTCTCCAGCCCCCTGCTTGTCCTGCCTTGACTCTTCCCTCCCCTCCTCTTGTCTCCTTGCTTTCCCACTTTTTCTCCCTTTTCTTTGGAAGAAATCATGGGTTTGAGACAGATTGAACCGGAAATATCTTTTTAAACATTTATTTTGTTTATTATTAACATGTGTGAGTGTGTATATTCTATGTGTGGCATGTGAGTGTGGCACATGGTGGCAGGCTGTGTGTGTGTGTCTGTACGGCATGTGTACGTGTAACGTATGTGTTTGATGTGCGTGGCTGTGTGCTATGTATGCTTGTGTATGGTATGAGCACCGCAGACAACTTCTAGGAGCCAGTCTTCAGTTTATCTCCATCACGGGTTCCAGGAATTGAACTCAGGTCAACAGGCTTATACAGAGATCAGTCTTTACCCACTAAGCTAGCTCATCAGTCTGGAAGTAACTTCGAGACACCTAAGAAGTATGAATTTTTTTTTTTTGTGAGGGGAGGAGGGGGAGTATGGTTTTAACCCAGTATATTCCCATTCGCAAGCATTGGGATTTCAGCTGAGTGTGTTTCAACAAAGTATGGTCAACAGAGAGGTCAAGCAAGAAGCCTGAAGATGCCCAGAGGGTCCAGGAAGTCAGAGGTCATTGGTGACCATGGGAAAAGATGTTCTGCTGGGAGGCTAGAGTCAAAGAATGAATAGGAAGTTAAGAGATAGGGACAATGGGTGTAAGCAGCTCCCTTTAGAAGCTTGGTTATCTATTAGAGCATGCAACTCGGCTGCTAACACCTTCGCATTAGAATTCACGGCAGCCAGTGTCATATTTCAATAGAAGGAAAGCCATGGTTGTCAATGAAAACCCACATACTAAAGCGGAACTGTGCCCACCCCTCCCCGCAAAGCCGTGAAGCCCTGATTCTGGGAGATTGCTGTGTATATCACGGAGGCAACAAGACAAATGTGTTTCATTTGGGGGATGCACCTATAAACCTAAACAGCATGATCTGTGTGTGCAGATGGTTTGGGAGATAATGACTGATATGGGGTCTTTTTCAGCCTGCTCATCTACTAGGAGGAAGTGGTAGAAAGAGACGAATCACCGTGATGGATGCTTGCATCAGAATTGGTGACTCACAGCGTGCATCAGCACCCGGGTCTCCCCACACTGCCGGTGACACTTCCAACTCTGCTGAGGCCACCATAAAGCCAAGAGGCAGAGTCTGCTCTCGAGGCAGAGGCACGTGACACTCAGTCCAAGACCTACATGGGAAGGGAGGTGGCTTGGGGGACTGGAACACATAGTAATGTCACGACTTTGACATTCTTTGCCAGAGCAGGCTATTACGTTAGTCTTTGTAGATCTCAAACCTCAGACATTTGACCCATTTGGAGACACTAATGTCATTTACTTGGCACTCAGTAGAAACCAACACATGTGCCCAAATCTAACCCTAACTGTTGACATCTAAAACCTTCAGTCTGGAGGCCTGGGCTATAGAGTGGAGTCCTGGGCCTCTCTGTGATGTCCTGAGCTTGATCCCTAGCGTCACAGAAAACCATAACTATTCACTTTAATGGAGGGAGGACGCTAAGACATTCAAGGTCATCCTCAGCTACATAGCCTGGACTACATGACATCTGCCTCAAATGTGTGTGTGTGCGCACATTTCAGTGACAGTTCTCTGCCTTCTAATTTATCCTTTTTTTTTCCCTTGGAAGAAGCAGATTCTGGAAAGTTGATACACATGTTGGGAGAATAGAGAATGTCTGAAAACCTTCATTTTTGTTGTTTTTTTCCAACGTAAAAATTTCTCTGTGTAGCCCTGATTATCCTACCATTGACTATGTAGACCAGGCTGGCCTTGACCTCACAGAGATTGCTCCCTCTGCCAAGTGCTGGGATTAAAGGTATGTGCCACTATGCCTGGCATTAATGTCTGAAACTTTCAAGTTGTTCATCAAGATAAGCATATCACAATCACCAGAGACGCCTCACCAAGAGCAAGAACACGGGTGATTCCTTAAAACCAAATGCACACTTTTTGTTCAGGGTTTCTCTGTGTGGCAGTGGTTGTCCTGGAACTTGATCTGTACACCAGGCTGGCCTCGAACTCAGAGATCCACCTGCTTCTGCCTCCCGAGTAACAGCTCAGTACAAAGGCAGAGGCAGGAGGATCTCTGTGAGTATGAGGCCAGCCTGGTCTACATATCAAGTTCTAGAGCACCCAAGGCTACATGGTGAGACCTTGTCTCAAAACCAAACCAAACCCAAAACTTTACTTTGGACATACTTAAAATGTTCTACTTCCTCGACTGTGGCTGTCAGAGATGGGGTTCAGGTCTGAGTATCGGCTAGTGCCTGTTATCTATGAACAGACATCTGGTCCTTGCATCATCCCACTCCTCATTCAGGTTGCGAAAGACCCCAGGCTCCGGCGTATGGCATGATAACTGCCGTTAATAACAAGGATAATGACGCCAAGTGTGGCGGTGCATGCCTTTAGTCCCAGTACAGGTGTGTGTGTGTGTGTGTGTGTGTGTGTGTGTGTGTGTGTGTGTGAGGAAAGCAGATCTCTGAGAGCTCAAGGCCAACCTGGTCTACAGAGGATAGCCAGGGCTATGCAGAAAAACCCTGCCTCAAAACAAACAATCAAGGATAATGACAGTACATTTGAAATTTGCTAAAAGTAGATCTTAAGTATTTTTACCACACACATAAAGGTATATGAGGTGGTAAATATGTTAATTAGCTCAATTGTGGTAATAATGCATAGTTCAGATATTATATATACATATATGTATATATTTCAAAACATGTTGTACCACACACACATACACTTGTGAGCTTATGCTTTTTTTTTTGAGGCAGAATCTCCTTGTGTAGTTCCAAGTCCTGACCTCTGCCTCCAAACTGCCAGGATTGCAGGTGTGCACACCACCCCTGCTACACAGACAACTTTGATTTGTCAATTGTGCTACAACATAACTGGCCTTGAGAAGGTATCTGGGTTTGGCTATTTCTGGAGGAGAATTGGGGGTACAGACCCACAAAGCAGGGTGGCCATGCGGACTGAATCAGACGACCGGGAGTGTTCTGGAAGAGTCAGTCCTTACCCGGGGCAGACAACAGCCTGGCAGGGACTAGAAAAGGGGGGCAGGGGGTGGGCCGGGGCAGGACCCCCTGCCTGGAGAGTGGGACAATACAAATTACAATCACAAAACTCCCCCCTAGGGCTGCCAGCCCTAGCTTAGGTACTGAATGAAGATAAGAAAGTAAGAAAAGGCTATTCTGCTTTCTGAGGTGTTTTTTCTCAGGTATGGCGGCTGCTTTCAGAAACCTGACTGGGCCTCAGGGATGAAGTGAGAGACAATGTGGGAAATGGGGGCTACAGGAAAAGCCGGCAAACAGCAGAGCCACAGCCCCCAGCATGGCTTTGAGTCCTGGCTGGGAGAGGGAGAGAGCAAGCAAGAGGTGGGGGGGGTAGTTCTTCCTCCTGGGCTTTTCTACGGTGCCAAGTGGCCTCGGCTGCTCTGTTAGCGAAAGCCTTGGGAGCTCTTGGCCCTCCGTGCTGTAGGCCTTGGGCTCTGGTTTGAGTACATGGCCTCCAGTGTCTTTTCATCTGTCCGGACAACCATGTGTTAGCATCTTAAGACAATGCACACGTTTACATTATCTCAGAACACTTATCACTCTCAGGCTCACTTCCGTCTTCCACCGCGAGGGTTATGGGGAGAGAACGGAGACCCGCAGGCTTGACAGCGAATGCCTTTACCCGCTGAGCCATCTTGATGGCTTCGATGTTTTTTGTTTTTGTTTTTTTTTTAAACAGACTTCAAGAAAAAGGCGATACAATGATATTAAGGTCATTATTTATTGACAAAACTATCCATTTATAAAGAGGATGCTGCTTATACATTTTTTTAAATTTATTTATTTATTAAGGATTTCTGCCTCCTCCCCGCCACCGCCTCCCATTTCCCTCCCCCTCCCCCGATCAAGTCCCCCTCCCTCACACAGGTCAGGGAACCCTGTTATTTGTTTTTTTAATAGAGACAATATAATCCAGTGTTTCCGAGAGAAGATTCTGGAGCCAGCTGACCAGAGCTGAAATTCCAGCTCACCTATTAACCAGCTTTGTGACCGTGGGCAGTTCCTTACCCCCTCTGTGCTTCAAGTTCCCTGTCTATAAAATAGTGTGATAATTGCATCTGCTTCATCGGTTTTTGTAAAGATAAAGCAAGATCACACACAAAGGCCAGATCAACCCAGGTACTAGCAACACCTGGTAAGTGTGAGCCATTTCTTGTGGCGTTTGAGGGTTTGGTTTTTCGTTTCTTCCCAGCTCCCTTGGAGGGTCTGTCCTGAGTCTTTCCTGCAAGTTGGTGGCTGCTTAGTCCTCACTCAGGTGGGGAGAGGTGGGTGGGCATCGGACCTGCCTCAGGGTCGATGAGATCAGTAGCTGCCAGGGCCGAGAGTCCAGAGCATTCTTTCTCTCCATTCCCATTCCTCTTTCCTCCCCACCCCCTTTTCCTCTCCCTATCTTTTCCTTTGGCTGTGTTTGAAGTCTGAGCCTGGAGCATGCTCTACCACTGGGCTACACCCTCAGCTCCATCGTTTCTAGTTTATTTACTAGTTGGGGTCCCTTATTTAAAACATACTTTGCCTTCTGTTTGGTTACACAAAGATAAAACTCAATAAAAAGCTAGCCGGGCGGTGGTGGCGCACACCTTTAATCCCAGCACTCGGGAGGCAGAGGCAGGTGGATCTTTGTGAGTTCGAGACCAGCCTGGTCTAAAAGAGCTAGTTCCAGGACAGGCTCCAAAACCACGGAGAAACCCTGTCTAAACCCTGTCTCGAAAAACCAAAAAAAAAAAAAAAAGCTAGACTGATGGTTTGACTCTTTACTTGTTTTCAAGATCATGTCTACCATTTTCTCAAGCTATTATTGATTAATTAATTTATTTACTTAATTTTTGGTTTTGTTGGTTTTTGTTTTGTCTTGGTTTGGTTTGATTTTTCGAGACAGGGTTTCTCTGTGTAACAGCTCCGGCTGTCTTGGAACTAGCTCTGTAGACCAGGCTGGCTTTGAACTCACAGAAATCCACCTGCCTCTGCCCCCCAAGTGCTGGGACTAAAGGTGTACACCACTATCTCGTGACTTTGTTTTCCCTTTTGACTCAGGACCTCCCTGTTATGTAACCCTGACTGTCCTAGAACTGGCTATAAAGACAGGCTGGCCTAAAACTCACAGAGATCTACCTCTGAGATTGACGGTATATTCCACAACACTTGGTCCTCCAACTTTGTTTTTTGTTTTCTTTCTTTCTTTCTTTCTTTCTTTCTCTCTCTCTTTCTTTCTTTTTTTTGAGACACGTGTATCCCTGGAACTCACTCTGTGTAGACCAGACTGACCTTGGGCTCAAGAGACCACGGGCCTCTGTCTCCCGAGTGCTGGAATTAAAGGTGTGTCACCACAGCCTGGCTTTTCAGCTATTTTAAAAATAGAGATATGGACGCAGATGTGAACACAATAGTCCCAAAAAGTCACTTTTTTTTTTTTGGTTAAAAGTGTCCCATCTTCAGCGGCTTCTGAATTGCTTTTGTGACTTGGGCCAGTAATATGGATTATATAATGGAACAGAGGCAACCTGGGGCCAAGGGCCCCTTACCTCTCAGGAAGGGGTTGATTGGTCTCTCATAGTTGCATTTGAATTCATTCTAGCCTTTGTCACAGGGCTTTCTAGAAACAGAAAGAAGGTCATGGGCACAGTAGGGAGGAAATTGGATGTCTTCCGGCCCCTCCCCCATGTTTATCCAAACTGTAAACAATCCCCTTCCCTTTACCAGTTTTTCTTCCCAACGGTGGTTTTGTGGACCTCGGTGCCTGTAACAGGGCAGGCTACTTCCATAAGTTCTAAGTTCTAGGGTAGGAAACAGAATCTGGTACGGTAGCAGCTACAATTTGGCTGCTATACTCATTGCTTCCTTGCTTGGACACTTCTTCTAGTCTCTTCAGTTGACGCAATAGCAGACAGACGTAAACATTAATTGTTGCATTGATACATTCGAAATAGCTTATGAAGTCCTGATACTTCTAATATAAACCCAAAACTAAAAGAGAGTGTTTGTTTGTTTATTATTTGAGGCGGAGTCTCATGTAGCCCAAGCTGGCTTTAAGCTAAGGATGGCCTCAAATTCCTCATCCTTTATGCCTCCATCCCCTTGTCCTGGATTACAGGTGTATTAGTACAGCCAGTCATATCACTACACTATTTTCTTTACAAATGCTTCATTTATTTATTTATTTTGCATCTGAGTGTGTGTGGGCTCACATGACAAAGCACACATGTAGAGGTCAGGGAACTTTGTGAAGACAGTTCCTTTTTCCCTCCTCCTCTACAGGGGATCTGGGAATCAAACTCAGATCGTCAGGCTTGCATTGCAAGGGCCGTTATCTGCTGAGCCGTCATCTCCCGTTTCTGTCGCTATGCTTATATATGAATAGCCTTTGGTCTTTACAAGATAAATTTTCCTTTGTGAGCCTCATTTTTAGCTCGGTCACTGTATATTTAATACTCCCCACCAACCCTCTGCTTGATGTTTCTCTAATCATTTTGACAGTCTTAAATGAGTTTTTAAGACTGTCTATCAAAGTTAGATTAATCAAGTGTTCTTCAGAGAAACGGGCCCAGTCTGATATAGGTCTAGTAGAGGAAGACTTATCACAGCGAATCCGCTCATATGGTTATGGAGCCAAGAAGCCTCGAGATCTGGAGGAGCAAGAGACCCAGAAAACCAAAGTTCCAGTTCAAGTCCATAGTCTTGACAGATAGACAAGGAGCTGGGCATCTAAGCTCGGGCCCGGGACAGAGGAGAGCTCTTGGGGTCTGAAAGCAGAAGTGCAAGTCTCTTTGAGGGTGAGAGTGTCCTTCTGTCTTATTCGGGCCATCAGCGGATTAGATCCTAGGCCCACCCACTCTCTGAAAGGCCACCTGCTACTCAGGCTGCCTATTCGTATGTTAAAGTCCTCCAAAGACACCCTGAGGAGCTACCCAGAATAACGTTCAACCACTCAGTCAGGCTGACAGAAAATTAGGCAGAATTGAGTTTCTAAATTAGTCATAAGAATGTTTGGCTAGGAAGCACGAAGTCCTGGGTTCAATCCCAAGTACCTGCCCCTTAAAAAAAAAATCCCAGAAAGTAGAAGCAAGAAGACTTTGATGCTGTCCAGATCAACTGTCGATTCCACCTGCTAGTTCAGAAAGTCTGCAATGGAGCTGGTAAGCTCTCATACGAATGACTACGATTCTCAGGCCAATGTCCATCTCCCAACGTTCCTAAGCCACTGGAGTCAGTGGCTGCTGAAACTAGCAGTCAAACTCCATTCTACAGAGACAGAATCTGACCCTGGTCCCACAGATGTAGAGGGACCAGGGTGAACGTGGCTCTGCTGACTCAGCCCTCGACTCTCCTGGAAATCCCCGGAGGACAAGGTTCACACCAAGAGGACGACGTTTTCTACTCTGTGGTCCATGGTTTGTGGACTGATTTGCACAGACATTCCAAGCCCCACAATCTCTCTGTGACTACTTCAGTAGGGTAAATCCTCAGATTTAGGATGGCAGAGAAGGGAGAGAAGAAGAAAGAGGTTCTTAGACGGGCTTACTATAATTTAAAACTTCAGGATGCTAGTTTTTCCATTTCTTGAGCCAACCAATGATGCTATTGGGATTATCAAAGCAAGAGAAAAATGTAATAGGAAAAATTGTGCAAACGAAAGAGGATACTTAAGATAGACACATAAAGCCAAGTGCAGGCACAAGCCTATTGCTCAGCTGTTTGGGAGGCTGCGGTAGGAGGAGTTTGAATACCCCTCCCCCAACAGCAAATTCCACTTCCTTTTTGCTGTTGTTAAAAGACATGATCTTACTATGTAGCCCCGGCTGGTCTGGAACTCACTATGTCAACCAGGCTGGCCTCGAATTCGCAGAGATCTGCCTGTCTCTGCCACCAAGTCGTGAGATTAGAGGTGTTTGCCACCACTTGAAGAGAAACTGTCTGTGGACCTGAGAAAGGGTGGGGCGAGGCGTAAAAGAAAAAAAGAAGGCAGGTGCAGTGGCTCACAGGATTACAAGAGTGAGGCAGGAGGATGACTGTGAGGCCAGCCTGGGCCACCTACCTACTGAGGTGCAAGCAAACTTCGGGGACAGAATGAAACCTTGTCTCAAACAAACAAATGAAATACCAAAACATAAAATAATGAGGAAAAAAAAAGTCAAATTCAATTCCCAAGCAAAACAAGAAAATAAATAAATGAAAATAAAAAAAGAAAGAAAATAAATGATAAATGTTTGAGGAAATAGATTTATTCAATATGATTTATATATATATATGTATGTATATAGGTGTGTGTGTGTGTGTGTGTGTATTCATTGAAAGATCTTGTGTTACCTGATACTTAGGAGGCTGAGGCACAAGGATTATGAATTTGAGGCAGTTTGGGATGAAGATAAATTCCAGGCCAGGCTGGGATTACTCTATTAATATGTGCCATTTTAATCTTTTGTTGTTTTTTTCAATACAGGGTTTCTCTGTAGCTTTGGAGCCTGTCCTGGAACTAGCTCTTGTAGACCAGGCTGGCCTTGAACTCACAGAGATCCACCTGCCTCTGCCTCCCGAGTGCTGGGATTAAAGGTGTGTGCCACTGCCACCCAGCTGTCATTTTAATCTTTTCATGGATTAGTTTAAAATTTTAATTAAAAAAAATACAAAGCAGCCAGACATAGTGGCATAAGTCTTTATTTATTTCCAGCACCTGGGAGGCAGAAGCAGACAGATTTCTGAGTTCAAGGCTACCTTGGTCTAACGGTGAGTTCTAGAACAGCCAGGCCTACGTAGAAAGACCCTGTCTCAAAGGACAAAACAAACAAGCAAAGAATGTGTGAGCCTCCCAGAGGCTTGTCCTTCCTAAACCAGGAACTCCACCCATGGAAAAGGGGTTCTATAACCAAATTGCGAATGTCCGGTTTTTTCTTCCTTTATCTTTCTTTTATTTTACTAAAAGATTTAATTAGTATACGAAGTAGTAGGTTTCATTAATGCCATTAGCATACATAATTTGTTTCTTTTTATTTGTGTGTGTGATCAAATGTGAGGTGTACACACGTGTGCATATATGGGCAGAGGCCAGGGACAGCCTTGAATCCTGTTTTTCAGGACCTGCCCATCAGACCTGCCTTTGTTTGCTTTAGAATCTCACATTACAGCCCTGGTGGTCTCCAACTCATAGCGCTTCACCTACCTCTGCCTCCCTGCCACTACACCTGTCTTTAAGACAGAGTCGCTCACGTAGAAAAAGACAAAAGTGCCTGAGAAAATTGGGAAAATGGGGACTGTGGGAGAGGGTAGAAGGGGAGGGGAGAGGAAAAGAGGGGAGGGGAGAAAAATATATAGCTCAATAAAAACAATAAAAAAAAATTACTACAAGAAAAAAAAAAAGAGTCTCTCGCTGGTTCACCAATTACACCAGGCTGGCTGGCCAGTGAGCTTAAGGAGCCTTCTCTGCCCACACCCCAGCCCCCAGCACCAGTCACTATGCCCAGCATCTTTTGTTGTTTTTGTTTTGTTTAAGACAGAGCGTCACTATGCAGCTCTGGCTGTCCTAGAACTCACTATGCCTCCAGAGGTGTGTTTGCCTGTCTTTCCACTGCTGGCTTTAAAGGCATGCACCATTATGCCCAGCCCATGCCCAGCTTTTTACATATGTGCTGGGATTGAATTTAGGTCTTCATATTTGCCCTAAAAGCCCTTTGGCCACTGAGCCATATCCCCAGTCCTCAGTAATTTGTTTTGTTGATCCTCCTCCCCTCCTTCCAATCCCCTTTCCTTCCATCTTTGCCCTTCTACCCACCAAAGTAGGGTGTATTTTACCGAAATGTGTAAGGGATATTAGTATATCTGAAAAAGACTTCATGGAGTAATCTTCTGAATTCAGTGTGGTTCTGAGTTTGTCCCATGTCTCTGACCCCTGAAGTTTTCACTCTTAAAGTGGGTCACTAGAATGAAGCTCAGGTCTCTGGAGAAACCGGGTGGGCTCCTTCCAGATCCCATATCTCAATAGCAGACACAACCCAGACAATCCAGCCTGATGATAAAAGTGTCTCCAGTCACCTGAGTAAAGTGTGACTTAGGGGAAAGGAGGAGGAAGGGGACATGGCTATAGCCACTCCAACCAAAGCCAGGCATAGGACAGAGTCGGCACAGGATGAACAAATTTGCTTTGTTGGTCCAAGGAAACACTAACTTCCTGTTTGCATCTCAAGTGAAGGTTTCCAGAAGGCAAGGATCATGTGGATTAGGAAAAATAGAACCTAAGATTTTGTTACTTGACACATTAAAAAAAATAATCATATTGATTTATTTTGGGTTTTTTGAGACAGGGACAGGGTCTGTCTACATAGTCCTGGCTGTCCTGGAACCCACTATGCAGACCTGGCTGACTTCAAACTCACAGAAATCTGCCTGTCTCTACCTGGAAAAAATGTTCAGGTTAAAAGTGTGGACCCCCTGGAGTTGGAGTTACAGGCTATTTTGAACTGCCTGACTTGGGGCAGGGGGGAATCAGAGCCTCTTTTTTTTTTTAACTTGGGGAGTTTTATTGTAAGAAAGGGAGTGGGGGAAGGAAAGGGGGAGGGAGGAGGGGAGGGAAGGAAGGAGGGAGGAGGGAGAGAGAGAGAGAGGCAAACACCTGCTTGCCTCTTTAGAAACAGCTTTAGATCCTCTTCTAAAGTGATATGTGTTCTTGATTTTCTTTCTTTTTTTCCTTCCTTCCTTCCTTCCTTCCTTCCTTCCTTCCTTCCTTCCTTCCTTCCTTTTTCTTTTCTTGAGACAGAGTTCCTTTGTACAGCCCTGGCTGTCCTGGAACTCATGCTGTAGACCAAGCTGCCCTCAAACTCAGAGATCCGCCTGCCCCTGCCTCCCTAGTGCTGGGATTAAAGGTGTGCGCCACCACCACCGCCCCAGCTGCAGTATGTGCTCTTCACCACTGAGCCATCTCTCCGCCCTTGACTCATGTTTTAGTAGGTAGAATCTCATTAATGACAACTATGTTAGCAGTTCATTTTTATGTATTTGTTATCTCATTAGCTGCTGAAGAATCCAAGATGCTGGGGAGATTTATGAATAGGCTGTGTGTGGTGGTGCATGCCTGCAGTTCCAACACTTAGGAGGCTAAAGCAGGAGGATTGCTCTGTGTTTGAGGATAGTCTCTGCTACATTGTGAGAGGCCAGCCTGGGTCGCCTAGTAAGGTCCATTCCCAGAGAGAGACAGAGAGAGAGAGAGAGAGAGAGAGAGAGAGGGAGGGAGGGAGGGAGGGAGGGAGGGAGGGAGGGAGGGAGGGAGGGAGGGAGGGAGGGAGGGAGGGAGGAGAGAGCAATGTGTCAACAGATTGTGAAATTGTCCCCTGGGGGCTGGTGTTCTTTGCTCTCTCTCTGTTTCCTGTTCCTTTAGGGCGGCAGCTGAGAGCCCTTCCTCCTTCCTCAGCCATGTCTTCCTTGCCTTGATGGACTTCACCCTCCAAATGTGAGTCTGAGAGCCAAACCGTTCCTTCTAGAATGGCTTTAAAAATCTGAGGAGGCAACAGTCTAATCCTTGAACCTTGAAAATCTCATTTTCTTTTTGTTATTACTGTGTGTGTATCTGTGTGTTCACAACGCACGTGTGTGGATGCTCTCCCACAGTTCACAGCACACGTGTGTGGATACTCTCCCACAGTTCACAACACACATGTGGGATGCTCTTCCACAGTTCACAGCACACGTGTGTGGATGCTCTCCCACAGTTCACAGCACACGTGTGAGGATGCTCTCCCACAGTTCACAGCACACGTGTGTGGATGCTCTCCACAGTTCACAGCACACGTGTGTGGATGCTCTCCACAGTTCACAGCACACGTGTGAGGATGCTCTCCCACAGTTCACAGCACACGTGTGTGGATGCTCTCCCACAGTTCACAGCACACGTGTGTGGATGCTCTCCCACAGTTCACAGCACACATGTGTGGATGCTCTCCACAGTTCACAGCACACGTGTGTGGATGCTCTCCCACAGTTCACAGCACACGTGTGTGAGGATGCTCTCCACAGTTCACAGCACACATGTGTGGATGCTCTCCACAGTTCACAGCACACGTGTGAGGATGCTCTCCCACAGTTCACAGCACACGTGTGTGGATGCTCTCCACAGTTCACAGCACACGTGTGTGGATGCTCTCCACAGTTCACAGCACACGTGTGAGGATGCTCTCCCACAGTTCACAGCACACGTGTGTGGATGCTCTCCCACAGTTCACAGCACACGTGTGTGGATGCTCTCCACAGTTCACAGCACACGTGTGTGGATGCTCTCCACAGTTCACAACGCACGTGTGTGGATGCTCTCCACAGTTCACAGCACACGTGTGTGGATGCTCTCCACAGTTCACAGCACACGTGTGAGGATGCTCTCCCACAGTTCACAGCACACATGTGTGGATGCTCTCCCACAGTTCATAGCACACGTGTGTGAGGATGCTCTCCACAGTTCACAGCACACGTGTGTGAGGATGCTCTCCCACAGTTCACAGCACACGTGTGAGGATGCTCTCCCACAGTTCACAGCACACGTGTGAGGATGCTCTCCACAGTTCACAGCACAACACACGTGTGAGGATGCTCTCCCACAGTTCACAGCACACGTGTGAGGATGCTCTCCCACAGTTCACAACACACGTGTGAGGATGCTCTCCACAGTTCACAGCACACGTGTGAGGATGCTCTCCACAGTTCACAACACACGTGTGAGGATGCTCTCCCACAGTTCACAGCACACGTGTGTGAGGATGCTCTCCACAGTTCACAGCACACGTGTGAGGATGCTCTCCCACAGTTCACAGCACACGTGTGAGGATGCTCTCCACAGTTCACAGCACACGTGTGAGGATGCTCTCCCACAGTTCACAGCACACGTGTGAGGATGCTCTCCACAGTTCACAGCACACGTGTGTGGATGCTCTCCCACAGTTCACAGCACACGTGTGAGGATGCTCTCCACAGTTCACAGCACAACACACGTGTGAGGATGCTCTCCCACAGTTCACAGCACACGTGTGAGGATGCTCTCCCACAGTTCACAACACACACGTGTGTGGATGCTCTCCACAGTTCACAGCACACGTGTGTGGATGCTCTCCCACAGTTCACAGCACACGTGTGAGGATGCTCTCCACAGTTCACAGCACAACACACGTGTGAGGATGCTCTCCACAGTTCACAGCACACGTGTGAGGATGCTCTCCCACAGTTCACAACACACGTGTGTGGATGCTCTCCCACAGTTCACAGCACACGTGTTAGGATGCTCTCCCACAGTTCACAACACACACGTGTGTGGATGCTCTCCACAGTTCACAGCACACGTGTGTGGATGCTCTCCACAGTTCACAGCACACGTGTGTGGATGCTCTCCACAGTTTACAGCACACGTGTGTGGATGCTCTCCACAGTTTACAGCACACGTGTGTGGATGCTCTCCCACAGTTCACAGCACACGTGTGGGATGCTCTCCCACAGTTCACAGCACACGTGTGGGATGCTCTCCACAGTTCACAGCACACATGTGTGAGGATGCTCTCCCACAGTTCACAGCACACGTGTGAGGATGCTCTCCACAGTTCACAGCACACGTGTGTGGATGCTCTCCCACAGTTCACAACACACACGTGTGTGGATGCTCTCCCACAGTTCACAACACACACGTGTGTGGATGCTCTCCCACAGTTCACAACACACACGTGTGTGGATGCTCTCCCACAGTTCACAACACACACGTGTGTGGATGCTCTCCCACAGTTCACAGCACAACACACGTGTGAGGATGCTCTCCACAGTTCATAGCACATGTGTGGGATGCTCTCCCACAGTTCATAGCACATGTGTGGGATGCTCTCCCACAGTTCACATGGAGATTTCCACCTTGTGCCATCAGTTCTTCCTTTCTATTTTTTATTTATTTTTTATATCCCAGCACTCAAGAGGCAAGGGCAACAATATCTCTGTGGGTTCAAGGCCAGTCTGGTCTACATAATGAATTCTAGGCCAGTCAATGCTACAAAATGTAACTGTCTCAAAAATTAAAAATCCTGTGTGCATGTGTGTACAGAGGTTAAAGGTCAAAGTCAGGTGTCCTTCTTCAGACTCTTCCATATACTTTGAGGCAGGGTCTCTCATTGAACCTGTAAGGTACCAATTCCATGAGACTCTTGGCCAGCATGCCCTAGGGATCCTCCTGTCTCTACTAGTGTTGCAGATTCTGACACTGTAGCATTTTTTTTTTTTTTTACAATTTTTCCTTTTTCTCCTGAGACAGGGTTTCTCTGTAGCTTTGGAGCCTGTTCTGGCACTAGCTCTTGTAGACCAGGCTGGCCTTGAACTCACAGAGATCCACCTGCCTCTGCCTTCCTAGTGCTGTGCTTAAAAGCGTGTGCTACCACCACCCAGCTACAATTTTTCTTTTAAAATATTTTTATTTTTTGAGAACTTTGTGCAATGTGTTTTGATCATATTCACCCCCCAACATTCTCCAACTCTGCCCCAATCTACTTCCCTCTTCCTACCCATCCAACTCTGTTCTCTCTCTCTCAACTCAGTTGAATCCAGTTTGTACTGCCCAAATAGTTATCGGTGTGGAGCTAGGTAGATTTTTTAGGGATCATACACCTTTAAAAAAAAAATAAAAAACAACCTGACTTTTCCTCTTGCAGCAGATATCAAATACCAAGAGCTCCTCCCATAGGGAACCTTATGTCCACCTCCCCTCACCACGCTGGTGTGCTGGCTAGATTTATGTCAACTGGACACAAGTTAAATTCATTTGGAGAGAGAAATGCTCAGTTGAAAAGATGCCTCCAGGGCTGGAGAGATGGCTCAGTGGTTAAGAGCATTGCCTGCTCTTCCAAAGGTCCTGAGTTCAATTCCCAGTAACCACATGGTGGCTCACAACCATCTGTAATGAGGTCTGGTGCCCTCTTCTGGCCTGCAGACATACACACAGACAGAACATTGTATACATAATAAATAAATAAATAAATAAATAAATAAATAAATAAAAGAAAAGATGCCTCCATATGATGTCTGGTTGTAGGGCATTTTCTTAATTAGTGACCCACGGGGAGGACCTGAGCTGACTCATTGTGGGTGATGCCATCCCTGGGCTGGTCTTGGTTCTATAAGAAAGCCAAGTGAACAAGTCATGTATAAGAAGCCAGTAAACAACACCCCTCTGCCTCAGCTCCTGTCTCCAAGTTCCTGCCCTATTTGAGTTCCTGTTCTACTCCTTCAGTCATGGACTAAGATGTGGAAGTACTAGTCAAATAAACCCTTTTACCCACAATGTCCTTTTGGTCGTGGTACTTGATCTGAGCAAGAGTAACCCTAACTGAGACTTAAGCAGCTCTTGGGCAAGCTGCCACAGTTGCTGCAGGTTCATAAGTGCATCTGCCCTGTGCTATCCTGGAAACACCACCACCTCCGCCTCTTAAAGTCTTTCTGCCTTGGCTCTTCCTTGACGATCCCTGAGCTTTATTTGGGAGGAAGGATGCTGTGGACATCCTGCTTAGGACTGAACACTCTGCAATCCTTTCTCTGTACATTGACCAGTTGCAGATCTGTGTTAATTGTCATCTAATGCAAGAAAAGCCTTCTCTGATGAGGGCTGAGAGGCGCGTTAGTACGTGGGTGTAGAAATAAGTCATCAGGAGTTTAAACCTGTGCCCATCAAGGAGACTAGGCTCTCCCCTGGGGCCTAGGAGCTCCCTAATCACAGGTTCCTGACCTTGATAATGGCGTCAGGTATGGGCTCCATCTGGTGGAAGTTTTTTTTTTTAATGGGTTGCTGGAGATCTGAACTCAGATCCTCACGTTTGCACAGCGAGCGAGCCATCTCCCCAGTGTCCCCCACCCCTGCCACTTTTTAAAAAGATATCTGTTTACATTTGGAAAGAGAATTTGCTTAAAAAACATAAAATTACAAAAAGGAAAAAAAGCAAAACTAAAACCAAAGCAAAACCAAAACAAACAAACAAACAAACACTTTCCGGGGTATTTTGTACACAGTATACAGGCAATAATAACATGGACCATAAACATTGGGGTGGTTACAGGGGTCCTGGCCATAAGCATATATTCCACTCACAAGGAAATTTTGAGAATCAAAGTGTACAGTTTAATATATATCACTATGGTTGGTAATTGTATGCACCAGCTTTATGTTTTTGTTTGTTCTTGAGACAGGGTCTCACTGTGTAGCCCAGGCTGGCCTCAAACTCAGAGATGCAGCAGCCTCTGCCTCCTGAGTACAGACTCTAAAGGCGTGTGCCACCACGCCTGCCTTGCACTCAGTTTCAACTGTGCTCATCTGAAACACCAGGATGAAATAAGGCAAAACCCACGATAGGTCACCCAAAGAGCAGAAATCTCAAAACATTCTTTCACAAATGTAGATGTGCAAAAACAACATCTCTCTGTTCATTGGGGAAATTTCATAAGATCAATGTTTTCATAATCACCTTGGCAGACAAATTTGAAAACCAAAGCATATGATGTTTTAAAATAAATCACATAGGACTTATACCTCCAATGTTGGAATGTAAAGATGAAATATAATTGGGTGATGGTGGTGCATGCCTCCCAGAACTTGAAAGGCAAAGGCAAGGGGTCTCTGTGAGTTCAAGGCCAGCCTGGTTGGTCTATAAGGCCAGTTCCAAAACAGCCAAGGCTACACAGAAAAATTCTGTCTTGAAAAACCAAAAATAAAAAAGTAAAAAAAGAAAGGAAGAAAAGGAAAAACAAAGAAAGAAATGTATAGCATGGTGACCTGTAAAATATGCTGGCCATCGGTCAGGTGTCTACCTGCAGTGCTAACTATCAGGAGATTCGGGCAGGAGAATTATTTGAAACCAGGTGTTCAAGACCAGACTAGAAAATAGGGCAGGAGAGATGTTTCAGTGGTTAAGAGTATCAGCTGCTCTTCCAGAGGACCTGAGTTCTACTCCCAGCACCCACAGGGCAGCTCACAGACATCTGTAATTCCAGTTCCAGTCTCCCAGACTCTGTGAGCACTGTGTGTAGGTGCTGCACCAAGCAGGTAAAACATATAAACAAACAAACAAAACAGAAAATAAAAGCGGTGGCAGTGGCGGGGGAGAGACAGACACGAACAAACAAAAAACTTTACGATCACTCCCCATCGGAGAAAGTATAAGAATAGATTGTAATCAATCACCCGGGGGCGACCACCAGCGCCGCTTTCAGTCAGTAATTAGCTGTATTTGGCAGTCCCGCAGCCGAGTGGAAGAGCCGCTTTTTCCTGTTAGGGCAGGGTTCTCTTCGGAAAGGACGTTTACGTTCATTTTCCGCGTGGCGTGCTCCTCCAGCCATTCCTCTGGTTTGACACACAGGGACGTGAGCCTTCTCTGTTAGACTTCCCCTTCTTCTGGGCCAGGCTGCTGTGTTGTGGGGATGCAGAAATGTGTTCTGCATGCGCTCCACTTGTACGCAGACCACAAATTTGGCGTAAACAGTGCCCGCGATGGAAGTGAGCTGCCACGCCTAAGGGTTTTCTTATCCTACTGGGTGCAAGAAGGATCTCCAAGCTATTCAGTAGCTTTGCTGACTTCTGTGGGCAAATGTGGCTTTAATTCATTAAAAAGTCTCTGGAATTTCACCAGCCAAAGGAATGCCAACCCAGAGACAGGACACGTTTTTAAACTGATGTTTTTTCCCATTGCCGTATCGTGTGGTTAATCCAGTCATCTGAATTTCCTATCAAACACATGTTTGTTAGTAACTTAAAATTCATCTTTAGGAGCCTTGTTTACACCGCACCCAATTTCAAATACGCCATCATAGTCTGGGGTTCAAGAGGCGTACGTACATTTTCTTTTGCAGAGTCTATACATATTCAAATGAGTGCTTATCAAGGGTTTGGATTCATTCAGCCATTAACCAAGTCCTAAACAAGCAATTAAGTCACGGAACTTTCAGCTGGGCAGTGGTCACGCACGCCTTTAATCCCAGCACTCAGAAGCGCAGAGGCAGGAGGATCTCTGTGAGTTTCAGGCCAGCTAGGGCTACACTATGATGCGCCATAGAACTTTCATATCCAACAATTTGGTTGTGCCTTCTTTGTGTGTGCGTGTGTGTGCGTGTGAGTGCGTGTGTGTGCGCGTGTGTGTGCGTGTGTGCGCGTGTGTGTGCGTGTGTGTGAAGGCCAGAGGTAGACTTTAGGTGTCACCCTCAGGGTGTCATCTGCCTGCTCATTGACAGGAATTCACCAGTTAGGCTACACAGGCCAGTCTGTGAGCTCCCAGGCTCCTCCCGTCTTCCTCCTCCCCAGCACTAGATTTTGAGTGCTCCACCGTGTCCAGTTTTATTTTTATGTATGTCCTGCCTGCCTGTATGTCTGTGTATCATGTAGGTGTAGTCCCTATGGGCTGGGTGTGATGGTGCACCTCTTTAATCCCAGAATTCAGGAAGCAAAGGCAGGTGGATCTCTATGAGTTTAGGACCTGCCAGGGTTGCATAGAGTTCCAGGTGAGCCAAGGCTGCATAGTAAAAGCCTGTCTTAAACAAATCAAATTCTTAAAAAAAAAAAAAAAGAGTTATTTTTATTTTATGTGCATTGGTGTGTATGTCTGTGTGAGGGGATTGGGCAGCCTGAAACTAGAGCTACAGACAATTGTAAGCTGCCATGTGGGTGCTGGGAATGGAACCAGATCTTCTGGAAGAGCAGTCAGTGCTCTTAACTGCAGAACCATCTCTCCTGTAAAACCCTGTCTTAAAAAAAGAAAGAGGAGAGAGAGGAGAGAGGGAGAGAGAGAGATTGAGAGATTGGGCTCTCTGATACATTGTGAGGTCCTTCCTTCCTTCCTTCCTTCCTTCCTTCCTTCCTTCCTTCCTTCCTTCCTTCCTCCCTCCCTCTCTCCCTCCCTCCCTCCTTCCTTCGTTCCTTCCTTCCTTTCTTTTCAGTTTTTCATGAACAGAGTTTCCTGGAACTCATTCTGTAGATCCGGCTGGCCTCAAACATGGAGATCTGTCTGCTTCTGCCCCCCAAGTGCTGGGATTAAAGGTGTACATCACCACCCAGCTTTGATTTCCACTGTAACACTTGCAAACACCACCACAAATTAAAATATGTATGTGACCACATAACTATAGAAAACTTGATTACATACTTCCCAGAAGTAGAGAGGGAGAGAGAATAGTTCGTAAACACCGTATACAGTCCAGATTGTTCTCTTGACTCCAGGGCAGTATGTACCCCACCTCATGGTTAGTGCCACAAAGAATCTGCATCTTGAGAAAATCAAATAGTCTAGGGACCTTCACCAGCATTAAACTACCCTGGTGCTTCAGACCTTGGAGTATAAAAATGAGTTTTTGGTAAAACAGGACTTATACATCTTCAGACATGACCTAAACTTGCATCTGAGAAGTCTTTGAGATGCAGTCACCTAATGCTTGAGACCCTAGCAGCTCATTTTATTCTTCAAAAAGGAAAAGAGGGTTGAGATGGAGAGATGGCTCAGCAGTTAACAGCACACACTGCTCTTGTAGAGGTCCTGAGTTCAGTTCCCAGCACTCATCTAAGAAACTCAGAATTGTTTATAACTACTGTTTCAGGGACTGGATGCCTTTGGTGTCTGCAGGCACACCTGTGCACACTTACACATATAGACATACATGTACTTTAAAAATAAATATTTGGGAGGGGGGGCTGGAGAGATGGCTCAGAGGTTAAGAGCACTGGCTGCTCTTCCACAGGTCCTGAGTTCAATTCCAGCAACCACATGGTGGCTCACAGCCATCTGTAATGAGATCTGGCGCCCTACTCTGGCGTGCGGGCATACATGGAGGCAGAATGTTGTATACATAATAAACAAATAAATCTTTAAAAAAAAAAGAAAAATAAATATTTTGGGCTGGAGAGAAGGCTCAGAGATTAAGAGCACAGGCTGCTCTATCTGAGGTCCTGAGTTCAATTCCCAGCATCCACCTGATGGCTCACAACCATCTGTAATGTTGTGATGTAATGGTGCCGCCCTCCATGTCAGAACACTGTATATATAATAAATAAATAAATCTTTAAAAAAATAAGAAGAAGAGCTATAAGAAAGAATGCCAAAAACAGAACAATTCTTACCATTTCTCAGTTGGTATGCAGGGCTGTGAGAATATTTCATTCACAGAAGAGTGCTTATAAATAAATAAATATTTAAAAAGAAAGCTAGGTGTGATGATTTATTTGATCCTATAATTTCAATACTTGGGAGACTGAAAATTGTCATGAGTTTGAACCAGCCTGAGCTAGAATGAGATCCTGTCTCAATGAGATCCTACCTATTTGGGATGCTGAGCCAGCCGGGAGAATTGCCCCAGTTCAGGGGTTCATAGCAAGGCCCAGTCTCTTTTTGGAGAGAAAGATAAACTTAAAGTAACTCCAGTATTCTGGAGGCAAAACCATAAAGATCAGCACAAGTTTGAAGCAGCCCATACTACAGGGTAGGAACCTGTTTTACACACACACACACACGCACAAAACAAAAGCAGAAACAAAAATTTAAAAAGGGCATGAACTACAGGAAGAGACATAAAAAAGCACTAAGAACTGTGGGCAAATGGCCCAGCCCGGCATTTCTCCTTCAGTGAGAACAATTCTAGAGCTCCGATGTAGGCTTGTTTTTCAAATAATGATAAACATGAAGCTGAGAACACTTATGCAGCAGGGTGAGGTAATGCATCCCTGTTATCCCAGCACTAGGGACTCAGAGGCAGCAGAACCAGCTCAAGGTCACCGAAGCCAGCCTGGGCTATGGAAGATGCTCGCTCTAAAAAGCAACCAATGAACTAAACAACAGAAATACTGATATGTATTCTGTCATGAACACGGCAGGGTCTAACGTCAGTGCTATTTTAGCATCTGTAAAGTGGCATAGACATGTTGGTACCTCCCATAGATGACAGTCAATATTCACAAAAACAGGAATTTACTAACTTCTCAGAAATGTATAAAAATGATGTAACTTTCTCCTCAATTTACCCCTTTGATAATTTTCGGGTTCCCTAAGGGGTCCTGAGAACCCCAGCTAAAAACCATTGACCCTAAACCTTAACTTAAGTAAAATGTGCAACGTTCTAGATCTTTCCTCAAGATTAGGTGATTCTATGCTTCTGTGCTAAGGCCAGGAGAGGACCTGTTCTGTGAGTTTGGATAATTGGTACAGCAGGCTGGGTGATTAAGGAGGTGCCCAGGTCTCCCACAGAAACCCAGAGCCAAGGCGGCCTCCAAGGATGCCTGAGAGCCTCTCCTGGCATGATGCGGTTCACACCTGGATCCTGGATCCTCCCCTCTCGGCCTCACTGCAGGGTTGCTGTGCAGCCTCCTCTACGTCATCAGACCCTCCTCCCCACATTCCATGGCATGATGTGTCTTCCAGGCCACACAGGAAGGACCCCGAAGATACAGCTTGCCCCTTGAGAGGAGGAGAGGAGCTCCCTTGATGCAAGAACCTCCCTGTTTGTTAGATTCCTGGCCGTGTGGAGACCCCCCAGAGCAAAAAGGACCCAGCCACTCATTCTGTCACCCCCTCTCCCCCCCCTCTGGCTGGAAAGGGCTGAAATGTCCTGGAGTTGCTAAGCAACAGGACAGAATCCAATGATGACTGTACCCAGAGAATTGCTACCCCCTCAGTATTGCGCAGTGTGTAAGCTAATGCAGCACTTTCCTTGGCGGTCTAGAAAGGGGGTGGAAAAGAGACACGATTTCTGAAGTGACCCAAGGGAGTCAAAACAGGCTGACCACGGAGGCCGAGCTCATTGTACAAAGTAGGTTGGAGCGGTCCCCACCTCAGGCACACTAATCTTCACCACACCAGGACCTGCCAAAACCTAAGATGGCTCAGCAGGTGAAGGCACCTGCCACCAAGTCTGATGACCTTAGTTTAATTCTCAAGAGAGCTGGCTCAGTCATTAAGAGCGCTTGTTCTTGCAGAGGATCCAGGTTCAAATCCCAGAACTTAATCGGCAGCTCACAACCACCTGTAATTTCAGTTCCAGGAAATCTAACACCCTCTTCTGACCTCAAAGGGTATCAGGCATACACATGGTACACAGACATACATGTGACCAAAACACTCATGCACATAATAAAATAAAATAAAATAAATAATAAAGGTGGTGGTGCACACCTTTAATCCCAGAACTCAGGAGGCAGAGGCAGCCAGATTTCTGTGACAGAGTGAGTTCCAGGACAGTCTTGAAAAATAACAGCAACAACAACAACAACAACAACAACATAATAATAATAATAATAATAATAATAATAACAGTAGTAATAAAAACAAAATTCAAGAATGCTAAGAAGCTAATAAAATACAGCACAGGATTCTTGATTTTTTTTTTAAGTTGTAACAGTCATTTTTTCAGACAACTGGAAAACTTGAATATGGCTTACATAGTGCTGATGTTTTGGGTGCGACGTCTTAACTTTGATGACAGCAGTGAGTTATGCAGCAAAGTGTCCTTTTTCTGGTGGGGGGACATGCTAGAGTTTTGGGGGCCTTAGCACCAGAGTAAAGGTTTAACAAAACATACACATTCAAAGAGGGAAAACAAAGTGCCCAATGCTAACAGGAGAATCTGGGTTACGGTGCTCATTGTACTATTTTTATAATATTCCTGTAGGTTTGAACATTTCCAAAAAAAAAGGGGGGGGGAGCTCAAGGCTTGGCACAACTAGCCAGTCAGGATAAATCAGTCTCCGGATGTGTGAGCTGATTCTTATTCCTGCATGAGAATGGGCTAACCAAAGAAACGGGGTAGCAGAGCCGTGGAAGGAGATGTTTCTGGCGTGGACTTGAGAAGCTGGGGCCTCCCTTCTTCTGCCCTGCCTTCCAAAGGGTATAAACAGTGTTCCCAGACACACAGAGATCTCCTGCATGGGTGGTGGCATCACGATCTCCACTGTGGGAGGAAAATGTCTGGGCCCACCCCCGCCGGGTCATCAACCAAGTTCCCAGCCTGGCTTTTCCATGTCACCTCTGAGGCCTGGGCAGGAAGGATACTCTCAGTCCTCAGACTTGCTGGAGACAGCACTCTGACTGAGAAGGGGGTGAGTTCCGTCCTCTGGGAGACTCACCTGTACTGGGGTGCCAGTTGCTCACTGCAGCACTGACTAATCCCTTCTCTGCAGACTTCAGCCACTTATTTAGATACATTTCACCTTTCAACTCTTTTTATTTTTTATTTTTTTAATTGAAAAAAAATTTCCGCCTCCTCCCAGCCTCCCATTTCCCTCCCCCTCCTCCCACTCCTCTTTCCCTCCCCCCATTCCTCTCCCCCTCCCTCTCCAGTCCGAAGAGCAGTCAGGGATCCCTGCCCTGTGGAAAGTCCAAGGTCCTCCCCCCTCCATCCAGGTCTAGGAAGGTGAGCATCCACACTGGCTAGGCTCCCACAAAGCCAGAACATGAAGTAGGATCAAAACCCAGTGCCATTGTCCTTGGCTTCTCAGCAGCCCTCATTGTCCGCCATGTTCAGAGAGTCTGGTTTTATCCCATGCTTTTTCAGTCCCAGTCCAGTTGGCCTTGGTGAGCTCCCAATAGATCAGCCCCACTGTCTCAGTGGGTGTTTCAACTCTTTTTAAAGAAACTATTCTTTAGGGCTGGAGAGATGTCTTAGCAGTTAAGAGCACTGACTGATCTTCCAGAAGACCTGGGTTCAGTTCTCAGCACTCACATGGCAGTTCCCAACTCTAGTTCCAAGGGATCCAACAGACACACACAGACACACATGCAGGCAAAACACCAAAGCACGTAAATACAGATCAATTTAAAAGAAAATATTTTTATTCTTTCTTTCTCTGTGTGTGTGATGGCGAACAGAGAGAGAGGGAGGGAGACACACACACACAGAGACAGAGAGACCAAGACAGAGAGAAAGGAGCTTACAGGTGCTTGCAGTGACGGATCCCTGGAGTTGGAGTTACGGGTGATTGTGAGCTCCCCCAATGTGGGTACTGGGGACCGAGCTTGAGTCTGCTGCAAGAGCCTACAACCTTCTTAACTGTGTTCTCCTTAGTCCTAGTCACTCTTCATGATAGCAGTTGAATTGTTTCTTCCACTTGTAGGGCAACAGGCTCAGAGAGGGTTTAAAGTCTTCGTGACTGCCTCCTGAGCAAGAGTCTGGATCCAGGACCTCCTGACTCCTGAGTTCTCACAACACTGCTTCTCTGGATCGTGTGTGTGTGTGTGTGTGTGTGTGTGTGTGTGTGTGTGTGTGAGAGAGAGATACTACACAAAACCCCACCCCCAACGTGGTCAGCCAGCCCTCAGAAGTTAGTGAAAGTGAGAAGACAGAGCTCAGAGAAGAGGCTCGTGGCAGATTCTGAGTAGGGACACGAGAATTTGCTCCCTCTGTGACCTTTACTACCACCGGGACTCCCCCCATAACCACTGTCCGAGACAGATAAAACCCTCAGGGAAGGCTGGGTGGGTTATAAATGTGCACACAGCCCTCTTTGACTTCTCTTTTAGGGACACCGGATGATTTCTAAAAGCGCTCCTTTTGGGGAACTCCTGTGGTCACCCTTTGACTCCTGGGCATCTCTCTTAGTCTCATCTCTCATGACAAGCATGCCTCACACGGCCATGTCCCTGCTGGTCCCCTGCTGTCACAGCTTCCCTCCCGAGTATCTGAAAACTCAGGATACCATCATGTCTAGGCCAGGTCTTTCCATTCTGGGCCCCAAATTTCTTAGTGGGAGGAACACTTTCACTTCCTTCCAGCTATCATTTCTTTTTTTCCCTTCCTTCCTTCCTTTTTTTTTTGTTTGTTTGTTTGGTTGTTTTGTTTGAGACAGGGTTTCTCTGCGTTGTTACTGGCTGTCCTGGAATTTGCTTTGTAGGCCAAGCTGGCCTCCAACTCACTGAGATTGCCTCTGTCTCCCAAGTGCTGGGATTAAAGGAGTGTGCCACCACCATCTGGCTAGTACATGGGATTTTTAAGGCTCTATTGCCTCTTCATTGAGGGTGGTGACTCACATCTACATCCTAGCATATGGATGGCTGAGGCAGGAGGCCTTCTGGGAGTTGGAACCTAGCCAGAACTACATAGTAAGTTCTAGAACAACATGGGCTACAGAGTGAGACCTTACCTCAAAAAAAAAATGACGGAGGAAGGTCATTGGTTAAAAAATAAAGAAACTGCTTGGCCCTCATAGGTTAAAACATAGGTGGGAGGCGTAAACAGAACAGAATGCTGGGAGGAAGAGGAAGTGAGCTGAGAGGCCAGGCTCCCCTCTCCCGGCCAGACGCGATTCAGCTCCGGCCCAGGATGGATGTAGGCTAGAATCTTCCCGGTAAGCACACATTGGGGTGCTACACACATTATTAGAAATGGGCTAGGCCAGGTGCGAGAGTTAGCCGAGAAGAGGCTAGATATAATGGGCCAAGCAGTGTTTAAAAGAATATAATTTGTGTGTTGTTATTTCGGGGCATAAACTAGCCATGTGACCAGGAGCCGGGCTGTGGGAAGAGGCCCGCAGCTCCCACAACAAACAAACAAACAAACAAACAAACAAAAACAAAGTCAAACCAAATGAAAAGCAATAATAATAACACCTATTGCCTATAATACTCTAGCAGAGGTAGCAAGACCAGCTAATCTCCTCCAGGGCTGAGAAGGGCCATAGTCAGGTGAGCGTTTTAGGCATGTTCCTGTCCCTAGACCGTGATACAGTATTTAGGTCCATCCATCTGCAAGCTGGCAGCAAGGCAGGGGCTGTTATAACAGGTCTGGGGAATCACCTGGCTACTGGCAGGAACGCCTCACTGAAGAGCCCTCCTTTTATTTTTCTGCTCCCTAGACCTCCAACATCTCAAAGTCAAGGCTGCCACAGCCTTCCTTCTACAAGGTTACAGGATCCTGGATGACCTGGCTTGGCCTTGGTCCCTCTTATGCCCCCTACCTACGATGACAGAATCAGGGCTGATCCTACAATGCTCTTGGCCTTGGTGGGGACTATTCTGCTGGACCAGGCAGAAGGGAGCTGATGAACTAGGGAGAGGCGTTACTAGAGAACAGGCTTCCTGCCTGGTGGCAGTGGTGAAGGCCCTTGCAGAGGCCCTGAGTTCCATTCCCACATCTGGGCTTGGAAGGTTTACAACTGCTTACAACTCCAAGTGGCTCCAATACCTTGTTCTGGACTCCTAAGGGACCAGCACACATGTGCACATACGTATATGTTGATGTGCTCTTTCACATAAATACAAATAAAATATGTTTAAAAATCTGAAGGAGGACTGTGGTGACACACACCTTTGATCTCGGCACTCAGGAGAGCTCCATGAGTTCAAGGCCTGGTCTACAAAGTGAGTTCCAGGACAGGTTCCAGAGCTCCAGAGAAACCCTGACTGAAAAAATAAAACAAACAAACAAACAAAAAGTTGAAGCTGGTTAGTAGTGGCACAAGTCTTGATCCCAGTACTGGGGAGACAGATTTCTGTGAGTTTGACTCCAGCCTGGTCTACAGAGTGAGTTCCAGGGCAGCCAGGACTACACAAAGAAACCTGTCTCAACAACACCACCCTCCAGCAAAAAAAAAAAACAAAGCAAAACAAAACATTTGAAGCAAACAAATAAACAAGAGGTTTGGAGATGAATAAAGGCTTCAGGATCTGAGTTTGACTCCCCTCTGCCCACCCACTGCTGAACACAGTAACTCAAGTGCTCCTCTGAGGAGACAGGAGGTGACAACAGGAGAATCTCTAGAAGCTTAAAGGTCATCTGGCCTGGCGTCCACAGTGACAAAACAGCAAGGACCCTGTCTCAACGCGGAGAAAGGCAAGGACACACTCAAGGCTGCCCTCTCACTGCCAAGGCTTGGCTATGGTATGCACACCCCCCGCCCCCCACCTAATTATATATATATATATATATATATATATATATATATATTGGTTTTTCGAGACAGGGTTTCTCTGTGGCTTTGGAGCCTGTCCTGGAACTAGCTCTGTAGACCAGGCTGGTCTCGAACTCACAAAGATCCGCCTGCCTCTGCCTCCCAAGTGCTGGGATTAAAGGTGTGCGCCACCATCGCCCGGCTCCTAATTAAATATTTAAGAAACAAAAGCCACAAAGCCTGGGGATGCCCCTCACTGGTAGAGCGCCTGCCTAGCATGAGCAAAGAAAGGCTATCCTAGGAGCCTGGTTCCTCTGGTGACTGGATCACCTAGAAGCGAGGGTTCTATATTCTGCCAGGAAGGTGGGTGCCTTTCTGGCTTCCTGCAGGGTTCAGTATGGTGTATCTTCCTGAATGGAGGGGAAAAGACCTGAGAGTTTAAGGTGATTTCTTTGCAGCAGCTTCCGACAGGCAGAGAAATGGACAGGTTCTAGGACTTGGAAATGGAGTCAGGCCCAGACTCAGGTGACCCTACAGAAGTTGATGCTCATCCCCATGCGTCCAGGGAACCTGAGTTGTTGTGGGCGGAGTTAATTTTGAGGGGCCCTATTTCTCCAAGGAGCCAACTTATAGCATAGGGTTTTTCTCTGTGGGATCACAACTGACCCAGGGAAAGGCAAGAATTCTAAAGAAATCTAAAAGAAGCAGTTTTAGCATCCAGTCCTGAAAAGTCCTCGTGATGTGAGCCCACAGCACCCTCCAGCTCTGGCCTGGGCACCCAGAGTAAGCCTGTTCCCACTAGAGCCAGCAGGGCCTCACAACTCTCCATCATTTCCTTGTGGACCTTTTTAAAGAAGTCCAGCAGGTGCTGTTTGTCTTGTTCTCTCCGCTCTTACTACTTCACTTCTGCATCACAGCTGTCCACCTCTGGCCATCAGGATCTCTTTTCTGCCAGGTTGTCAAGAACTGCTACGCTAATCTTATCAAGGACCTCGTTTGGCCTTCCCCCTTCCCCTTTAGAGGGTGTTGCTGGCCAGTTAGGCTGGGCTTATTCTTTCCAAATAAGAGTGGAAATATCTGCCCCTGTCTGTAAGCCCATCAGTCCTTCATGCAATCCTGGCTTTCTATCCTTTCTCCTCTCTATTCCCACCTTCCACAAACTTTCTAGACTTCCCGGTGTGGTCGGTTGGCCCATGTGTCTGTGTGTCTGCCTTTTCTTCCCTCCTACCTGGGAGGCATGTATACCTGGGGTAGACTCTTTGAATGGGCTGCTAGATCCCTACATCTGTAAAATACGATGTAGATACTTTAGAGAACTGAACCCCTCAGTATTAAGTGGAATGAAGCGGAGCCAGCATCGGGACCTTGCATTCTTTGGGCTTCCTAGGTTGCCTGTGCTCAGTGACTCTAGATAGGTTACCAATTAGGTGACACCCCCAAGTGAGAAAGAAAGAGAAGGGAGCGGGATAGGAGGACTCCTGAGGTCCTCGAGGCTCCTAGGACTTAGTGACAGTATCTTCTTGTAATCCTCAGCTCTCCCCTTGTTCACACATTACCTTCTTCTTGTTTGAAAATGCTGGGGTAGGGATGGGAGCTTCTCCATTAAGGGGTCTTCCTAGCAGGCATGGTGGTAGGCATCTGTAATTCAGGCTGCTCCAGAGGCTGAGACATCAGGATTGTAAATCCAACCTAGGTATAGTAAGAACTCGCCCCACACCAACTCAAAATAAAAAAAGTATAGCCGGGCCACCATACCTTAAAAAGAAAATTAAGCCAGGCAGTGTTGGTACATGCCTTTAATCCCAGCTCTCAGGGAGGCAGGGGCAGGCAGATCTCTGTGATCTAGTCTGGTTTATCTACAGAGTGAGTTCCAGGACAGTCAGAGAGATACACAGAGAAACCCTGTATTGAAAAAAAAAATTAGCCTGCATGGTGGCCCACATCTTTAATTCCATCACTCGGAGACATGAGGCAAGTGGATCTCTGAGTTCGAGGCCAGTCTAGTCTATGTATCAAGTTCTAGGGCAGCCAAGGCTACATAGAGACAGAACTCTGTCTCAAAAAACCAAAAACCTAAAAACCAAACCAACCAAAATTAAAAAAAAAAAACAACACAAATCAAAACTAAACCAAAATTAAAAAAATAAAACCACCAAAGCCAAAGCCAGAAAACAAAACAACAACAAAGTCTCCCTGCCTGCCCTAAGACAATGCAGAGCCCACGCCTCCTATTCATCCCCTTCTTCTCTGCCTCACTTCACCTTTAATCCTAGGTATTTGTGTGCATCTGTGTGTGTTTTGGTACCCAGAGCTCAGAGCTGCTGGATCCCCTGGGAGTAGGAGTTCCAGGCAGCTGTGAGCACCAGAGGTGGGTGCTGAGATCTGAGCTCCAGTCCTAGATTTACCCTCTGAATCACCTCTCCAGCCCTCATTCCAGGTACCTACGTGTGCTTTGTACCTGAGGGCACACTGTATAGCTCAGGCTGGTCTGGACTTCCTGTATGTACCAGGCTGACCACAAACTCTGCTCGCCCCCCTGCCCCCAGGGTTCTTGGATTAAGAGGTGTGTACACTCCCCTCTTTTGGCTGATGTCATTCTTGACCGGCCTTGCCTTTTAAAATGGCGTCTTAGAAACTGAGTCTGTGAGCCTTTTAGAAGTCCCAAAAGGCTTCATCTTTAATTTAAGGCCCCAGTGTGACAGGGGCCACTGGACACTGGACCTACGTAAGCAGGTTTAGTTAGGTCTTACTGCTCCTAACTGAAAGCTTCCTCTTTTGATCTGGGGGGCAAGCATGTAGGGGTCTCCTCCCCACCCCCGCAACCATGGGAACTGAGGGCAATCACAGAAAACACTCACTTTGTATACAAAACAGCTTTATTGAAAGTCAGTCCTTACAAAGATTCTATCAATATATACACATTTAACTGGGCATAGAAGCTCATGCCTTTAATCCCAGTACTCAGGAGGCAAAGGCAAGCAGATTTCTGGGTTTGAAACCAGCCTGATCTACAAAGTGAATTCCAGGACAGCCAGGGCTACACAGAGAAACAAATAATGTATGTATGTATGTATATATACACACACATTTTAAATAAGTGCATTAGACAAATGACAGCCAGATACACAGGCCAAGACACAATCTCAAAGGCTTTGTAGGGAAGGGAGGTTTATTGAAGATGCTCCAAGAGCCCTAGGAAGAGGTCAGGCGCACGTCTTTGGATGCTTGAAGGGCTGGATCTTAGAGCTGTGAGGTAAGGGCCCTACTTTCAGTTTTTCTTTCCTTGGGAAAATGAAAAATGTGTAGGGAATTCAAAGTCTGGAGTAGAAAGGCTCAAAATTCATGTCCAAGGCACCACAGCTCGCTCCAGTCCCAAGGTCCATGGGGTGAGAAAACGGGGGTCAGAACCATTGGTCCCAGGAGTGATCATGTGCTCGGCTGGTCCCACCTTTGGGATCTGGCCACAGGTTACTTTCCGATGAACCAGGTGAACGGCACAGGCCCAGCAGCAAGGGCCCTGGAGGCAGTCTTTAGATCAAACATATGGCTTGAGTAACACACTTGTGTCTGGCCCTACCGTGGACAAGGACAGCCTGAGTCCCAGCCACTGAGATATGGAGACATCTAGAGAAACTGGCAAGCCCCAGAGCCAGAGGATTCTCTGAAAGGTACCTCGAAGCCGATGTCATTAAAACCAAACTCCAAAAGTTGCCGGCTCACTACTGTCACTGGCGACAGGCTTCCCTGGTGACATTGGGCAGTGGGTATGCAAAGAGGGAGAAGTCCAGGATATACTTAGGCAGCACATCCTGAAGCAGGGCTCGCGGGACATTGCACAGGTGGTAATGAAGACTTTCTGGGCTAGCCGGCCGGTACCAGGCCTGGCGAGCTGGGAACCGGACATGGGGTGGGGCTCGCACCCACTCGAGCACCTGGTTGGCATCAGCCTCCAGCCTCTCATAAGAACCCACAAAGTCGTAGTGCACAGCACATGGTTGGCACAGGTGGTACACAGGCATCCAGTGCTCATTCATATGATCAGGATCCTCATCCACCAGGTATCTCAGGAACTCTGGGAAGGTGACATCGTCCCCTGCAGGACTGGGGCCAGCTCCAGCCCTGTAGCGCCTGACAATTTCAGCTCCATAGCGCTGCTGATACTCTCGGATTTCCCCAAACTTGTTGCGGTAAGCAGACAGGAGGCGTTCCAAGGGGTCTCGCACAAACAGGAACTTGAAGTAATGCTGCAGACGATAGCGAATCTCCTCAGGCCGCAGGTCTGCCAGAAACACCAGGTCACTGCGGTGGTCCATCTTGAGGCGGACGTCCACGTTGTCCAGGACGCCCGCCAGCACCTTCAGCACGCGCTTCCAGTTAGAGCAGGCCACTTTGGGGACGTAGCAGTAGAGAAAGCGGTAGCGGTCACTTACGAGGATGTGGCGCAGTAGGGTGCGCCGCTGTCCCACCGGCAAGTCCCAGGGGTCCCGGGGCATGCCCGGTTGTCCGCACACCGCCCTCAAGGTCCGGTTTCGGACGTCCTCCCGCACTTGCAAGTCCGAGTCCCCAGCATCCAAGGAGAGGCCTCCAGGCTTGGGAGCTGTCCCACGCCAGGCCGCGCCTTTGTGACTGGAAGGGTGGAGGGGAAGGGGTTTCATCTCCGATAGGATGCCCCGCTCGATCATGAGCAGCAGCCCGCTGGAGGCCACGATCACTGCAAACATCAGCATGGACGGCAGCAGCAGGGGTGGCCCCCCGAGCCCAGCACGGGCCCTACTCAATGGGGCCCGCCTCGGCGTGCGGCCCAGGGGCTCGGCGCCTTTTGGGGCCGCCAGTGGGGTCAGAGGGCGAGGAAACATGGTGATCCAGGCAGACTTGGCCGATCTCGGGACTGCTGGGGAGGCGACTGCAGTTGGGGGCTGGAGATCTCGGGGCGGGAGGGTTAGTGGGTGGCCGGCTCCCGGGTGCAGCTTGGGACCCGGGCCGGATGTCCCGCCCGGCTGCTCTCCACCCCGCCCCCCGCCCCGCCGTGATACAGGCTCGGGGGCGGGCCCACGTTGGGGGTGGGGCGGGGAGAGAGGCGGGTGCCGGAGTCGTAGGAGCTTTCTGGGGAGGCCGAAGGCAGACCCTTGCCCGGGAAAAGACGTTTGAGTCAGGGCCACTCCAGACCCCCGGGCCTGGGGAGAAAAGCTCAATGAGACCTGGAAAGCAGAAAAGAGCTAGACGTCTTGCAACACGTGCCCTCTGGGAGCTGAACATAAGACTTGCACCCACCATACTGCCTTAAAACTGCCCTGGCAAAGCCGGTCCTCCAACGGGTGATCTGAAGGCAGGGCAGCCCACCACTCTGCGGGTTCAAAAAGTATGGTCCTTAGCCGTCCTTCCCTCCCTCAGTCCAGGACAGGGCCACTCTGTCAAGCCCTGGCTAACGTCTCCATGGTGACATTCCTGGGGGTTATCCACCGAGCAGCGCTGATCTGTCTGTAGATGTGAATCACTCCTCCCAATTCTGAAGCAGAAGGCTAACTGGGACATTCTGGGTAGAAGTTAAGGACAAGCACCTCGGGTCTACGTGTAGCCTGCAAGCGCAAAGGAACGCAGCAACGCAGCAAGCACACAAAAAGAGACTCCTCATTTGGAGGCAAGACATGCCAGTGGCATCAAGGTGGCCATGTGGGCTACATACGGTCAGTTCCCAGAGCACTTTGAAAGATGGTATTCAACCGGTTCCTGTCTGAACAGAGTTAAACACTCGTTTGAATCTGAATATGGGGTCTGACAAGGTTGTGAAATAGAACAGAATTGGAGGTCAAAGGTAATAAAAAGTTTTGCATTATTTTCTTCAGTCGTCACAGCCACTTGACAGGTAAATTCTGGGCATAGTTGTGATGTTTTTTTTTCCCTTATAGATTGTTTCAAGGTTTTCAGAGGCGTCAAGGCTGACCTCTGGATCTTCCTGCCTCAGACTCCTGAGTGCTGAGATTACAGGCATGTTCCACCATGTCTGTCTATGCTGATCTTCCTCTAAAACAATTTCTAGTCATGACAGAGCACAACACTAGATGGATGGAGGAAGTGTTGACCTTAGGACAGGTTATATCCAGAGGGTGATGGAAGGAGTAGCCAGTAACAGCGATGAGGCTTGCTTATTCTGAATGCTAAAAGTGTGAGCCTCCAAACCCAGGCTCAGAGAACACAGGTACTAAGGCACAGAACTGGGAGGTTCAGAGGTCCTCAAGTCCCGGGAGTTGGCTCAGCGGGACGAGGTACCTTTCCAGGTTACTTCTGACCCTGCACCAACAACACTGCTGTCGGCTTCCAGTCAATGTATATATGGACTTCTGGTGGTGGGATTACTTGGTACCACATCTGTCCACAAAATGACAACTCTCGTGGGCAGCATACTGATGGCCGCCCCTATCGCGAACCTCCGTAGAGAGCATTGGGGATGAAAGCTCTGCCTCTCTCCATCATTTCCACCAACATGGATTTGGATCAGGCTAGCAAGGTAGGGCTAGCTATGGTCCATAGCCACTCCACCAGTCAGAAACTCTGTTCCATCCCACAAAAGGAATGCCAGTTGCAGGACACCTAGGCGAGTTTCTAGCCAGTACTGCTATTTTCAAGCGTCCAGAAGCGCTTCACTCCCACTCAGGTCAGTGTTGGCAACCCAAGAATTTCACAAACCCAGAAGCCATGGCTGCCTCAAGGCTAACTGCAAGCTCCCATTTCCTCTTTCCATTCTCCTTTTCTTCTAGCTTTGCAACCTCACCAGCCTTAGTGAGCCCTTGTGTTGCCAAGAGTAATTAATCAGGACCCGAAACAACGGCAAGCCCCTTCATATTTACATGCCCCCCCAAATAAGACACACAGGAAATGATTCTTTTCTAAATCAATACAATTTCTCAAATTTATTTATTTTTCTTAAAGAAGTACTTCTAATCTCTGTCAGAAGGGAGGTTAGGAAAGGTACCCCCTCCCTTGTAAACACTGAAATACAGATCTGGGAAACCAGGATCGACACACACAAAAAGTGCATTTTACAAAATATCAACTAAAATATATTTTACATGGATTATACTTCCATTGAAATTCTACCAGCTGCAATTTCATGTTCGAAAAAATATTTCCACATCTAAGAGATTCCAAAAGCATTTAACATCTGGCAGCAGCCCCTGCCTCCTAGGATTCTTCTCTCCTTTCCTGGGGGTGAGGCTGGGTTTCTTGGCAGCACCCTAGAAAGAGCAGGCTCCAATGGGCCCACTACCACTCTGCTGACCTCTTACACCTTGCTCTTCCAGACAGATGCCTTCCTCCAAAGAGCTTATTCAATACAAAGTCTTCCTTTTGGGTTTGGGACACAGCTTCCAAAACAAAAATCAACCTCTGAAGCCTTCAGGTCCTCACCCAGCCCAATTACCCATCAGGAACGATTTATCTTCTAAGAATCAGGATCTGGACCTGGAGTTGCCAGGACTTTGCCTTCAGGGTTCACTTCCACCTCCCACTGTAGCCTGTGCCAGACTGTACTCACCCAGTGCCACCTCAGACTCCTGGACCCGTGTCACCCCTCTCTAGGGGAGGACCCAGTGCCACCTTCCACAGCATATGCCCCTGGAGCATGCCCTTGTAGAAGCGCTTGGCTGGTAGGTTCCCAGTGTTGGGCCCAAACCCAACCGCACTACACCCTCCTCAATCCCCATGCTCCTCTTTGGTACAAACAAGGTACAAATAACCAGACCTCCAAAAGCCTAGACCCCATGCCAGGACAACAGGGGACCCAGCCTCCTAATCAATCTCTAGTAGGGAGCATGAGGTGAGAACAAATCTCTGGGCAACAGAAGAAACTGAAAATGCAAGTACTAGGTCCTAGCTCCTAGAGTAAGTGGCTGCAGCTCTGGTCTGTGGACTGATACAGTGTTGATTCTCACTGGGATGTAAATTAGTGCAATCTACAAAAGACTAGGGTAAGGGGTGGCAGGGCAGGGGGAGCCACAGCACTCCTTTGGTTTGATTTCAGGTGGGTGTGGCTTGAAGAGTCTTGTGTGAAGTTCTGCAAGAGGTTTCCCAGAACCTCCAAGTATAAGGCAAGAGGAAAAGTCTTCAGCAAATCAGGTAGCAATTTTCCTTGTCCCCTGCCCCCCACCCTCTCTCCCAGCACTCATCAGCTCTTCCAGACATGACAAGTTCCATGTTGATCAGTATTCTGGGAAGCCAGACCTGCTGGGTGGCTCTTAATGGAAAGCTGACTGGAGGCGGACACCCATGGGTGGACCGGGTCAACTTATGCCAGCACCAGTAGCTACTGCAGGGGTAAAGGAAGAAAGCCGAGGAAAAGCCTTGAGTCCAGGAAGAGGAAGTCAAAGCTTGGCTCTCTTGACTCACTGGAACAAGTCAGAGCTGTGCTAGAATCTGCAGAGCCTGATCCCAGGCTGACGGGAAGCAGCGGGTCACAGTGGGTGAGGTAAAGCTGGCTCCTGCTACCCTTGGAAGGCCTAGGAGGCTAGAAAAGGGGTTGCTGGGCCTGTTTCTGGAAGGACTTTAACCCTTCTACTTGCCCTTGCCCTACCTTGACCCATGTCCCTCAGGTCTGGCCCAACCTCAGGGAAGACTGAATCTTCAGGAGTCTCCACGCTGGGGTGCCCAAATAGGTACCCCAGGCCAAGCTGAGGGCTCAGATAACTTTCTTGTGTCCTGGCCTCCCTTTCTCCCATGTGGCCCAGAATCCATAGGGCCCCTGCCCTCCCTCCCCCCCAAGAGAACCACAGGCCAGCATCCCATGGCCCTTAACCAAGTGCTGTGCTTCAAGCAGTGCCCCTACCCCAGGCCCCACTCTCCCGAAGGCAGCCCCAGT
Organism: Microtus pennsylvanicus; assembly: GCF_037038515.1. Taxonomy (NCBI): domain Eukaryota; kingdom Metazoa; phylum Chordata; class Mammalia; order Rodentia; family Cricetidae; genus Microtus; species Microtus pennsylvanicus. The sequence continues at coordinate 97,192,049 of NC_134580.1, read as the reverse complement.
GTGAGCACGAAGACAGGAGCTACTGGGGGTTCTTGAGGATGCGGCCATGGCGGAAGTCATAGACATGGCGGCAAAGGAACACCAGCTCAGGATCCGTGTCCTCTGGCACTGTGCGGTGTGGTGGGGTGGAGTAGTCTGAAGATGGGGGCACCAGTGCTGTCTTTCGGCTGGGAAGGCCCTCGCCCCGGCGTTTGGCCATGGCACAGAACCTGCAACCACACACAACCACACACCATTACTGCCTTCAGCACAGCCACTTCTCTAAGAAAACCAATCTCTTCCCTACACTACCCATTGAGTGGGGACTGAGAGGTGACATTGCCCTATTCTCATCCCCAAGGCTGGGTGCACTCTGACAGCTTCCAGTTGACTTCAGCTCCTGGACACACACACACACCGTTCAGGGCTTCTTTCCCAAAAACCTGTTTTCCTAGATCTCTCTCAGAACATTAGTAGGCCACAACACCATCGGGAGAATCTGTGTTCTCTAAATTACTCTACCTTAGGAGGAAACAGTTCTGATAATTAAAAAATAAAATTCCAGCCAAGTGTGGTTTTTAATCTCAGCACTTAGGAGGCAAAGGCAGGCAGATCTCTTGGAGTTCGAGGCCAGTCTGGTCTACATATTGAGTTCCAGGAGAGCACAGAGCACACAGACTCTGTCTCAAACAAATCTAAACAAAAGGTGTTAGATGATCCTTAGTGGATAGTTATTTTGTGTTTCCTGTTTCGTGAGTTTTCCCCTTAAAATAAATAAAATTGTTTTATCCTTAGCTAGCCTGGTTATTTCTACACAATGGTCTTAGGCAACCCCTGTAAAAGGGTTGCTTTACCCCCAAAGGGGTCATAACCTACAGGGTGAGAAACTGTATTAGAGATAGGTTTTAGGGAAGAACATTTTAAACCATTAAGATTGGGCCTAGAGGGCTGGAGAGATGGCTCAGAGGTTAAGAGCATTGCCTGCTCTTCCAAAGGTCCTGAGTTCAATTCCCAGCAACCACATGGTGGCTTACAACCATCTGTAATGAGGTCTGGTGCCCTCTTCTGGCCTTCAGGCATTACACACAGAAAGAATATTCTATACATAATAAATAAATATTTAAAAAAAAAAAAAAGATTGGGCCTAGAGCATAAAGTGATTTCCTTGGAACTCCATAAAGTTACCCCAAATCATGCTCACTGAGTCCAAGGGGAGAGGCCAGCTACGTGGGCAGAGACCACCTACGGGGGGGGTGGGGAGCAGAGTACCAGCTACGGGGGCAGAGAGTATCACCTACCTGCAGTACTCAGCAAAGGTTAGCACATAGCACTTCTCTTCGATGCAGGCCACACTATTCTGGTCCTGATGTCTCGATGCAAAAACTTCATTCTGCAAAGGCTCAAGGGGAAAGAGGAGCGGGTTTATTATGGGAGCGAGAAAGGCAGCTCACTCCAGAACAAGGCAGGCACGGCTAATCTGCAAGGAGTGCTGACCCGAGCCAACGCCAGCAGCAACAGAGTCAGTTTCATCTAAGTCTTGACCCTGTCTGCCCACACAGCCCTAAGAGGAAAAGAAATTGGTCCCTTTCTCTGCCATGAGATGAAAAGTCCCACACCAAAGGGGGTGGTACATGTCTTTAATCCTAGCAGATGCATCTCTGTGAGTTCAAGGCTGCCTGGTCTACCCATAGTAAATTCCAGGCTAGAGCTGTACGGTGAGACCCTGTCTCACAAAGGAAGTAACAGGTGAGCTAGACCACTCTCAGCCTATAGGCGCTCAGCTCAGAGGTGCTGAGTACTGCAGGTAATAAAGGGGTGAGGTGCACAGTGCCACCTTGTCATCCCGAGTTAGCACAGAATTGCTCACTTCCATTTTCAAAGCCCCGGTGCTCAAGGGTCATTATTCCCATTTGGAACATAAGCTGAGACGGTGTTTGGGAGATGCTAACCCCCAGAGGGCTTGAAGGAGGACTTAGCTGTTTCCTAGCTGTCCCTTTCATATGCCATGTCTTAATGTCACCCTGCTGCACCCCCTCTTGCTAGGCAGCTCACCTCATGCATGCTGGGGCTGCGGCCTCCCTGTAAGTGCTCAGGCCTGTAATACCACAGGAGGCTCATCATCAGTTCTCCTAGGAGACAACAGAGAGGTCATGGCTGGAGCTAGCAACCCTGCTTATTTACGACAGGCTGGCCACCTGCCCGAGAGGTTTGTCCAACCCCAGATGCTGGCCCCGTCCTGCAGGCTCTGGCTGCCTGTGTCCCCTGACCAAGGCCAAGCACTCAGCAGCCTGGAATGCTGTTAGACATAGAGACGGGCGAGAAGGCACTGATGGCTAAGGCCTGGGACAAGTGCTTGGGCTCTGGTGGCTAATGAAGTGAGTGCATGGATTCAACTCAAGTCGCAAGTTGCTACACCTCCACAGTAGCCAGACCCCAGCTGAAGGGTGGGCAGACTCTGCCAAGAATGGTGGTCTTGTGCCAGGCCAAACTCTAGGCAGGGGCCAAATGAAGGTCTGTCTCTTGGGTTCGGGGACAGGTACCTGACTCAGGGTTCTCCCAGAGGGCGGAGATCTTGGCCACATAAGGTGTAGACGTCTTTCTTGGGCCTGACTTGAGGAGGACAGTGTCGCGAACTCGGATTGTCTCTCCATGTCGCTCAACTGCCTGGTAGCTCTTTCGGATGGCAGGTTCTGGCTCATCCTGGGCAATGAACCAATGACACAAATAAGTCTGCGAGCCACACTCCAGAGTGAGGACAGAGGGAAGAGGGATTAGTATCTCCTCTAGTTCACTAAGGCAGTCCACCCCCTAAGATACTGAAGACTGCGAAAGGATCGGGGTGGGGAACTCCTAAGCTTAGAAACGGTGATATCAATGAAGCTGGTTCTCTAAGCATTTGGGCACTAATGGGGTGGTCTGAGTTTGAACCCTTAAATCACCATTGTAAGTGGCAGAGCCTTGGGAGAGTTTCCTTATCTATCAAAGGGACCATGCAGCACACTCTACACACATACGGCAGTGGTCAGATTAAAGAGGATAAAGCATGCAAAGCACTTAGTTCTAACATGGAATTCAGACGTGCTCAACATTCTAGCTGACACTGCTTTCCCTCTTCTGGTGTTACTCCATCACCCCAACCTCCCTAATACAGTGTGGGATGGAAAGAGGAGTGAACAGGGCCGAGAAGCTGAAGACTTGGATCACCAAGACTAAGTGACAAACAGAACTTAACACTGGTTCCTGAGGTGAACTGCAGCTCCTTGTTGCCCTTGGAGTAGCCAGCCCCATCTCATTAGTGTCCTGTGTCCTACTGCCCCCACCCTCTTCCCATCAGCTAAGTGCTAACACTCACCAGGACATACACTGCCTTCTCACAGGCGGCACCGACAGGCACCCAGCCATTAGTGCGGCGGCGACGGCGGCGGCGAGGACGTGGGCGCTGAGCACGCGGCTGCTTGGGGTGGCTGGGTCTGCGGGCAGCCTTGCTCCTCACAGTGTACCTACAGCTAGAGCCTGTGCGCAGGCCAGACTTGGAACCACTTGGAGGCTTGGCGCTCTGAGGGCATGCCCGGGCTACCGTCTGGGGCTCCGAGGTGGGTGTCTGAAGATGGGGGATGGGCTCTGCTGCAGGTGGCACACTGGGCACAGGGCATCCCAGGAGGGGGTGAGCAGGTGAGGCTGGGTGGCCAGCTTCTGGGAGAGGAAATTCCAGCTGGCCGAGGGACCTGCAGCCTTCTAAAAAAGGAGAGTGGGTCAAGGTAGGTAGAACAAACTCCAGCCCCTTGAGCCATCTGTTTGCAGGTCCCGGGCCTGGCTTAGTTCCAAGGTGCAACTCTAAGGCCAGCTGAGACAGAAGGTGGGACTCAGGCCTTTCTTCACCTTGGAAACTGGCCAGCAGACACTTGTGTGTCCCATTCTAACTGGAAGGAGTGACAGCAAAAATATCTTCGTTAGCTCTGACCTAAGAGTCTCCAGGGTTTTCACAGTTCTGGAGTCAGACAGACTAGGATATGAGCCCCACACCTACCACTTACCAGCCACGTGACCTCAGGCAAGTCACTCTGGCCCTCTGCAATGTTAAGTAGTGCTTACAAGCATGACACAGAATTCCGACTGTTTCCCTTATTTACATACTAACTCATTTCACCCTTGCGACACCCCCAGGTAGGAACCATTACTGCTGCTTTACACTGAGGAAACGGACACAGCAGTTACTGGCTTAGCCGATGTCGTGAGGAAAGGGAGCAGGGGAGAACATTTCAATCCAGGCACTTTGGCGGAGTCTGCCTAATTACATGCCTTGTGACTGTGTGTCAAGGACTGAGAATGGCGCTTGGCACACAGTGCTTATGGGTGGTCTTGCTCATTAGGGTAAAAGGTAAGGGTCTATTAGGAAAGGCCAGGAAACAGTCTGCTCTTGTTTCTCAGGACTCCAATCCATGTTAGAACCTGATAGAACCAGTCTGGCCAGAGCCAAGTGGTCTATAAAGCTGTTTTATAGACCCCTACATTAAGGGGTGTGGGGGGAGGAGGGAAGAGCAGGGATGGCCCAGCCCTCACCTCTCTTGCACAGGGTAGACCTGCTGGTCAGGATGGCTTTAGTCACCTCATTTCTACCCAGAAGCTGGAGGGAGCAGCCTGGAGAGAAGGTGCGGACAACCTTTTCTGTCTAGCTGAGCACGAGCCATCCCTGGGTCTTACAGATAACAAAGCCGAGGGTGCCAAACCCACTGGTCTCTTCTTGAGTATGCCCATCCACCCTGCCTACACCCAACTATCCACACAATGCCACATCTGTGTATCTATTGTCTTTTCAAAGCCTGTATAGCCAGGGCAAAACTGTCCCACCACCCCTGGTGTTGCTTCGCATGAATGCTAAACTCAGCCGGCATGTAGGTGGATCCTGGACACGAGGAATGTTAAGTTTTCCAAGGGATGAGGGAGAGCCCCGGATAGAAGGGACATGGGAATGACTTGGCAAAAACCCTAGTTTCTTTCTTTCTTTCTTCCCCACGTTTGGGAATTGAACCTAGGGCCTCACATATGCTAAACACTCCTATCATCACTGAACTCCAGACCTTTCTCTTTTTTTGTTTGAGAAGTGTCTCTTTCTGTAACTCTGCCTGGTCTTGAACTCATGATCCCAGACTCAGCCTTCTGTGTAGCTGAGCTTACAGCCGTGCACCACAGGGCCTACCTAAGACCCTAATTTCTGTATCTAAGAGTTTAAGAACGGGAATCCCAGTTTTGGAGGAGGGACTTTGTCCACTATGTACATTAACTTCCAAGCTGGGAAATCTCACTGACAGTCTGGGCAAAGCAGGCCGTAAGAGCTAAATGGGGCTCTTTCCTGGGATTGTTTGTAGGCCTAGGACATTGCCTAAATAAGTAGAGACCTCCCTTCTTAAAGCTCCCTCCCAGGTAGCAGCCAGACTCAGTAGAGTCCCTGTCCAGAGCTGTATCTCAGCCTCCCGGGATGCCATGCCTTAAAAACTCCCTAGCATACCATGTGTGTCCCCGACAGAACTTACCTGCTGTAAAAGGCATTTTGTAGGGGCAGCCGCCACAGGTAGTGCCAATGTGGGCGAGAGGCAGGGGCAGCACCCCACAAACGCTGTAGCCATTCACTCCAGTGTCCTCACTGGAGCAGTAGCGAGAGGAGCTCCAAGGAGGGTGTTGGAAAGGGATGCCAGAGGGCACTGAGCTCGGGGCCATGAGAAGCCCCTCACTGGGGGCTGCCACCGGAGTCAGCTTGCCTTCTGGGAGCATGGGGCAAGGGGAGCAGCTCCCACACTGCAGCCCGTCTTGGCCACAGTACAGGTAGAAGCTGCCCAGGGCAGTGAGCTCAGGCCCTCCACACAGACCACTGTAGTCTGCTGGATTGCCAGGCATCGGCAGCGGAGACAGCTGAGGTGCAGGGAAGGAGGGCTGGTGCAGTTCCTGCTTGGGGGCGGGTGACTCTTCACCTGGACGGCCTGGCTCTGGCTTCAGGGCTGCTTGCCCACCCATCAGCAGAGGCAGGTGGGGGCGCAAGGGGTCCTCCAGAGCCTTGCCTGGGGCCTGGCGAGATGGCTGGATAGGTGGCCCACGAGGAATAGCAGATGAACAAGGTTCATCAGGCTGTTCTTGCCTGCTGGGGGGCCCTGAAGTCTCCCCAGAGCCAGTCCCCTGCCGAGCCTTGGGACAGTTCTTGTTATTGACCTTGGCCCACTTTGGCCGCAGAATCTTGGGTGCCAGGGGCTCAGCGGAGCGCCCATCTGCTTCAGCCTGGGTACGAGAGGGTCGAAGAGGTAGCTCCCGCTCCTGGCTGAGTTTCAAGAAGGCAGCTGCGTTTAGGCTAGCCAGTCTCTTGGGAGCTGGGTCTCCATCTCGTCGGGCACCTTCATCTGGGGCTGGCTCTGGGGACTGGTCTCGACTTCCTTCTCCAAGGTCTCCCAGTCGAGGTCGCTTCTTAGAGAAAGACCAGGTCCCTGTGGCCCGGTCCCGGCTACGGTGAGGGTCTCCGCCTCGGTTTCGGCGGGCACCTGCCAGGCTGCTTGTGTCTTCCCGCTCCAGCAGCAGATTATTGAGTGCCTCTGCGTTGAGAGAGGCCAGGCGCCGCTTGCGGGGCTGCACAAGGCCAGTGTCCTCACTGGACGGGGCCGGACTAGGGGGCTTGGGCAGGTCAGGGGGCAGCTCATCAGCCTCATCTGCACTTCGTGGACCAGCCACGTTTTCCAGGCGAGTCAGCAGCACTTTGCAGGCCTTGGGCTTTCCTGGAACCAGTGAACGCTTACGCAATGGGTAGTTCTTGCGGCGCCCTGGGAGATGCCCAGGGCTCTCAGGCATGCCTGGCTCCACATCTTCAGTCCCCTGTTCCATATTGCCGTCTTCCATCTGCAGGGGCTCCCCTCGGCCAGTGGGGCCAGAACTAAGCATAGGAAGGGACTTCCTCCGAGTGTGTGTCATGGAATCCCTCCAATCTGCGGGAAAGAAGGCAGGTAATGAGGAGACCTGGTCACTGCCTCCCTCCTGCTGTCTCCAGCTTGGAACTTCCTAGGACCCGCCTTCCAGGTGCCAGCAGACCACCAGTAGCTGTGCAAGTACTGGCTCTCCCTCTCCCCTAGCACATAGTCCCCACGAATTAAGCCCCAGAAAGCCTGAGATATGTCACAGACACCAGTGCCAAGGCACAGGAGGAACGGAAGGCAACAATCAGACCTCTTCTTCTGCTTCCACTAGACACTCAAGAGGAGACTGTAAAAACACAGCCAGAACGGGGCTGAGGCTGTGTGAGGCTTTAAGAGACACAACCAAAGTACTACCAACTCCTCAACTCTGGGCTTCTGAGACTAGCCAGAGGATAAAGAGGTGGGCAGAGAGAGGTTTGAGTCAAAGAACCTGCCTGCTAGGCAGGGGAAGAAGGTCCCTTTATCCAGCAAGAGAGCCATAACTGCATCTTTCTGGAAAAGCCCTAAGAAAGGTGAGGCCTGAGCCTGCCCAAGGAGGTAGCCTCCACCTAATCTGGTCAGATTCCAGGGAAAGGCAGCTCAGCGTGCCAGGGTTGGAAACGGATATTAAGCTAGGATCAAAGCTAGCACAGGAGAAAAACCAGTGGTCCTTGTAAGCCTTGCCCTGTACCTCAGTTTTCCTTGATAGGCAAGATAGTGGGCAGGAGAGGGGAGGAGAGTCTCAGGAAGCCCGAGGATGCTCATGACCAGGCATGATCGCTAACTCTGGCTTTGCAGATGTTCCCTACTATATACACTCAGGGGCAGTCTGATCTCAGGTTCTAAATGACAAAGGCCAGAGCTGGCTGAGCTGTGCACTGCACACTTGTACCATAAAGGCAAGGCAGATCTGCAAGGGTGAGGGAGGGTGGCCAGACTACTTCCCATTGACTCTCCAAAGCACCGGGGCTGCCAAGTGAGGTGCCAGACAGTCCGCGCTTCTCCTCACCAGGCACCTCAGGGACCCCTCCCCATCCAGCAGGCTAGGCTTTTCAGCTTAGTTTCCCCAGTATTGTTATTCATGCTGGGAGAAGTGGAGAGGGGCGGGGACTTAACCCCAAAGATCCCAAGCCTGAGGATTTCCAGGCTTTGCCAAGTTCTTCCCCATTAGTTTTGTGGTCTTCAGCCATTAGTGGGGGTCACCGGGTGCCTTCTCTGCACAGACAAGCTGCATTGGCCTGGAAAGAGTGAAAGAAAACGCAGCCGATGGTGCAGTGTAGACAACCCTCATGGAGAAAGGACTGGGAAAACTGCAAGGGGGAAGAAGCAACAGGCCATGTGTGGGAACCTGCCACTATCCAGAAATCAGGCCCCAGGCACGGAAGAGTCACAGGAGGCAAATCCATTCATTCTTAAATGGCAGAGCTCATAACAATTCCAGGCGTCTCTTTTCTGCTCTGACTCGGGATCGCTGTCCTGGCTGCTCAGCACACTCGTCAGCTCGCCCCTCTTACGCTCAAAAGCATCCCAGGCGCAGACAACCCACAGACTCTTTTTTCGAACCAGGAGGCACCCTGTGCCGGCGGCAGAGTATCTGCACTTGTGGGCAAAGCCAAGGTCCTGCTTCCCATTCCCAAGAAGCCTGGAGATGAAGGACGAGTGAATAGACAATGCAGCCAAACATGGGCTGAAGCCCCTCAACAGGCCCCAAGTCACCAGAGCAGCTGGGCCTGGGAATGGCGGGGGGCCAAGGGTGAGGTCACCTGGGCCTGTGGCCTTTGAGGACATGGATACCCAGCACAGAGCAAAGGGGGTGGGCAGGAAAGAGCGTAAGCAGAGAACAGCAGCTAGCGGAGGGCTCTGAGGAGGGAGGAGGCTGCCTGCTGGAGGTTGGTCACAGGGGTGGTGGGCTGTCTATACTGTATCTGTCTATACTCGGTACTTCCCTCTTAGCACCCACAAGTCCCAGGCAGAGAGGTGGGAAGCAGCAGCAGTGGCCACTCTCAGGAGCCTGTTCCTAGAGTGTTGTGTTTCCTGTAAAGATGGTTTCACTTTAACCTCCCATTCAGTACTCCAGTCTCTCAGGGAGCCATTGCCCCCGAGGGCTGGACATCCGGTAAATCTCTACATCACAGGGTGCAAGTCCTGTTTCCAAGCCAAGCACAGGAGCCCCCTGCTAGCCTCCTCTGCATCTGCCAAACCTCCTGTCACTGGCTAAAGACTGCCAGAGCCATCAAAGCACATTGCAAAATAACCTCCAGCTTTCATGTGGGGCCCCGGTGGCGCGGTCTTGAGAGGCTGGGGTCTCTGCTGCCGCCCTCTGCTGTACTTGGAAATGAGGAGAGCTAGCGTGAGTCATGCTTTGAAGACCTGTGAGAACCTTAGCAGCAGCTTTTCCCTGGGGTGGGGCTAGGTGGAGGGGCTTGCAGCCTGCCAGGGCTGTCTGCCCTGCAGGGCCGGCCGGGAGTGCACAGAAGCCCTGGTCCCTATTCCGGGAGGACAGCCATTCCTTCAGGCCCTCTCATTTCCATTAGCTCAGCCCAGAACTTTGTACCACTGTCAAGTGGTGAGCACTGCTCCTCTGCCCTCGGGAAGACCTGTCCCTGCACAAACAATCCAGGCCCCCTGAGAGAAGGTTCCTGGGAAGGACTCCCCAGGGCAATCACCTTTTACCTAGCTGGTATCAAGCAAGTTCTCACTGGGGAAAACCAGTCTGACTGTCACCAGCCCTGAACAACTGACCTAAAGGACAGTGGCCGGCCAGAGGGCTTCTGAGCCAAAGACCCCACAAGTTGAACCCCATAAGTCAAGTAGGCAAGCAAGAGATCTCCATTCCAGGCATATCAAAGCCTCAAAACTGAGGGGGATCTGGAGCGTTGGGGTGTGTGAGGCTAGGCTTTAGTGTAACTCAGCTCTGCCTGGGGCTAGCAGAAGCTATGCCCAGAAGCAGAAAAGGCACATACCACGCTGTCAACAGAGGCAGTGCACATGCTAGCTGCTAGTGTCCAGCAGAAGGCTCCAACAAGGGAGGCCAGAGGCTTGGGCTACAGGTCACAGTATGAACCACTCCCATAAATTAAATCTGCCCCGGGTAGGAAGAGATCCTCAAAGCTGCCTCCTGCTCCCCTTACTACACATCGCCCCCCAGTCAATCAGTGTCCTCAGTCTCAGAACTGGGACTATTCCCCTGAAAGAAGAATCTTTGTCAGAAACACCAGCTTTCTTGAATCTTACCAAAGAAAAGCAACAAGCACGCAAAGGCAAAGTCTCCTTTTCATTTACATGTTCAACTGACGGCACTTGGGAAAACAGCAGCTTTTTCTGCGTGGCTTATGGTAAAGCCAGGAAAAGGTACTGCACCTCTCTGTCTCTAGTGAGAAGCAGACAGAACCGAGTCTAAGGAAGGCGGGCCTGGCTCTGGGGCTGAGAAGCAGCTCAGTGGTAGAAAGTTTGTCTACCAAATACAAGGTCCTGGGTTCTACATTCAGCTTAGCAAAATGCAAAGCCGAAGCTGGCTCTGACCCAAATGAACAACTCACTTAAACTTGAGGTTCCTTGTCTGAAACTGACATACCAAAATAAACCTTACTTCCCAGCACTGACAAGGATGGCAAGACACCGTGGGGAAGCCTGGTGGAGAGCAGAAGCCTTCCTCTCCCTCCTGGCCACAGAAGAGGCACCTATCATCAGTTCCCTACAGCAGGAGCCCCGGGCCGTCTGGGCGAGAATCCAAACATCCAGTCCGCACTTGAACTCTGTTCTGTTACTATTCTGCCAAGGACATTCAAATGTCCATCCCAAGGAAAGATGGCAACAATGTCCCCTTTCCCCTGTGGAGCCAGGGTGGTATGAATGGGGGGAGATGGGACCAGGATGGCATGTGTTCTGACCACCCCAGTATCTGACTAAGGATCCACAGCAGGCACCCACAGCTCTGCCAATTTAACATCACCTGCTGCAGGTACTCAAGCCGCCTTGCAACTGAGCTTAATAATAGAAATACCTGGGCAGGAAAGAGCACAGTGCACAACCAAAGGGAACTGCTCCCACCCACCTGGGCATAGGCTTGTTTTTGATTCTCCTTAGGTCTGGCATTCATCTGAGGAGTTACACCTGCCATCTAAAGGTACCAATACTGTCTAGAGCCTGTAAGACCTCACCTGCTCCTCATGGGTCATACTGAGGTCTCTGGGAACCCAAGAGACACACACCAAGTAGCTGCATAGGAGTCATGCCCACCCCACCACCCATCCCACGCAGAAAGGAGCTGGCTGGGGCAGCTCAGCTCAGCTCAGCCCGATGAATATTTTTTTTAAAAAATCGATTCTGATACCCTAGTATGAGAGCCTAAAGGGCCAAAGCTTCAGATCTTGGCTTACTTCTAGCTCCAGAGCCAAAGCCAGTCAGCCAGCCAGGCCTCTTCCACTAACCGTAAAGGCACATGGATTCGCTGGGAGGGGGAGCTCTAACTTAAGACTACAGACTCCCATGTCTGTTAGAGATCAAAGTTTAGGGTAGTAACAGCAGCAATACTAAGTAAGCGCTTTCTCAGGTGGCAGAAACTGCCAATGCCTCAGTATGGAGGCTAAGCCCTGCCTACAGGTAGGGAGTGAATAAAGACAGCGCCTTCCATATCTACGATCCTAAGCAAGGACAGTGGGAGGACATCGTGCTTTAGTAGTTCATTAGTAGTACCCGTGTTCTGCTTCACGAAACTGACAAAAGGTAACCATGTGCAATACCAACTAGTCTTTAGGGTTTTCTTTAAATACTTTTTTTTGTTGTATGTGTACTTATGCGTATGAGTGCATGCACCAATAGCACAGGTGGTCAGGACAACTTATGCGGTAGCTGATTCTACCGTGAGGGTTCTGAAGATGGCACTCAAGAATGTCGGGCTTGGCAGGAAATGCCTTCAATCAAAGAGTCGTACTGTTGGCCCTAGGGGATTTAAAGGCCCCAATACCTTAGCCATTTTACTCTCCCATAGTTCTTCCTGGTGTACCCATTGCTCCTTCCCAGGCACACTGCACTGCTTGTGATCTCTGTCCCTACCACCAGTCCCACAGCAGAGCCTCATCAGGACTGGAAAAGAGCCTGAACTCCAAGCCTTGCTTGGTTTACTTTTCAAAGCAAGACTGTTTGTTTTAAGGATTAAGTGAGAACATGTATAGAGTGCCTAGTATACACCAGACAATTAATACAAACCCATTCTTTTGTTTTTCTTATTTCTAAAATTCTTTTGTGTATCAGTGTTTTGGCTGCCACATATATGCACCGTTTGTGTGTCTGGTGCCCCCCAAAGTCAGAACAGAACGTCAGATCCTGAGAACTGAAGTTACAAACAGCTGTAAGTCACCACATGGGTGCTGGGACTCGAACCTGAGTTCTTTGAAAAAGCAATGAGTGCTCTTAACTGCTGAGCACTCTTGTGCCTGATATTCGCAAATCTCCATCACCAGTAAAATATGGGAGGAAATCTCAAGGCAGGCTCAGTACCCTAGTAGTTTTGGGTCAGCTTGGGTAACACGGGGACCCCAGTGGCTTGTCAGCTACCTCTTGGTCCTGAACATAAGTAGACCACCAGTCATGAGGACAGCAATGCCCCAGACCTTTCCAACAAAGAACCTCCTGATTCAAGTCCCAAGGCCAAGCCTTCCAAACATTCCACTAAGGGAGTCACAAGGCAGGCTCCTCCGCTACCTAAACAGGTGGCAAGCCTGGGGAGGTCAGGCAGCCTCCGCCTTCCCCCTACTAAATTCCATCCACTGGTTTACCTGACTGCCAGCTCACTGGCCTGACTCAGTAAGGGTAGAAAATCCCATATTCAAAATCCTTGGATCTGTAAGTATTTTAGATTTCTGGGTTCCCACCCCAGTCCATTTAGGGAAATGTACATCTACTTTACCAGCTATAGATCTAAGATACAGAAGAAGAAAAAAGAATATGCTCCCCAACAACGTCTGAGGCAATCCAAGAATTTTAAATGTCTGGATTAGGGAACCTTCTGGCCTTCAACTTTACCCTCATTCCCAGGAGTCCATTGTGCCTATTCAACTTAATCCACATTCATAAATTAATTTTGTATTAACTCTTTCACGACCATCCCTTTTCCTCTCCATTTCACCTAGCTACCTCAAGGAAAGATTCTACATGCCTCCTCCACCCCGAACATTAATGAGTAAGCATACAAACATTATGACAAAGAACGCTAGAGACAGCCTGGGCTGGGGATATAGCTAGCAGTTGTCTAGTATGCAGGCAACAATGGGTTTGATCCCCACCAATGCATAAAACCAGGCAGTGTGATGTACAGCTGTAATCAGTGAGGTGCGGGAGGCATCCTTGGCTACACAGTAAATCTGAGGTCTGCATGAGACCCTGTCTCAAAACAAAACAGTAAGCAGTAAATCCAGAAAGGATAGGGAGGTGGAATCAAAGAGCCAGATCAGTCCCCAAGGTTTCTAAGTGGGCAGGGGCAGGGAACATGACTCACCAGGGGCTCCTACTGTCCCAGGAATGCTACTCTGTATTCTGGGTACCCAGTACCACCTAGTACATGGCAATCACTGCATCTACCTTCACAACAGTCCAGGGAAGCAGCTGTTACCATTACATCTTCAGGAGACTTAAACAGGCACAAAGAGTTCAATAAGAAGGAAGGAAGGAAGGAAGGAAGGAAGGAAGGAAGGAAGGAAGGAAGGAAGGAAGGAAGGAGTGTTCCTATACATGGGGGAGCTCTGCAGGTACAGGCACATACTGCCAAGCTTCATGATCTGAGCTAAATTCTCCAGAATTCACGTGGTGGAAGGAAAGACCTGACTGCCGCAAGGTGTCCTCTGACCTACATGTGCACGAGCGCACACAGGCACACGCACACTCCCTCCCTCCTAAGAAAACCCTACCTAGCACAGTGGGCGGGCGGGGGGGGGGGCATCCAGGTGTCTCAGAGCCCATACTTCCACACTGTTATCATACTGCCATTTCCTAGGGCCTCACAGGATGGCTGGGTCACAGCCCAACATAATAGTTTCTCTTGAATTTCTCAGCTTAAAGAACTGTTCAGAGACAGGTTCACACACCTATAAATACTAGCACTTAAGGTGAGGAGGGGGATGGAGAGTTCTAGGCAGACTGGGCTATATAGGATCCTGTCTCTAAATCATCATCAGTATCGTCATCATCATCATCATCTTTAGAAAAGTTGGCTCAAATTTCCAAATAAACTTTTTTTTTTTTTGATGCAGGGCTTCTCTGTGTAACAATCCTGGCTTCCCTTGAACTTAATTTGTAGACCAGGCTGGCCTTGAATTTACAGAGATCCACCTGCCTCTGCCTCCTGAGTGCTAGGATTAAAGGTGTGCGGCACCATTGCCCAGCCAGAATAAACTCTTGCATACATTTTTGAGACAAAATCATTTTATTACTTAGAAAGTGGGGAATGCTCCAGAGAGAGAACATATTTTACAGTAAATCCAGAGAAAGAACTTCCCCCAAACATCTACTCAAGTCTACAGGCCCGAGGGAAATCCCCTTCCCCGGCTCAGACTGCAATGGAGGGAAAGTGGCCTATCACAGCGGAGATGGCCACCTTAACTTACAGAGACACAGCAACTGCTCCTGCTCCTCTCTTCAGGGCAGATAACCTCTCATACTTCCAGTTTTCTCTAAGAGCATTTCCTCTCTATAGAATTCTTTTCTACAGTCAAAGGAAACTGTGAGCCCGAGTCAGGGCTGGGAAATGACCACTGACCCTGGCTGCAGAAGTGATGTGGTTCTACTCTCTGGCAACAAGTGGCACCCCGATAATAACTACTCTAAGAACACACTTCTAAACCACCTGGCAGCACAGAAACCTGGTAAACAAACTGTTATCCCCAAACATTCCCAACAAGTGACTGCAATTGCAGAAGGGTCCATTCTGCTCTTCTGCAGCAGGAAACTGGAAAAAACTGTATTGGCATAGGCAGAAACTAGATACACACACCTGACTCCAGGTCAGGGAAATCAACATATCTGTCCTTCCTAAATCCCAGAGAAGGAGCAGAGGCCAGAGAAAATAATCAGACCCAGGACATTCTTAGCTAGTACTGCTCTCATTAACAATGAAAGGCCACTGTCTTTTCATTCAAGTAACTTGGTTATGGTATCTTGGAAGTTACTGATTCATAACACCAGACCGAGAAACAACCCTCATTCCTTCCTGGCAGACCAAGCCCGTGGAGGAGCTCAAGAGCCACCAGCACACTGAATCAGATGAAGAATCACCCGTGCAGGTATTTCCCACTGTGGAAAGAGAAATGCAATGACCTCTACTCCAGGACACCAAGTCTGAGAAGTGACTGCACTCTGGGCCCTGTTCTCCAAACCCAATGGCCTCTCATCCCCAGCTTTCACACCAAGATGCCTGGGACAGGACACCCAGGCCCTCACTGGGATCCCGGGACTTGGCAGCCCTGAGCAGGAATGTTCGGTGCCCACTACTTCCTCCACTTTTTAGCCGGCTTACAGCTCATTAGTGGCAAAACCAGGAGAGGGGCTGTAGAAAGATAAAGGAGCTGAAATTCAAACCAGTACATTTTATTCCAGCTAGGTGCCTCCCATAAAACCAGGTAGGATCTCATCATCCAAGACCTCCTGGGCATGACCTAGGAAGATCTGAGCAGCCTGAGGGGTCAGGAGCTGCATGCAGAATCTTCCACCACCAGCTATCGGGAACCTCTGCTGCTAATTTTCACAAGCTCTGGACCACACGTGGTATTCTTCCATCTTTTTAGGGCTAACAGACACTGTGCTGGCCACTAAGACAAGGCCAAACCCGCAGAGCCAAAGCGCACTCTCCTCACACTCCCCTTGTCCCTACAAAGTCAGGACACAAAGGAAACAAGTCTTGCCAGACAGTGCTAGCAAGTTCCCATAAATACTTGGGCTGGGGTAGTGCTGCTTATGTAAAATGCTTCCCCATTGAGAGATGCTGCTTTATTTACATTCTTCACGACCCATTCATAAAAAGGAGGCCCTTTAATGTCGGACTGTTCATATAATGCTCCATAAACTCGCCAGCTTTGCTGGCAGCTTGAGTTCAACACAGACTACTTTTGAGCTCTGGGGATTTTTTTTCCTCCTTAATGACTCACCTTGCGACAGGGCACTGAGGCCAGATGTTGCCTGAGCAAGGTCAGGAGGAACAACAGTAGATAAAACGAAAATATTCTAAGTCCTCTTAGATGCTCTGATGGAGAGGTGGGGTGAAATGAAAATAATTACCACATTTTCACTGAACTCCAATTTCTAGTAGATATGCTAGACTGATTTTCTTTCAGGTCTACTGAAATTTCCTTCTCGGGTGTCAAATGCTACCCAGTTCATACCTCTAAATACTGGAGAGCATACGGAGGGCGCCTCCTGTATCCCTAAAGGAGAAGGGCTCTTTCTGGATTGTACTTTGCATCATGGATGAATACATTTAAAGGCTGTTTCCTCTCCTGCCGGTTCTGACAAGTGCAGACTCTGGTTGAGGTACTCAGGCAATGTCCCTGAGTAGGGAAAGGACTATGTCCCAGGATGCACACAGCAGACAGAGCAAGCAGATGAGGAACAAGCCCAGGAGAGGCGTTCTGGGGTGGCTTTTCCCTTACAGTAAAGGATAAGAAGTAGTAGGGTTTTTTTTTCTTAACTGACAGGGGAGAGGTCTGCATTACCATGGCAACTGTAAGGGGTGGCCTTCCTGATTGGAAGGGAAATGCTGGTCCATTAATCATCAAACTGGGGCACAAAAGAGAGGTTTGGGGGAAAGAGGATGGATGCAAGACATGCTTCTTCACCACTGAGCGTCAAAGCAGCATCAGTCTTCTCCCACGTTCCCAAGGTCCATGCTTGATCACCAACAGAAACCAACCTCTAAGAGCTCTGGAAGGATAGCACTCCCTCCTCAAAGGTCCAACGCGGGACAGACCGAGCCCCCAAAGCGGAAAAACACTTTCTAGAAAAGGACTCTACGAAGCCCATCTATGGACTAGCCCAGGTTTATTTTTCTCCTCTGTTCTCCGAAGAGTGTTTTCTCCCTTATTTACACCCAGATGAGAAGAGGTAAAACATATGGATTCATTTAGCATGGACAGCAAGCAAATTGCAAATGAACAGAAAAGCTGGGTAGAAGAGAGGGAGAGGATGGTTTAGTGGGGACAGGAGGAAAACAGGGTTACAGCCCCTTTCCAATTCATGTCTGTGTGGTGTCACATGAACTATCTAGGACCGACTTCACCAGCAGATGAGTCAGAACAGCAGCAAAAGAAAACACCTATGAGAGCCTCACCAACATGCCCTATTTATATACCTTTGACAGAAAGGGTCAGAGCCCTCCAAGGACTGAATTCATACAGGGCATTTCTGGAAAAGCCAGGTTCCTCTCTATTCCAGGATAGACCCCCCCCCCCACGCACACACTTTAATTCACTACCCCTATCCTTAAGAAACTTCCAGCTCACAAAATATTTGAGAAGACACAGTGCTAGAAAATACATTTTCCTGAACAACACCAAGACAATGGACAGTGGAAGAGAAGGAAAGGGAAGAGCCAGGAGCAAAGGGCAGAGGAGAGACAAATGTGCAGAGTGACTGGTGAGCAGCCTTGGGGACACTGTCAAGGGTCAGAATGCAGGGAAGAGAGAGCAACCACAATTTAGTGAGTAAGAAACTGACTCGTGGAAGGGGTCCTGTGGGGAGAATGATCTGGTAGCTGTGCACAGATTGGATCAGAAGAGTCAGAGGAAGCAAGAGGAAAATGACATGGGAACATGGCAACAGAAAGGAAGGGAGGGAGACACCAAAAGAACAAACCCAAACCAGCACAGTGGTACAAAGATAATTCCAGCACTCAGGAGGCAGACAGAAGGATTGCTGCAAGTTCCTGGCTAGCCTCAGCTAGAGCGTGAGAGCTAGGGTTGGGAAGGGGAGAAAGAAGGACGGACAGAGAGGAACAGAGAGCAGAAACATACTAATGGCTCAGCTCCCCTCAACACTGATCTGACAGGCATGAGTCTCCTGCCAGGTAAAATCCCTACCACAGAGGGAAATGTTATTTTGGCAACTCCTTTTAACCTTCCAGCAGCCAAATCAGGTCACCCTTCTGACTGCTACCAAAAGAAGTCACATACAGTGCAACTCCAGCAAAAGCACAGATTCTCCAGCCTTCTCTGGATTTTAGACATACAATTAAATTCTGTCAAACAAACTTCAGTCTCTTGTGAGAAGTAATACTCCCTTTTCCCACAAGCCTCAACTCCACCCAAGCTGGGGTACAGGCTTTCCCGGGGAGAGCAATGGGTGCCATGAATGAACTCCATATCCTACTTGCCCAGTCCCCCTTGGCAGACAGGTAGCTTTCTCATCAAGGGCTTACAGCCAACCTCAGCCGAATGGGGCTCTTGACGGGTCCCCCTGGTGTGCCACTCCAACCCAGATTTTTCTCAGCAAAAGGCCATGTTCTCAGCTGTCATTAGCCCGAGTCTCCTCTCTTCCTGTTCCCAACATGTTCACATGGGGGGGGGGCACTGGAGCTGAGTGGGTCTTTTACACACGGGTAAACAGCATACAGCCTAGAGCTGGTCACTGCTGGGGTTATCAGCACTCTCAGCTTAAGTCAGGGATTCCAAAGTGTCCTAGGACAATGTTGTCCCTGAGAAATGTGGTCCCTCAGAAGCTCTTTACTCCTTTTAGTAGAAGATATGCAGGTGCAGAGATGGGAAGAAACGTGTCAGGTGGCACAAAAGACAACTGGAAACCTCACTTTATCTCATCATCTCATTTCTCCTTAGATTTATGGACTTCGCTTATCATATCCCTATGTGGGTACCTTCTTAGCTAAGAAAAACTGCTACAGCAGTAGTGAAGGCATCGACAGGCACAGTGGGGGTGTGTGTAGGGGGGTGGGTCCCTTAGTCCCAATCCAAGTAGTCAGTTGTCGGTGCTCTTAAGACTGCCGACAATGGGCCACTAGGAGACATCCCAGGTGGAGTTAAACCTCTACCGGTAGGCAGACTTGCTGAACGCCTCTCACTGCAAGCAGGCTCTGCTCGCCTCCATGAGTCCACCAAGCCGGTTCGCCACCGGCCGGGGCACTCGGTGCGCACACCCCCCCCCCCACCTCTGCCCCTCCGCCTTGGCTAAGTCGACCCCACTCTTCCCGGAGCCGCGAGGCGATCTGCGGCTAGAGCCCAGAGCCAGTGCCGCAGCTCCTCCCGGTGGACGCCCCGGCCCCCGCAGTCCCCAGGGCAGAGTCCGGCCCCGTCGCCCGCCCCTTGGGGTGGGTGCCCCGGACTCGCTCCCCTCCTCGATACCACTACCTGCGCCCGCTTGGGCGCCGCCTTTGTCCGGCCCTTCATCGCCGAGCGGGCCCCTCGGGCCCGACCTGACCCGGCCCCCAGCCCCGGAGGAGAGGCGGTGGGGTTGGGAGGGTACGAGCAGGCCGGGCCTGGAGCACCGGGTCCCGCTGTCACTTGGAGGCGGTCTGACAACTTCGATTGCCCCCGCCCCACCTCGGACTCGGCCGCCGCCCCGCACGGTCCCCACAGGGCCTCCCGCGGCCCACACTCGCTGTTCGAACCGGTCCCCTTCCGTCTTCGGCGCCTCCCTTCCTCCAGTCCGACCCGATCGGGTCCACACTACCCCTCGCCCTGGCGCGGCCCCCATCCCCACCCCCCCTCCGGCAATAGCCGGTCTGCTCCCAACCCGGGAGGCGCCCCCCCCCACCCCGAGAGGGCGATCCCGCGGCGACGCCCCCGGCCGCGGCCCCTTGCCTCGGGGACCGCGATGGGGGAGGGGGCGCGGCGGGGGCCTTGCCGCCCGCGCACTCGGAGGCGAGCCGGCTCCACCGCGGCGAGGAAGCGCCCCGCGTCCTCCCGCCCTCCGTAGCCCGGGACGCCCGCGCCACAGCCGCCCGGCCAAGCTGCCACCCTGCGGCCGCCACCCACCCCGCCCCCGGCCTGTGAGGCGGGCGCCCCCCGGGGGCTGTCACCTCGAGGCGCGCCGCGCTCCCCGATGGCGGGACCGCGGCGCCGGACCCGGGGGAGGGAGGCGGCGCGCGCGGGCGGGCAGGCGGCCGCACCTGCTTCTTGTCGTCCGTCCGTCCCTTCCCGGGGCTGGCGGGGGCGGCGGCGCGGCGCGCTCGGCGGGGCGCGCTGACGGACGGCCGGTCCTCTCCCTTTTGCTAGTCCGCCTACCTAGCTCGCTGGCCCGCCCGCCCCTTCCCCCTCCTGGATCCCGGCCCCTCGCTCACCGGGACGAGCGACGCGGACGGCGCGGCTTTGGGCGCCCGCAGGCCCCGGCCGGGCTGGAATCCGGCGGCTGGAACCCCCCGGGGGCGCTCAATTCCCGGGCTCCACGCTGCTGCGTCAGCGCCTCCTCCTGGGGGCCGGGGCCGGGCGGGCGGAGCGGGGGCCGCGGTCGGGCGGGGCCGTCGGGGGGGCGGGCGCGCCTGGCCCGGGCGGGCGGACGGCAAGGGCCGGACGGGCGGGGCAGGCGGCCAGACGGGCGGGCAGCGGGGGCCGGGCTCCGGGATCCGCTACGCCGCTCGCGGTTCCCCCACAAACTCCCCGAGAGCGGAGCCTCCGCCGCCCTCCTTCCTGCTTCCTCGTCTCCAGCCAATCAGCGGCGCGCCCCTCGGCAAGCTCCGCCAATCAGCCGCCCCGCCCTGCGCTGGCCCCGCCAGCCAATCCGGCCTTCGGCTCCCCCTCCCGCTTTCCAACCAATCAGAATCGCGGGTCGGTCGTCCCGACGCAGGGGGCAGCACGAGGCGGCCGGGGGAGGCGGTGCGGGGAGTGGTGGGGCCTGGGGGGAGGGGTACGATGCCAAGGGTGGTGGCGGGGGGGGATGATTTTCTTTGCCGGCTTCTTGGGTTTTCTCCTCGTCTTCGGAGCCTGTGCCCGTATCCCATGGTGACCTGACCCTGAAGCCCCAGCCCCTCAGCTGCAGACCCCCTGAGAAATCTTAGCTCGCCCCCCGCCCTGACCGTCACCCTTCTACATCCCTCTTCCCTGGTAACCTCTCTAAGCACCCGCTACAGTAAACTGCGGGCCGAGGGACACCCCACCCTCCTCAGGCTGCTGCCCCCGGGGCAAATCTTCTAGAAGACCAGCCGAAAAATCAAGCAAGAACAACACCCCCTTTTCTGCTGAAAGGGCCCCAGACTCGCGCGAAAGGGCCCCGACTGCTGAGAAGCCCCTCCCGCCCTTGCCTCATCTTTCCGACTTCCCTGCTTGCCACGTCTCCTTTCCTTCCTAGCAAGGTCGGTCCTGGCTCGGTAACCCCTCACCCGCATCTCTTTTTCCTCTTTCTGCCCTTCACCTACCGCCCCCCACCCCGGCTCCCAATTCGCCCTCTTTCAGAAGCCGAGTGTGGAACCCTCATCCATTTCCAGCTGACAGCAGAGCCCGGTCTGTGAGTCCTTGACACCCACACACCCTCTTCCACCACCGCGGGGAACATCAGAGCTCTCCGAGGGAGGGCGAAAGGGGCGGGCAGCCCAACAGGCGCGGCTGGACACCTTCCTTGGCGTCCCCAAGCCAGCGTAGACCCAATGCAGACACTTACCTAGCTTCCCCATAGTCACCTTCTGCTGTGGCTCCGTCTCTCACACCCACAGACGTGCTTTTCCAAGCCTGAGCACGCTCTCGGGGTCAGCTGGGTGGGTGGGCACAGCAGGCTGAGGTCATACGAAGGGGTGGGAGGTCCCTATGAGGTGCGGGAAGGAACTGTGTCCTGGACACCTTGTCGCGCCAGAGCCAGCCAGGACTTCACTTCAGGGAGCTGTAATGTGCACACAGTAGGTTCTTGAGAAATCCTTGAGAGTCCACCCCTGAACAAAGCCTCATTCCCAATTCAGGCGGGGGAGGGGCGCTTAGGGAGGTAAAGAAGCAGGAGCAGAAAGGGTAGTGTCAAGTCACCCGAGCCTGGGAGCAGCCGGGGAGGGGCTGGGCCCTGGAACGCCTAGGGCAGAGAAGCGCCCAGAGTGCTGCTGAGGAAGCCTGGTTAGTAAGCAGGAAAAACCGAGCCTTAAAGAGTGGCTTAGGGGCTCCTCCTGCCCTATATCCTGTGCCCCACCTCTCCCAGACCATGCTACTGAAGCACTGACCCAGGCAGCTTTGAAGGGAACTAGGGCTGCCAGTCTCTGTGGCTGGGCAGTAGCCTCCCTCGCAAAAAGAAAAAAGAAAAAGGCAGTTCATTTGCTTCCAGAACTAGCTGGAGGACCCCCAGACTATCTACAGGGCATGATTTACCAAGACCGTGCTAAACCGTGGTGCACAAACTTCTCAAAGGGCCAAACTCTCTTAGGACCACTACCCTTCTGTCTGCTTCCCATCGTTAGGGAAGGCAACATCTCAGACCTTGGAAAGTAGGACCCTGAAGGACTTTCTTCTTCCTTCTCAAGGCAAAGATTCCCAACAGTCCTTCCCAGTACACACAGGCCAGCCCTACTGTCCATCTCACAAAATTAGCCCCTCTCCTCGGCCAAGTCCATTGTCGTGTCTCACGGTAGACCTCAGTCCTCATCAGATCGGGAGTAGAAGGCACCTAAATGGCTGCTGAAGCTCCCGAAGGTTGAAGCAGAAGAGGGGATAAGGCGGGATAAGGGGACATAGCTGCTTTATCTCTGATAGTGGGGGGACTGGGACTGAGAATCAGGAAAGATAGGTCACAGGGAAGGATACTCAAGTGGCAGGCCACTTTCAGCATGAGAACGGACAGAGCAACATTGCTGGCGTGGGCTTCTCCCTGACACCTTCAGGCTAAACCCCGTGGCCCTGGTATTAGAGGGCAAGAGTTGACATCTCTGGGACCCAGGTAGGAGGGAACAGAGAATCCCGACTGTGGAAGAGGCAAAGCCCCCAGGAGCTACTTAGACTGCCCAGCCTGCTCCATCGCCAAAGGAACTCTGTCCTCAGAGCTTTCCCTGTGGGCGGCTGGCTCTTTTGCCCCAGGTGGCTCAGGCTCAGTGGGCTGGGGGGAGGGGGGCAGCACTGGCTTGCTAAAGGCACTTGATGTTCCTCCTTTAGCAGCCCACTGATCTCCTGGGTCCCCTTCTCTCTCCCTTTTTAAAGCTGGCCAACAAGTCAGCTAAGAGGAGGCCAGGGTTATTATACAGGCTGCTTGTACCCCAAAGGGACCTTCTGGCCTCCTGTCCTCTCTCACTCCATTTTCAGGAACCTCTGCATCTGGTCCATCTTCCTTCCCAATCCAGAGCCTCTCTGAAAAGGCTCCAGCTCTCTTAGTTTTTCCAGCCTTTCTTTAGAGCATGCTGCTCCCATCCCACTCCACCAGAACAGCTGTGCCAGTGCCTGGGGGCTGTCACCTTTCCTCTCTCTGGCCAAAAAAGGGTTTGTCACTTGGCCTGGAAAGAGGAATGGATCCATCAGGGCTCCACGACTATCTACCCCCACCCCTGCTCACCGCAGCCCGCAGAAGAGGCTTGCTCTTTACCTAAGCACCTCCCGACCTTTCAGTAAGGGTTAGCTGCCTGGGAGCAGAAGAGCCGAGGAGATGGATGCCTGGAGGAGAACATCCAGGGCCAGAGAGAACGTGCTGCATACCCCTCCCCCACCAAGTACAACCAGACTGACAGCAGGGACAGACTGGCTGCTCTGTCATCCCCAGTTCAGCCGCGAAGCACCTCCCCCCAACTGCCGCTGCAGTCCCAGCAGACCGCCTGCCCTGAGAGATCCAGCCACCTGGCACGGGCAGGGCACCCAAGCCCGCAGCGAAGTTTCTGTGAAGGTGGCACTGACCACTTTCACCTGCCTCGATGTCATGCCCAGGTGTCGCCTTTCCCGGTGTAGACAGGCAGCCCTCCTCTGCCTCTCCTCAGAACGTCCAAATTCCAGGTCCCAGAACTCTGAGCAACCTGGCCCCTAAGCTCCACTGGACAAGATGAAGGACTGGCTCTCTTGTGCAGGGACACCTTGGCATGGATTAAATTTTATGCCACTTGCCCCCTCCCCCGTCAAATGAAGCCCCCTTTTGCTGGGACCCGCTCTCTCTTCAGAGGGGTCAGAACAACCCCTCCTAAAGGGACTTCCGGAAATGATATGCCCTCAGGCAAAGCCAAGTGTAGAACTCTGGTTTTTACCTGCTGTGGGCTCTTTCCCTAGGGATAGGAGAGTCAGAAGTACTCCCTTTCTAACTAAGCCGGAGGGGACGGGCCCCCTCCTGCCACCAAGAAGCCAGTTGTTGAGTGCCCATCAAAGAGGATCGTTTCTCTTCCCTAAGGACGCCTATTGCCACAGGCTGGGTCCGGGTGATCGGGGGTCTGAGTGGGACCAGTCTTCGCACAACCCGCATGCGCTCAGACTTTGGGGGCCGCATGCCATGGTGCTGTGTCCAAAACCCCCATCTGTCCAGCGCTAGCCTCCAGATTGCTAGCCAGGGAAGTCTTTGCAGCTGCCCCTCCCAGCGAAAGCTGTTTCTGCATTCTCCTTCCCTTTGACACTGGACTCCTACCCTCGTTGGGTCCCCGGCCTTCCCCTTAAGCTGCATTCTCTACCCCTCACCCGAGCTGCTTCCCTGCAATGCCAACAACTGCTGCTTACACCTATTTCAGGCTCCTTCCTCCCCTAGTCGGCGTCCCTGGGGTCCGCCTGCACCCCCACCCGTCAAGGGATGGGGGGATGGGCACACCTCAGCTCCCTAGAGCGCAGTAAAGCTGCTTCTCCTCTCCGCCGCCTACCAGGCACCTAGGTTCATCCAGCCCTTAAGGCTAGAAGGTTGTTGGTGGGGGGAGGGCATAAATGGCGGAGAGGGGCCCGAGGGCACTTCAGCCGGAGAGGGACAGTCACAAGTCGCATTCACTAAAGCCACCTCTTCTGCATTCTCCCTTTGCCGGCGGAGGGTAGACACCGCTGGGGGAGGGCTTTCCTGAAGCTTGGGAGCCCTCCAAGGCCCCCACCCTTGCCACTCCCTGGAGGAAAGACTCCCCCCCCCAGGACTGGAGTAGTGAGCCCCCTCCCCCCCCCTCCGTTGCTGCAGCAGCCTCCGGCTGAGGTCAGGCTCCACCTCCTTTCTCCGGATGGAGAGAGCTGAGGGTTGTTTGTTGTTGGGGTGTGTGATAGAGAAGGTTCGAGATCACCTGGCTGGGTGGGCACGCCTCTGAGAGTCGGAGCTGAGCTGAGTGGGCTGCGTTAGGCTGGAGCCTGTCCTAGAGGGCGAAGTACTAACCTACCCCCGCCCCCGTCCCAGGGTTCGGGCTGGGCAGCCCGGTCGGCGGCTCGGGTTCTGTGCGCTCACGGCCCCCCACCCCCACCGCGCTCCATCCCTTAGGGAGTGATCGGAAGGTCCCAAGGCAGAGGCCAGTAGGAGAGTGACTTCCTACTTTCAAGATGCTTCCAGTCCGGCACCCGGATGGGTTGTGGGTAGAGGGAGGAGGAGACTGAAAACTAACTTTCTGTGAACATCGTGTAATGGCTGCTGGGGAGGGGCAGGTGCCAGGGTCTGTTCCCGGGTGTGGGGCTGGAGAAAGGTGCGGGCATTCTGACAAGAGTCCACAACGCGAGCTGCTTTTGCAAAGGAGGCGACTTTTTTTTTTTTTTTGACAGACCTTTAGGAGCAGGGAAGATGAGGACACCGGCGGCAAGGGTCTCGCCTTTTAGCAAGGGGAGAGATCTGTGAGACCCGCTCAGAGCTGGAGAACCTCTGGGACCACTCAAGTTCTCTTAGATACGCCACGCCCTGCCCCAGAGGCGTTGGGGAGCACTCTAGATCTTTCTAGGAAAAGAAACTCTGGGCCTGAGATCCAAAACGCAAACCGACGGAACAATGCTATGCTTTCAAATAGGGGCAGTATGGTAGCCCCTCAGTTTCCTCCTAGCTTTACTTTTGGGTCTCACCTTCTTTCCCAGGTAGGAACTAGGTGGAAAGGGTCCCTCCTGGGGCACAGACCCCCTCAAAGATGCTGCCAACCCTAAGTGCCCACCATACCCGGGAAAGGCTTAGAAAGGCAAAGGCGATTTCATTCTCCCCTCAGAGGCAGTCAGCCTTGCTAGCCCCAAACTGTTGATTACTGGAGCACCTACTGGAAAAAATACCAACATGGAGACCAAAAGCGCTTCTCCTCACCCTATTTGAAATTAGAACTCTCAAGCCATAAAAATCATAGAGAGACCAGTATGGTGGCAAGCACACTCCTCTAATTCCATTCGGTGGTAGGAAGAGGCAGCTTCTTTGAAACTAGCACGGTTTACATAGTGAGTTCCAGACCAGCCAGGGCTACTAAAAAATATGTAAATGGAGAAAAGCGAATTGGTTCCTCCTTCTTACCCCAATCCCACTTGGGATACATTTAATGTGGCTGATTCACAGATGAGGGAACCCACGATTAATGCAGTAAGTGCCTATCCCTCGTTACAGAAAGGAACTTACTTGTCCTCCTCTTGACTCTTAAGTCAGTGCTCAGCATCTACCTGGAGCTGCCATGCTTGCTGCAGCCCACAGCCATGCCTTCTTCCAGCTTGAAGGGCGTGTAGGGCCTTCTTATTTCCCAGTCATCGCCAGCTGGTTTCCACCTCGGTTTGAGGGATTGCTATGTCTCATGTGACAATATGCTGGTATCAAGGAAGCCCCACACTCTAGCACGGCCTTTTCCAAATGGTATTTAACCTGCAAGCAAATTCTCTGGGTACAGTTCATGCGTCTTATCTATTCATCTGTTGAGAGAGGGTCTCCCTGGATAGCCCAGGCAGGGTTTAGACTTTCTTTGCAGAACAGACTAGCCTCAAATTGCCTTTCTCTTCCCTGGCCTCCAGAATGTTGAGCTTTCACGTGTGTGCCACTTGACCCGGCTTTTGCCCAATTTATTTACTTTCCGTTCTGTAGCTCTCTAGAATTTCTGCCTCTGGAATTGCTATTCTCAAAGTCAATCCTGACTTTATAGAAAGATCTGAAGCTCAGAGTTCTAGGAAGACTACATAGCTCCTTGCCTCTACTTCCTGGGCCAACTATTGCTTTATCTGGGCCTCTAAAATGAGTCTATAAACACCCGAAGGGCAGGTCTGTGGCCCACATTTGTTGCTTCCTGTAGGTCTAGCACAGTCCTAGCCCCAAGGAAACATTGCTGATCCTTCAGCTTTTGCCCTTGGACACAGCCCTTCACCTCTGCCCTCCCTCAAATCCTCTTAGAGGTAAATTAGTCCCCAAGAACAATCCAGCAAGCAAGTATTGTTGGTTTTCACAGGACTCTCAAGAAAGACTAAAATTAGAAGCCAATACTATTTTTTTATTTTGAGATTTAAAGTAAGCTTCAATTTCTCTTCAGATAAAAAAATCAGATTTGCTACTGTTGGTCACATTCTATTGTAGAGATAGGCAGATAGGAAGTAGCCAGTGCCATCTTACAGAGTGGGTATGCTCTGATTTGCCCACCGTTCCTCCTTTCCCACTTGGGGTACTTTTGAGAAGTCCTAACCCTGAAGGTTTCAAGTTTATGATTCATAACCATGGAATATCTGCCTACTTTGGACCTTCTTGGAGATCCTTGTTGCAGTCTCCTGGCCGTCTCTAAAAAGGCGCTTTCATTATTCCCCCAGGAACAAAAGTTTACCCAGCATACTTTAGCCAATACCCACAGACCAGGCTGCCGATGAAAGGGAAATTGAACAGAATTGTGGGCTTTTCCCGGCGATCACTCCTAAGAGCATGGCAGTGGGCTTTTCCCGACGATCACTCCTAAGAGCATGGAATACTCTCTGGAAAACTGGAGGTACCGTGCTTTATTTTGCGGAAGGATCAGTGACTGGTAAGGAGCAGCTTCATGAGTGGGAGGAGAGGACCATTCCAAGAAGTGTGAGATGCCTGTGATGGACTAGAGGCCGGGTGCTTGCAGCCTTCCTCTCCGGGGTCAGCAGCTTCTTTCTTAGCAGACACTTTGTCTCCTCAGATACCACAGTGGAGTATGTTAAATGAGACTTCTTCCCTGAAGCATCTTGATAGAGGTTGGGGAATAAAGAAAACCAGGGTGCACACTCTGTGGGTTCGTGAGTACAGACCTGTAGCCCTGTATAGCCCCTGGAAAGATGAGGAAGTCCAGATCTGGAATGGGTATTATATTGAGAGCTCCAAAACCAGTGAAGTAGCAGAAGGCAAGGGCAAGGGCTCAATAGGCTTCTTTATTTAACCCTCAGCAATCCTTGTGGGGGTTTATGCCCAAATTTACAAATGAACAAGAAAATGGAAAGGTGAACGTTCTGAGCGACTGCTAAGATCACACAGGCTTGGGTGTTTCCAAAACCTTTGCTGTTTGTTTGTTTGATTTTTGATATGGCATTTAATATAAAGGTCAAGCCGAAGTCACATCCTTTATAGAGCTTTATTTATTTATTTATTTATTTTGTCTCTATTTTTACTGTATTCCACACAGTGTAGTTGTTAAGGATGCAAGCTCTGAAGACAGAGTGCCTACGTAGATGTCCTAGCTCTTTGTCGTCTTAAAACATTTCTGTGTTTTTGTGTGCCTGACCCTAGCCAGGTGCCGCCAAAGCATTAGCAGTTGTGAGTCTAGCCTGTTCTCTTCCCGCTGTGCCTATGGTCTGCCTTGCTTCCGAGGAGTCCAGATCTACATCCTCTGTCTATACGCTATCGCCTCCCATGGATCCCCAGCTTCACGGTGCTTGTGGCTTTCTTCTGTCCTCCCAGCTGCAGCCTGTTCCTTTTTTTGGCCTCACTCAGGTTGAGTGGCTTCTTTGCCTGGGTCTAGCTGGCTTCTCTATGGCTTCCCTACTCCACCATCTGACACCAAGGCGGAATTCATGGCTTCAGATATCTTCCTCTGCATTTGGAAAGATTCTCAGTGGCAACCCTGATCACATAGGAGGCTGACTCTACCTCTCGAGTTTCCCACCATCCCTCTAATTTTCCAAAACCCCGAACAGAGGGAGAATCACCCGAGTTTTTATTGCTCTCTTCCCTCTCCTTTCATGAACTTGCAGTAAAGGCCAGGACCAGTTTCTGTCAGTAGATACTAGTCTGGGCCACAGCCGACTGGCCACTTGTACTCAGCGTTGTTTGGGTGCTCAGCTCCCAGCCTTGCCTCTTTTAACTATTTTCCCATCATGTATTCCTAAATGAGCTTACCCAATGGTTGCCTGTTCTATTTTCCAAAGGTCTGTTAGCAACTCATTTGAATTTTACACGTGAAGTTGCTGTGAGCAACCTTCCTTTCACTATGAGATTGGAGCAAAATGTTGCAAGTGGGTTGCCCTATTTCTTTATCAAAAGAGTATTCCCTTGGCAAACCTCACCAGAAGTCCTCTTTCCCCACCCTCTGCACTTGCTTTGACACTGAAACAACAATGAGGCTTTGAGGAGCCTCCCATCCACTAGCCCCACTTCTAACTGCAGGAGACCGGCCGGTGGCTCTCCTGCTGCCACAGAGGCAACCCCTCCCAGCCAGCTTTGAAAACCAAGAACTTTCCAATCATCGTTGGCACGCCCCTCTTCCTCATTAGACATTGCCCATCTGTCTGCTAGTGTATCATCACAGCTTATGATCTACCTGGGTGAATCAACTTCACCTGCTCTCTAGTCCCCGTGACCCAAAGTCCTGACCCCTGGTTGCCCTCAGCAAGCCAGCCGGGTCTCAGTGAGATCATTCCAGAGCACACCACTTCATCTCCATGGCCTGCTTCAGCTCTTCAGTGTTCCTCCCTCACCCCGCGGTCCAAATCTGGAGTTGCCTTGGCGGCTCCCCAGCTACAGGCCCTCTTTAACTTATCCCTGGACTCGGTCTCACTTCTAAACCTGAAAGTCAAGCTTCCTGTGGCTCCTCAGTGCCACCTGTCTTCTGCCAGGCACTCATGCCCAGTGTCCTGGGTTGCCAGGCACCTGCACACGATGGCTCTCAGAAGGCAGTTACTTGGTGGCTAACGGAGCCTGGCCAGCGAGCTGTGCTGTATGACTCTGCTCCGGATTTCCTTACCAACCTGGAAACTAGCTTCTACAGTCACACTGTGTGCCAGTCCCTACCCACTGTGAGGCTCCTGGTGACTTGAATGATAACTTTGTTTGTTTTCTAGAGTAATAGTAATGTTACCGTGGCCCCTGCCTTTCGTGTTATTTAAGACCGATGCCTAGTTTTTGCTATAAAATCAACTGACTACATTCACTCCACAACTTACAAAGTCACCGGATGTGGTGGCGCACGCCTTTAATCCCAGCACCTATCTTGTTGAACCTGAACACCCAAAAGTTACAGTTTGGGATTTGGGATAGAGTTCAATGATAAAGCATGTGTTTAACTGTTCAAAGCCCTGGATTCTGTCATTGGAACTGGAAAAAAGTTATTCTGGCTCTGCCTTCCCCAACCAAGAAGGCAGGTACTGTGAACAGAGCCTACTTTTTTAGCTGCTACTAAAAGACTAAAAAGGGAGAATTTAGTTCAAGGCAAAGCCTTGAGCATTCCTTTGCCTACCCCTTTCCTCCCTTCTCCAAGGCTGCCCTTGATGTTCAGTTTAGTCTGATTTCATTTAGATAAGCTTGCTGGAGAGCCTTGGGAAGAGAGATGATGCTCCCGATGGGTCTGCAGCAACCTACCACCATGTTTATTATGCAGGTATTTATTGCAAAGATGGCCTATGCCTGGAATTCCAGTACTTGGAGGCAGAGGAGCAAGAGTTCTAGGGTAGTCTAGGCTGTACATTGAGACAACGACTCGAAATTAGGCACATTTAAAGAAAAATTTTATTTTTAATTACATGTAAGCATAGGTGTCCAGAGGCGCCAGATTCCCTGGAACTGGAGCTATAGGCAGTTATGAACTACCTTACCTGGGTGCTGAGAGCCAAACCCTGGTACCAAGCCATTCCCAAGACCCAAAAATGAATTTATAAAATGTAGCACCAGGAGTTGAACTACTGCCTAATGCATGCTAGGCAATCTCTTTCTCTCTTTCTTTCTCTCTTTTATGAGACATGGCTTCCCTATGTAATCCTGGCTGTCCTAGAACTCACTCTATAGACCAGGTTGGCGTCAAATTCAGAGATCTGCCTGCTTCTGCTCCCAAGTGCTGGGATTAAAGGCATGGACCACCACTGCCTGACAGGCAATCTCTTTAAACCATGTTTCATCTATCCCCATCCCAATAACTCCAATTAAAAAAAATAGATTGTGTAGGCAACTGCATTAAGCCAGGGTAGTGCGCTGGAGAGGACTATTAAGCTGCACAGAGAGAGGACTGGGATGGTGCTCATGCTACGTCATAAAGAACAACATGAAAATTGGCTGAAGGGTTAGTAATATCGCTTGGTTAGAGCATGTGCGAGGCTCTGGGTTCAGGTCTCAGCACAGCAATCCTAAAACCAAGCACAGGGGCATATGCCTACAATACCAGGACTTGAGACGCTGATGCAGGAGGATTGCTATGAGTTTCAAGCTAGGCTGAGCTATATTATTAGTCCCAGGCCAGCTATAGTCTTGTCTTAACAACAAAACCAAACTGATAAAGATTATCAGTGATTGAAATATGGAATGACCTTTTTTTTTCTGTCTCTCTTGTCCTAACTTTTAAACTCTGTCTACTTCATAACCAATACTTGCCATTGCCCCTGGCAACCCCTCCACATAGTGGCAACTCAGCAAATGCCAATTGTTTTTAAACCAAGCAGATGACTGGTGCAGGTTGGGCAGATCACTCAAGTGGGCTGAGGGCAGGGTGCCTGGAGAAGAGGCTAGCCAAGAACATGCCTCATAAGCAGGGTGGTGGGAAGGCATGGTGGACACAGAGGGCCTTGGCATATCCTCTGAGGTGTGGAGCAATGGTGTCCCTATGAGCAACAGGGAGATGAGCTGAGTGGCTGTTCTTGGTGGGAGTGGGCTTCTCAGAGGACATTGAAGAGGAAGCATAAGGTGATCAGTAGGGTTTCCCACCTTAGGGGAGGGATAATATGGAAGATGAACATGGACTAGGAAGGGGTAACTTCTGGGGAGAGAACTGCTATTGGGATTTATATAGTAATAGCTCTGATGTCTCAGGCAGATATCCCTGGCAGGGCTGTGCTCTCTGGGGAAACCTAGCAGCCTCTCCTACAAGAGAACAGTCTTGTCACTTCCTTGTGACAGGCTCCATACTCAGAACAGACATCTAGAACTCCTGCCACGTAAACATGACCTCTCACCAGACTCGGGAGTCCGGGACAGAGGGGTTGCTGCCCCTGTGAGCGACCTGATGGCAAGAGCTGAAAGCCACAGCTATGTGTAGGTCAGCGAATGGGACATAGAGATGTGTGTGCCTCGGGTACCCTGGCCCCAGCTGCCTTCCACAGAGAGCTTCTCCTCTTTCCTCTCTGGGGCCAGGCAAACCTAGGGAGGGAGGGTATCCAGGGGACATGGAGTCCCCGAAAGCCAGACCATTTCCTCTCCTTCTCCAGCCTCAATAGATCACAGTATTCTGTCCGGAGGCACAGGGTGGGGGTTGCAGGTGGGGGAAGGGAGAGAGGTGCTGAGAGGGGCTAGGATTTGCTGAGTTTAACCATCCAAGTGGTAATTCTTCAGCCTGAACTAGCCAGCTCAAACTGTCAGGACTGCGGAGCAGACCTCAGCTTCTCTAAACACCACAGCCGTGCAAGACTGACCTATGTCCAGTCTTAGGGAGCAGCCTTGCAATGACCCCAACCTCTCTCTCCCCTTCTGCTCTTAGCCCGGAAGCTGTAGGCTGACTCACAGGCACAGGTGTCTTGCGAAATTTCATTTCATTTCTCTTCCCTTCCTGCCCTGTATCTTCCCTTCTTCACTCATTTCGTTTCATTTTATTTATTTATTTTCCAGAGCTGAGGATCAGCTGAACCCAGGGCCTCAAGCATGCTAGGTAGGCATTTTATGACCAAATTACAGTCCTAGCCCAGTTTCTCATAGCAAATGCCATTAAACTTTTCGCTAACAACTGAAGGAACCACTGAATACCCGATCCTGTTGGGCCTGTCGGCATCAGCCACAGCCCAAGCTGCACTGAGAGAGAATTTGCTACTCCATGCCTGTAAATAGAACAAGCCCTTGAGGGTGGGGCAAGGTGCCCAGGCTGTTCTGAAGGCAGCACTCTGCAGAGGCTGCCCCTGGGGAGCTCAGACAGATGCAGAAGGTGGCTTTTCCAGCAGGCCAGGCAGGCGGCCCCCCAGTCCTCGGCTTATCTCCCACTGGCAGCTGCGTGTTCACGCTCCTTGCTTCTGCTCCTACAGCGTGTCTGACAGACTCTTGGTGTGTGTACTGGTATGCATGTCCATGTGTGTGCTCACCCATGTCTGCTCCAGACAGGCACAAGGCACAAACTCTGCGTGGATGATCTGGGGTTGTGACTTTTTCTGTCAGCACAAGTGTAGACCTGGTCTTCTTCTTTGTTTTTTCATTTTTTTATTTTGTTTTGCTTTGTTTTTTGAGGCAGTGTTTATCTGTGAAACACTCCTGGCTGTTCTGGAACTCACTTTATAGAACAGGCTGACTTTGAACTCACAGAGATCTGCTTACCTCTGCCTCCCAAGTGCTAGGATTAAGGACTTCGCCACCACCACTGGGTTATAGACCTGGTCTTCTTCTACAGCCCCTTGGCTCATTTGCTGTCTCCGAGGAGGGAGCTTGCTCCTTCCTGGGCCTGAAGTAGCTTTCTTTTTAAGACAGTAGATCTTTTTAAAACCTACCATCAAGTGCTTCTCTTCCCCAGGGCAAGCTGATGTTCTGGGCTGCCTGGCAGAATACATAGGAACATAATTGTCCTTCTGAGCTTGGTCTGGGCTGAGCTGTCATTGTCTCCACACTCCTGGCCCAGGGGATGGCCCTTAGTTTGTCTAGAAAACATTGTTGAATGTGTGGATTATGGACTTGACCCGGGAAGCAGCAATTCATTTTCATAAACACTTGGAGTTGGCCCTGCTCTGGTGTGCCAGCCACCTCTGTTCTGAGTCACTTCCTGAGCCAGTGGTCTAAAAACCATATAGATAGACCACTACTTTGCTTTAATTTTTAAAATTAATTTATTTTTATTTACGTGCCTTGGAGTTTTGCCCTGAGTGTTGGGGTCCCCTGGAATTGGAATTACAGACAATTGTGAGCTGTCATGTGGGTGGGTGCTGGGAATTGAACCCAGGTCCTCTGGAAGAGCAGTCAATGCTCTTAACCACCGAGCCATCTCTTCAGCCCCTTAAATTTTTTTTAATCACATCATTATTCTGTAATTGTACTGCATGTTTGTGGGTGCGCATGCTCTGTGTGCATGTGGAGGTGGTTGGACAAGTTGTAGGTGCTGGTGTCCTCTCCTGCGTGGGTCCCAGGGATTGAATTTAGGTTGCCAGTAAGGGCAGCAGTTAAGTCTTCTCATCTGACTCCTTATCGCCACTGTGGAAAACGACTTGGAATTTCCTTTTCAGGCTGATCATGTGTATATCCTACAATAGAGAAATCCCATCCCTGAGGATATACCTGGAGAACCTGAGGCACACTTGGAGCCTTTAGGAACATCGCACAGCAATCTCAAACTAGAAATGCCGATAAGGAAGATGGCACATTCGATTGTAGGACTTCCACACGAGAGAGCACTAGACAAGGAAAAAGTTGAACAGATTATAGTTCTGCTCATTAGCCTGGAAGAAAAACAGTAAAACTATACAATGATGAACCAGATAGCAAGACACACGCACGTACACGCACACACGCATGCGCGTACACACACACATACACCACTCACTCATGCACAGATATACATGGTGTGAGCCCAACTATAAAAAGTTAAGACAAACAAACAAAAAAAAACCACACAAAAAAACTAGCATCCAGTCAGGCAGCAGAGGTGCACATCTTTAATCCCAGCACTGAGGAGGCAGAGGCAGGTGGATCTCTGTAAATTAGAGGCCAGCCTGGTCTACAGGGCTAGTTCCAGGACTGGTAGGGCTACACAGAGAAATCCTGTCTCAAAAAAAAAAACCCAAAAAACAACAACAAAAAAAACCCCCAAATAACAACAGCTACATCCCCCCAAACAAAAGCAAACAAACAAACAAACATCCTAAAGAATATCGTGTAGTGATACACAGACAGGTAAGAAGCCACCTCAAATAAAAAAGGATACCAGCACACCTGTGAGAGGGTGAAGCACGAGTACAGCCTGAGCCTAGAGTTCAAGGTTAACCCCAGCAAACAGTGAGTCTGTCTCGAAAGTAACAAAAAGAAACAAAAAGATAACAACTGGGTGCTGGTGGTATAACTTGGTGGCAGAATCCTTGCTTAATATGAATTAGGTCCTGGATTCCGCCTCAGTACAATAAAATAAAAAATAAAGTAAAATAAAATTGTGGAGGGCTTCAAAGTCATTTGAACTTATTTAAAGAAAAAGCAAAAAACATGGTCTTGCTACGTAGCCCAGGCTACCCTGGAAGTGGCAGTCCCACTGCAGCCTTGCAAATGATGGGTCTGCAGGTGTAGATCACGGACTGCACGGACTGGCTTCCTACACATTTTACTGTGGGAAGAGAGAGCAGTGTGTGGTCTCCCTCTGCCTCCCGTTTCCATCCAGACCCCGTTCTCTCCCCAGCCGGCAGAGGAGGGGCCACAAGGTCCCTTATAACAGCTCCTTTCTTTATTTCTGAGTGGGTCAGAGGCATGTGGGGGGTGAGGGCCTCCCTTCTGCAGCTGGGCCCTGGCTCCTCCAGGGTGGTGGGAAGGCCCGGGGAGAGCAGGGTCAGACGAAGCCGGCTGGCCCTGCTGTTTGTGCCAACTCTGGATTAGGCCAGGGCTCTGGCCCACCTGTTGCTTCACTCAACCAGCGTGAGCATGGCCACTGAGCGCTTGCTGCAGGACTGGGTGCTGCCGAGCGTACAGAGACGTGGAAGGGGTTTATTGTTGTTAGTGTAGTTTTCATTTGTTTGTTCGTTTTTTGCCTTACCCCACAAACACAAAGCCCAGGCTGGCTCCAAACGCCGGCTCCTCCTGCCTCCACCTCCGGAGTGGTGGGACTGTGGGCACTTGCCATTACGCCGGGTGAGAGGTGATTTCTGAACTCTATGATCTAACAGTATTACTAGAGGGGACCATACCCCCCCCCAACTGTGTTATCAGCAAAATAAAGACTAGACATCACACAACCGCCCACCAGAAGCTGTGCTGGCGATGCTGCTATACAGACGGCTCAATCACAGGCTTCAAGCTTATAGCCCAATGGCAGAGAAATGGCTATATCAAACGAATGCAACCCGTCGGGCGGGATGGGGGCTTCCTCCGGCTGAGCGCTCGGTCTGGTTAATCTAACAGCAACCAAGACCCAAGAAATACGTGGTAGAAAGGAGGCTAGCCTCTCTATCTGAGAGTGGGCAGATGAAGTGTGCTGAAGCCACCTTCTAGAACTGTCCCTGGCTGGAAGAAGTAGGGGGAACACGTGAAGAAGAGAGCCCCCCTCCCCCCACCTTGTCCTTGCAAGCTCATGGATGCACACAGGCCAAGGCAAGAGGGAGGCCATGGAGGGGGTGAGGAGGAGACAGAGGACTGGGGAGAGGCTGGAGAGTTCTTCTGAAGGAGTCCTGCATTAAGGCTTTAGGGCTGAAGCAAGGACACAGTGAAGGAAGGGCTAGACTTCCTGGATGGAGGAACCAGCTGGGGCAAAGACATAGGCTAGGAAATCAGGCAAGGAGGGCAATACAAGATGGCTCGTAATAGTGTTTGCCTTCAAATCCTTAGGTCAGCTCATCTTACTCTTCCCTCCCTCCCCCTCTCCCTCCCTCCCTCCCTCCCTCCCTCCCTCCCTCCCTCCCTCCCTTCCTTTTCTTTCCCCCCAGGCTGGCCTCAAACAGAGATCCACCTGGCCCCGCCTCTACTTTCCAAATGCTGGGATTAAAATCATGAACCACCACACGGCTTTTCTTTCTATAAGACAAGGTCTCAATAGCTAGCCTAGGATGTCCTGGAACTCTCTCTATAGACTAAGCTGGTTTTTGAACTCACAGAGATTCCCCCCACCTTGTTTCTCAAGTGCTGGGATTAAAGGTGTGCACCACCATGTCTGTCCTTCCTCCTTTTTAACACTGGGTTTAGTGTATTGCTCAGGCTACCCTCAAACTCTTGGATCTAAACGATCCTCCTGCTTCAGTCTCCAAATTATTGGGGACAGAGATGCTCTGTTGAAATGCTAGGTTTTTATTTTGGGGCATTTTCCAGACAGTTTTACTTTTATATAACCCAGCTTCCCTTGAACTGGATATGTAACCAGTCCAGGCTGGCCACAAACTCACAGCCATCTTGCTTCCCACTTGTGAGTGTTGAGAACACAGGCCGCATGGCTATACCTAGTGTAACCTTTGATCTCAAATGTGCTAGGACACCTGCCGGCTCTAGGGGAGGCTTGTCCCCACTGGCTCAGGGTGGAGGTAGATTGAGCAGCCTGGCCTGGAATGGGGAGGCAGGTTGGTGGATCGTGGAGAAGTCAAAAGTCAAAATTCCAGAATGGCTCCTGATTAGAGGAAGTAGGCGTGGCACACTGGGAGAGCCTCCACCCTGCACAACCGTGGCTCTGAGTGCCTGTGCTTGGGGCTGATGGCTGAGGCTGGTATGTGAACAAGGCCCCTGCTTCACCTTAGCCAGGGCTTTTCTAAATGCCTGCTTGTGACGTGAAAAATACTCGCACGTAGCAAGATTGTCATAAATCACAGCTGTGCACATTAAAGCGCCATCCTTAGGAGAGCCTTTAATTCAATCAATTGAATTCAATCAAAAAGAAACTCCTTACAGACTCAAAGGTGGTTTTGTCCTGGAGAAGCGGGAAGGTACAGGAGAAACGAGAGTCAAGCTTTTCTTTTCCATAGACTTTTCAAAACTTACACCGTTTCGGAGACTGGAGAGATGGCTCCGTGGTTTGGAGCACTCGCTCTTTCAAAGAGGATCTTGAGGGAGTTTCCATGCGCCCACATGGCAGCTCCCAAGTCCCCAAGTACAGTTCCAGGGAACCCAGCTCCCTCCTCTGCTCTCTGCGGGTACCAGACACGCAAGCAGAGCACATACATACATGTAGGCAAAACACGTATACACATAAAATACGTTTTGAAATAAAATTACAGTTTTTGAAACAGTGCATAATAAAAAAAAATACGGCCCTCGCCTTTGCTCGGTCATTCTTGTACGAGAGGGTGGTGACAGAGGACGATGTTCTTTTAATGTTCTAAATTAGCAAAATACAATTCATGATGAAATTTCTGTCTCGGAAACGGGGCATTCATCCAAAGCATCCTCCTGGCAGAGTGGGAAAAGTGGAATGGTCCGACCGCGCACCTGCAACCCCGCGGATGGCCGGCAGGGGTCAGGCGAGCTCCACGCAGAGCCCGAGCAGGTCCCGCGGTGTCCACCGCTACGCTAAGCGGCTCGCAGAGCTTTGAGGCCGGAGGCGGAAAGAGAGCACTCGGGATCTGTGTAGGCTGCGGATCGCGACCAACGACCACCCAGGTCCGAGGGTCCCAGCTCCCATCAAGGCCCGCGAAGTGCTAGGCACTTCCCCTAATCTCACAAACTGCTGCTTTACACGGTCTCAGGCTCCACCCAACCTTTCCCCGGCGTCGGGGCGTGGCTGACTCACCCTTGGTCCCTTAGGTTTAAGTAACTCCCGTTTCAGGGCTTTGCACGGGGGCCTTAAGCAATCTTGCCTGGAGCACCCAGTTGGTTGCAAAGGTCAGGGAACTGGTGTGCGAAGTGAAGCAATATTACAGAGGTAAGGGACTACCACTTCGCTACAGGGTTAAGACTCAAGTCTCTGGGGACAAACTCCCTCCAGGCCCACGCTGGGTTGTTGTAATATTCTGTGGCTGCCTTAGCCCAGTGTCACTTCCCAGGGGACCCGGGTGTCTACATTTATGTATCACTAGATTCTGATAAAGACCATGACCAGGCCACAATTAACACATCTCATTAGCCCCTGCCAGCTGCCCAATCCACTTTTCAGGATACAGTTTGTTTTGTCTTTTATTTTATTTATTTATTTATCTTTATTAACTTTTTTATGTGATTTGGTATGAAGGTGTCAAATCCCCTGGAACTAGATTTTCAGACAGTTGTAAGCTGCCATGTGGTTGCTGGGAATTGAACCCAGGTCCTCTGGAAGAACAGAGTTCTTAACCGCTGAGCCATCTCTCCAGCCCTTGTCTTTTATTTTTAAAATATTTCTTGAGTATATCACATTAAACAACAACAACAACAACAGGAAAACAGTCACATCCTTCCTTTGTTGTTACAGCTGGATGAACACAGGTTGGGGAACTGTAGAGATTTCAAGGTTCCAGATGCACTGGCCCTCCCACCGCCAGGATCTTCTGTTGCGTCATAGCATGGTAGGGGACCTCACATGACAGCAGGCACACTTGTTTAACAGCCTTATCTTATAAAGCCACCAAAGTCACGAGGGTCCAACTACCCAAGCCATTAGCAGACGGCTGGGGTTAGGACTTTTTAACGTGTGTACTTGGGGGCACTCTCAAGTTGGTAGGGTCCCAGGGGGCATGACTGGGCGATATGCTTCTGTTAATTTGTGGAGGTCAGAGAACGACTTGAGAATCAGTTCTCTCCATCCGCCACGTGGGTTTCAGGACTCCAATGCAGATGGTCAGGCTGCTAGGCAAGCCTTCATGCCTTGGCTGACCATTAGGACCCAGAACAGCTAAGTGAAGGGGCAGCAGCGGGCTCTGGATCGTCTCCTTAAGATGAGACTGGGTTGGGGTTGGGCAGGTGCCAGCTTCACCTGTCTCAAGCCTCAGCTCTTGGCTGTAGGCTCAGACCAAGTACCGCTGGGCTAGGATCCAGGAAAACCACTTAGACCTTTGGGAACTGAGGAGTTGACAACTCGGGTGCTCCACCTAGGATGCTATATGCATCAGCCCCAGGTTGGGATGTTCAGGTGCTCCACCTAGGATGCTATATGCATCAGTCCCGGGTTGGGATGTTCGGGTGCTCCACCTAGGATGCTATATGCATCAGCCCGGGGTTGGGATGCTCGGGTGCTCTACCTAGGAGGCTATATGCATCAGTCCCGGGTTGGGATGTTCAGGTGCTCCACCTAGGATGCTATATGCATCAGCCCCAGGTTGGGATGTTCAGGTGCTCCACCTAGGAGGCTATATGCATCAGCCCGGGGTTGGGATGCTCGGGTGCTCTACCTAGGAGGCTATATGCATCAGTCCCGGGTTGGGATGTTCAGGTGCTCCACCTAGGATGCTATATGCATCAGCCCCAGGTTGGGATGTTCAGGTGCTCCACCTAGGAGGCTATATGCATCAGTCCCGGGTTGGGATGTTCAGGTGCTCCACCTAGGAGGCTATATGCATCAGCCCCACGTTGAGATGTTCAGGATGTTCCATTTTTTTCACTACTAGCCCATCTGTTTCAATTCTGACCTTGAAAACATCAAGCTGTCTGGATAGTAAGTAACAAAATAAAAACAAAACCACCCTCAGAGATTGGGCTGGGCATGGTGGTGGCACATTCCTTTAATCCCAGAATTTGGGAGGCAGAGGCAGAAGGATCTGAGTTTAAGACCTGCCACGGATACATATTGAGACAAACCAAAACTCAGAGATGTGCCGGGTGTGTTCATGCCTGTAATCTTGGCACTAAGCAGGCAGGGGCAGGCTAGATCCTGTCTCAAAACCAAACAACTCTCAAGGATGGTCTCCAGAAACTTAATACGGTTCTCCTGCCTTTTGATGCTGGAAAGCCCCACTTTCTTTAAGAGAAATCACAGGGAGGTGCATATGCCTCATGCCTGTAATCCCAGCTCTTGAGGTTAAGGGCAGATCTATAGTCCAAGATCTTAGTTCAAAGCCAGTCTGGGCTACAGGGAGCCCCAAATAAAACCATGGAGAAGTTGGAAGGGGAGGGAGGAGATAGCAGACTCAGTGCTACATGGCTTGCCTAACACACTCCAGGTTCAACCTCAGCACCACAAAAGAAAAAGTTGCTGGGAGATTCGGGTCTGCGACTTCCCACTCCAGACTCCTGGCAAAGACACTCGGGATACAGACAAGTGGCTTGCTTCTCCTCCAGACACTGCTTTGGGCACAGAAGGGTTCGATTTGCAGTATGTTTAATACAAAATGGCAGCAGCCGCTGTGCAGCCATAACAAAATTAGCCACAGGGTGTCTAGAGAAATGTACACAGGCAGAGACTGGAGTTGAGCCAGGCAACCCGGGCTGGCCACAGGGCCTGTGCCTGCTGCCCAGTCGGCTGCAGAAGGTCACACGAACAGTCCCAGCGCTGGCCCGTGACAGAGTGATGCAGTCAGATTCAGGCACACCAGGGACGCCATCCAGAGACAATCTTTCATGCTGTCATGGCTAGACCAGGACTCTGTCTTCCATGGGTCTGTCACATAGATGTTCTGGAACTGTTTAGACCTTAGGGAAACAGCTAACGAGGACAGGGTTTTTGCCTCTTCCTCAAGAAAAGAGACCGTTAAGAAAATTGGAAGCAGCAGCACTCCCGCTACAGTTGCGTTAAAGGGCTCCCTGCCAGACGTTTGCCCCAGCTCAGGAGTAGGGCACCTGCATATCCCAGGTGCCATCCCAGAGGGTCAGAACATCAACATCGGAAGTGGAGAGTAAGGGCACAGTCACTGAAGCCCCCTACGAGCCCCAGAAAACCCCAAGTCCTTTGTGTGGTCCATTTTAAGCTTTCCTGACAGACTGGGCTGACACGGTCGGAGAACCCCACCTCGTGCGGGTGGTGTGCCTCTGCTTCTAAAGGAAGGCCTCAGTGCTAGGACGGGGGCGATCGGCGGTGCTAGCGGAAGTCGGCATTGAATGCTCTGCCAATGACCAGCCGCCTCACTTCACTGGTCCCGGCTCCGATCT
Source organism: Microtus pennsylvanicus (assembly GCF_037038515.1). Taxonomy (NCBI): domain Eukaryota; kingdom Metazoa; phylum Chordata; class Mammalia; order Rodentia; family Cricetidae; genus Microtus; species Microtus pennsylvanicus. The sequence goes on along the minus strand of NC_134580.1, from coordinate 97,150,305 downwards.
CATACAGTTTGGCATCTCGAAGGAAGCGGCCCATGGGGAAGTCATTAATGTAGCCATTTCCACCTGTGAAGAGAAACAACAGGTGGAAGAGAAAGGACAGAATTGAAGGCTTGAAAAATAGAGCCAAGGAGTCATTCTCTAGTACCTTCAGGGATTGGTTTCTTTGCATATAACCTGTGTGCATTCTCCCAATACCCTCCACTCCCCGTGTAGGCAAATGCTCTACCACTGAGTTATGACCCCAGCTCATATTTTACATATGTCTAGGTTGTTTATATATCTAATGTGATACAAGTGCCATTTAAATAGTTGTTATATTGGGATGTTTAGACATGACAAGAGAAGTCTATGTTCATCTCAGGACAATTTTCCTTTTGTCTTACACTTATTTATTTTGTGTGTACTTGTATGCATGCCCATGTGCCTTGGCACACATGTAGAGGTTGGAGGACGTGTGTGTGTGTGTGTGTGTGTGTGTGTGTGTGAATTTTCTCCTTTAATCAAGTGTGTCCTGGGGACCAAACTTCCTTCCTTCTGTGAAAGGGTGTGCCTATCCTAGGCTGGCCCTCAACTCACAAAATAGCCAAAGCTGACCTTGAACTTCTGATCCTCTAACCTCTAACTTCCTGAGTTCTGGGATCTCAGGTATGTGCTACTGAGTGTGCTACACTGAGCTAGAGCCCAGGTTGGCCAAGAAGTTACTAAGTAGCCCAGGTTGCAGTCCTCCTGCTTCAGTTTCCCAAGTGCTGGGATTATAGGTGTGCACTCCCATGCCCAGCCTTTTCTGAATATGTTTGATCGTTGGTTGAACGCAGAAGAACCCCAGGATATACAGGCTCTGGAGGACAGCTGTCTAAAGAGAAGCAGAGGCAATGAGGGACGCTTGTTGGGGCCAGGAAGGCATGGGAGAGCTGGTCTAGAAGGTCAGAATGCTGAGGACCTAGAGATGGACAGGGCAAAACCTGGGCTGTGGACTGCAGAGTGTTCACCTAGTGTGCCCAGAGTTCTGGATTCAGTCCCCAGCACCACACACAAACCATGTGCAGTGGCCTATGCCTATAATCCCAGTCGTCAGGAGGTGGAGGCAGGAGGATTCGAAGTTCCAGGTCATCCTTAGTTATAGGACATTCTCACACACCTGAGACCTCGTTTAAAAAAAAGCTGCAGAATCAGTGGCAGAGATGGAATTCAAACCTAAGCCACCGATGAATGAGGCTGCTCCCCCCGAGACTCTCTCTCCCCATTTCCTGCTGGCCTTAGGCCAGGCAGGGAAGATAAGGAACACTTGGAGCCTCCAACCTCCCCCCTGCCATTTATTTTCCTCTTCCCTTTTTATTTTTGGGGTTTTTCTTTGAGACAGGGTTTCTCTGTGTAGCCTTGACTGTCCTGGAATTCACCCCATAAACCATGCTGGCCTTGAACTCAAGATCCATTGGCTTCTGACTCCTGAGTGCCGGCAGTAAAGGCGTGTGCCACCACCACCCTATGGGTTTTTTTCCCCCTCTTAAAAAATTGATTTTATGTATCTGGATGTTTTGCCAGCATGTCTGCTCACCACATCCATGCCCGGCGCTCTCGGAGGCCACACAGGATGTTGGTTCCCCCTAGAACTGCAGTTACAGATGGTTGTGAGCTGTCAGGTGGGTGCTGGGAATAGAACCTGGGTCCTCTGGAAGAGAAGCCAGTGTTCTTAAGCACTGAACTGTGTCTCCGGGCCCCACTCTCTTTACTTACTGATGGCCATTACAAAAACTTCCCTTTCCTCATCGCTGGAGGCAGACAGAGCCTAGGGAGCCAGCATGACTGTGGCTAGCATAAGCCGAATGAGGAGTGGAGAGGGAGGGCCACTCACCTAAACACTGAATGCCGTCCAGGGCTACCTGCGTGGCACACTCGGCTGCATACAGAATCACACCGGCACAGTCCTGTGGGATGAGGCTTTGCTCAGCAGGGTCCTGACAAACACACAGGCCCCGTCCCCGTCCCCGGAGATGACCCACCAATCCGCCTCTTCTTCCCCCAGAGCTGGCCCTCACCTTGGCAACGATGTGGCCTTCATCACAGGCCTTGGCGACGTTGTAGACATATTGTCGACATGCCATGAGGCGGGTGTACATGTCAGCCATCTTCCCCTGCATCAGCTGGGTACAAAGGGAGGCGCTGGGTCAACACGCTGGAACATTCTAAGGACTAAAAGCAGGTCAAGGGCAAGGACAAGCTGAGGGGCCAGAGAGAGTTGCCGCCTGTGGGGCTAACTTTCGGCAGCTCCTCCAGGCAGGCGGGCGGGATGAGAGATGCAGCTCCCTTTCCCCTAAACTCCAGCAGCTTTACCCTCCAGCCTTGCAGAGTCGAGTTCGTCCGTCTCCAATAGGAATGGGCAGGACAAAGTGACGGACCTCCAAAGCCAGGCTGACTGGGAAAGGGGCTGCATTCTAAGAACTCAAGCTCATTGCTAGAAGACAATAACCTGAACCGCACCACTATCTCCTCCTCTCCTTTAATCCAGCAAAAGAGGACACTTCAGAAAGTATTTCCCTTACCTGGAATTGGCCGATTTTCTGGCCAAAGGCTTCCCTTACGTGCAAATAGGGAATGGTGTGGTCCAGGACAGCCTGCATGATCCTGCCGGAGGAAGACAGCATGGGGGTGTGATGTCAAGTGGGGTGAAAGGGTGTCAGAGGATTAGGCCTGAGGGTTGAGGTGGGAGGAGGAGGAGGAGGAGGAACTGAAGTCCCCGACAGAGACTCCCTGCTGTCTCAGTGACAGCATTGCCTGCCCAGCTCCCAGGCAGGCCCTCTGAGATCTGTTGGGTGTGGTGGAGCAGCAGGCAGGTGTCAGAGTCTGCGTTTCTTGTTTCACAACCACACTGACTAAGCAGAGTTGCTCTCGGGCCTTACCTGCCATCTGTCACATAGTGACATTTCCCTCTGTGTGAAGAAATTAAATACAGGAGGAGATTCACAAGGACAGAGGATAAACCACAAAGTAGCTTCCTTTGTTCCTCCCTTCCTTATCAGGGGGAGGCTGCTAATCTAACAAGACTGGCAAGTTCAGGTTGCCCTGGGTTTCACACTCATCCAGGGGTGCACTAGCTTCCCCAATAAGCCTCACACTGGTGAAGCTTACCCAGGAGGTCCCCAGCCCCCTCACACTTACCCAAGGGGTCCACCTGCCAGCACCAGGCGTTCCAGGTCCAGCCCACTCATCAATACGTAGACCCCCTTACTCTCTTGGCTCAGGATATTAGCAGCTGCCGGGATAAACGCCAGAGAGGGCCGTTCATAGCCTCTTCACTTTTACACAAGGTACTATGTTACACAAGGCACAAAAGCACACTATTTGACCTCCAACTCGCGTTTCCGGCGAGAGGAAAATATGGCTTTTGTCACTTCAGTCAGAAGCGGGGTTCTCGGGACCCTGCACCGTCCACAACACTACAGAGCCCCAAGTTGTTAGGGCTTTCTTTCCTCACCCTGGACTCCCTAGGATTGGTTTGGAAGTCACGCTCCCCTCTTCGCTTCTTTCTACACCTGATGTCTACTCATGCAGAAATCAGAGGGCTCATCCGACTGAGGTCGTGTGCTCAAGTTCAGGGTCACCTTTCTGTGATGTCCATGAGAACTGCTTGGTTGAGAGTTAGGGTGGTCGTGACAGAAGCCGATGGGCAGCTACCCCCTAGTGAGGACTCGGGAGATGTGGACTTGACAACTTAATCCACCTTTAAGGCTGGTGAATGCATTTTCTGTCTTTTCTAAGAGGCGAGTCTGTATGGATTCTTCCTCGAGACTCTTTCTGGACATGGCATTCTGTTTCTGGAAGGTTCACACTGATACAGGAAACGGTCCTTATTCATGACCAGATCCACGCCCTCTACTCTCTCACAGAGCTACATGGTGTCACGTTCACAGTTACGGCACAGGGAAGAAAATATTCCTGCAAAATCAAATTACCTCTCCTTCATCGAGTCTGGCTTCTGTCAATTTATTTCAGAAGGGCTTTTAGCATCATTACCGAGTGTAATTCAGAGTGTTGTGGTTTGGACACAAAATGGCCCCCTGCGGGCCGGTGTGCTGAAGTCGGGGTTCTCCGTGCAGCAGTGTTCTGGGGTGGGGTTTGGGACGTGACTGGACCGTGAAGGCTGGCCCAATCAATGGATTAACCCGATGATGGATTCCTAATTTGACAGCATTAATGAGACAATGGAGACAAACACAAGGCCTCCAGGAAAAATGGGCCACTGGGTGTGTGCCTTTGAGAGTCTAATGGGACTCTGGCCTCTTTTTGATCTCTGCTACTTATCCTGATAAGCCGTTCTCCCCAGGCCCTTCTACCTTTATGCTCTGGCTCACAGTACTGCAGGAACAGCAGTACTGTGGAGCCAACAGATCATAGGCTTGACACCTGAAACCATGAGCCAAAAGAACTTCTTCCTCCTTTAACACATTTCTGTTGCGTTATTTACAAAGGAGACAAGAAGCCGGCCTAGCACAGAGAGATGGAAGGATGTCAGCGGTGATGGTAAGCCTGGGTCCCTTTCACCAGCCTTCATCTGGGCAGGCAAGCAAGCAGCAGCAGGGGCTGTGGCCAGGGCAGACAGCTGTCCAGCAGCTGTAAGCCCACAGCCTAGCTGCATATCATGGAACACGTAATGGTGGTGAACCTCAGTAATGCTGAGATGGGCTTCTCCAGCTTGCAGAGGAGCCAGGATGGAGACTCCCTTATTATTGGGACACTTACCAGGAACTTTGCAGTCGTCGAAAACAAGCTCACAGGTGTTGGAGCCCCTCATGCCCAGCTTGTCGAGCTTCTTGGAGGTACTAAAACCAGGCATACCCTTCGCAGGAAAACCAAAGGAGGTCCTGGTTAGACTTGCCCCAAGGGGGCCTAGTAAAGGGGAAACTCACTCTACCTACCGATTCGGATACCTGCCCACATCTTACTCCCGAATTCTCTCTCTGGATGCAAAACTCCAGTCTTCAAGTCCCACCCACTTTCTTCCCAATACCTCTGCCGCCAGTCTGCTGCTCCTAAGTTCTCAGGGGAGCAGTTCTTCCTCAGCAAAACATCAAGTCCCCAGCTCTCCTCACTCTCCCAGGGGCACGACTCTGAAGACACTCTCAGAGCCCATGCCAATTCCTCTGTCCCCTTTTCCTTAGCCACCTGTTCCACGAGCACGCTGTGACCAGGGTGACTTGGATGCACGTGTCATCAGGTGACAGGGGAGTGAAGGCACACGCTGTTTCGTTACCCCCAGGCCTTTCCAGTTCCCGTCTCAGCCAGCGACTCCTCCTCCTCAAGGGGTGCCCTGCCAAACTCTTGCTTAACTTAACCATGTAGTAAACTTTCTACCATTCCCCTGCAGCTAGGTCCCCAAGCCTCAGTGGCACCTGTACTCTTTCTTCACCAACAGTAGGCAGAAGGTGTGAAGCCAACACCTGCTCCCTTAACTTATATATCTCCAACTTTTTCCAGGCTGGGGCGCAAGCCTTTAATCCCTGCACTTGGGAGGCTAGGGCAGGCGGATCTCTGTGAGTTCAAGGGAAGCTTGCTCTATACAGTGAGTTCTAGGCTTGACAGGGCTACACAAAGAGATTCCATCTTAAAAAAAACAATAAAGCAACAACAAAAGATGACCCTGGTTTTCTTTTTTCTATACAGAAAACTTTGCTGTCTCTTGCTTTTATTTTTTTGGGACAGTCCTGGACCTTATTACAAGGATCAGGCTAACCTCAGACTTGCTTCTGCCCGTCAAGTGCCGCTCATATTACAAATACACATCACCTTGTCCAGCTCCTGGCTTGTTTAAAACTAAAGCAGAACCAAAATGGAACTCTTGAGTTCTAATCTAACTCCTGATGTATCCCGTCCTTGTCCATACTATTGGAGGGACAGCGTCCAAATCGGCATTTGCATTCCCGCCCATGCCTCAGTCTCCCCCACAGCTCCTACTCAGCCCAGTAAGAAAATCCCATAGCTTCCTTTTCTTCTTCCTTGACTCTGTAGACAGACAGCTTTTCTGCCTTCAGACTTGACCCAGCCTCTCTGGATCTCTTTTTTCTTTTTCTTTCTTTTTTTTCTGTAGTGTTGAAAACTGAACCCAGGGTCTTGCGTGCTAAGCAGATGCTCTACTTCTGAGCAACTGGATCAGCACCAGACTTGACTTCTGGGCCACCTTCCTCAGCTTCTGCTACTGGCTCCCTCCTGGGAGCAGAGCACAGAACACTGAACACTGATTGAATCTCAATCGGCTGGAAAGTCTCTCTGATCCCATGCTCACCTTCTCCACAATGAAGGCTGTGATGCCCCGAGAAGCTGGTACGGCAGACAGATCTGTCTTGGCGTAGACAACGAGGACATCGGCGTCAGGGCCATTGGTGATCCAGAACTTGTTGCCATTCAGAACGTAGTGATCGCCTAAGGGACAGCAGGCCGCTGGCTGTTGGCTGAAGTCTCCTGTCCTGCTTCAGCCAACCAGTCCGGTAACTGCTGCCGCCTTGCTGAGAAGCCGTACTGGGAACCCAGCAGAGACCCCTACCTGCCTTTTCCAGCTGCCTTGTGGCAAGCGGCCTCACCTTTCTTTTCTGCTTTAAGCTTCATGGAGACGACATCAGAGCCAGCATTGGGCTCACTCATGGCCAGGGCTCCGATGAAGTCACCGCTGATCAGCTACAAGGAAAACCAAGACCCGCCTTGTTAGGACCTTGGAAGCCCCCTGCAGCAGCTCCCGGGACTGCTCTTCCTGCCCATATTCCACCCTGCAAACTCCCTGCAGAGCAAGGTGGAGTAGCTATCTGGAAGGCCTCTTTTTCTTCCCTTCTACATCCACCACTTTTGGCAGCAGTGGGGATTGGCTCCAGGATCTCAGGCATGCTAAGCATGGGATTTACCACCGAGCCCTCCCCTCAGCCCCCAGTCTTTAGACTTTTAAAAATTATATTTTTATTTATTTGCTCTCTGTGTTTATGTATGCACAAAGGTCACTGTGTGTGTGTGTGTGTGTGTGTGTGTATGTGCGTGCGCACACTCATATCAGAGGACAACTTGCGGAAGAAAGTTGGTGCTTTCTCCACTATGCGTATCAAAGTCAGGTTATCAAGCTTGGTGGCAGGCAGGCACTTTTTACCCACTCTTATTTGCCTTGAGACATGGCCTTGCCAAATCACCCAAGCTGGGACTCATGATCTTCCTTCTTCTGCCTCCCAAGCAGCTGAAACTCCACACGTCACCACAGCTCTGACTGACGGCCCCACCCCCATTTTTTCTTTTTTTTTTTGTTTTTGAGACAGGGTTTCTCTGTGTAGCTCTGGCTGTCCTAGACCTTGCTCTCCTAGACCTTGCTCTATAGACCAAGCTGGCCTTGAACTCAAAGATTCCCCGGTCTCTGCCGCCTAAGTGCTGGGATCAAAGGTGTGCGCCACCACCACACGGTTAGATTTTTTGATTTAAGTATTTCAATTCAATCTCAGTCACTCTCCTAATTCTGTTTAGTTTGTGGGAACAAGACGAGAATGAGAATCTGCTTGTCCCCACCAAGGGGAGGGCATGTCATACAGTGGTAGTGCCGAGTCCCTGCGGATTCCTTCATTCCCGTCTCACCTTGGGAAGGTATTTCTCTTTCTGCGCCTCATTCCCATTGCGAACAATCTGGTTGACGCAGAGGTTGGAGTGGGCACCGTAGCTGAGCCCTATTGCTCCAGAAGCTCGGGATATCTCTTCCATCACCAACACATGTTCTAGGTAGCCCAGGCCAGAGCCGCCATACTGAACTGGGAGTGGGGCAGTGTGGGAAGCAGAAAGGCAACCAGGTTACACCGGAACAATGACAGGAGTCTTTTATGTTTTAATTGTTTGGTTTTGAGATACAGGGTTTCCCAGTAGCTATGGAGCCAGTCCTGGAACTCACTCTATAGACCAGGCTGGCCTCGAACTCACAGAGATCCGCCTGCCTCTGCCTCCCAAGTGCTGGGATTAGAGGCGTGCGCCTGTACCGCCCGGCAGGAATCTTTTATTAATTGGCAGAAAAGAAACACCCTGGTAGCTATTCTAGGTTCCCCTAGTGAGGCTGGCAGGCTGTTGCCAGGGGCTCTGCTCAGAAGGACATACTCCTTGTTCTGCTTGACGCTGGCGAGGAATTGCACTTCAGAGACTATCACGGCCGACTCTGGCTTTATCCCAGACATCTTCAGTAAGGACAAGCAAAAACCTGAGCACCCACTCCTCCAGAAGCTACAGAAGGCGGAAGCAGATGGATGCAGGAAGAAAGAAGGCAAAGAAACATGAAGGGGGTGGGCAGGAAGGGGGCCATGCTCAGAGCACCAGAACCATTTACTGGGTATGTGCAGAGGCCTCAAGAAGGTGAGATTTTAGAAAAGATTTATTAGTGTTTTTCCTTACCTATCATGTGCTTAATGCCACATGTGTACGGGTGTCCCCCAATACCAGAAGAGCCCCTAGAGCGGTGACTCTCAATCCCTTTGGGAAACCTACATCCAAAAATATTTACATCACCATTTACAACGGTGGCGAAATTACAGTTATGAAGTAGCAATAACTTTATAGTTGGGGGTTACATAGGAAGGTTGAGAACCACTGCCCTGAGCTAGAGTTATAGGTAGCTGTGCTCCACACAGTGTGGATACCAAGGGCTGAACCTGGTATCTGGAAGACAGGGGATGCTCTTAACCACCGAGCCATCTCTCTGGCCCAGAGGTGAGAGTTTAAAGCATAGCTTTGGGAACAAAGTGGGGCTGATACATATCTATGTAGCATACTCTACAGATGTGCACACAGGTACGCACACACACACACACAGAGATATCCAAAAAAAATTTTTTTTTAAAAGAGGTTTTCAGAACGGGCACAGTAGCACACACCTGTAACCCCAGACTTGGAAGGTGGAGGTGGGAAGATCATGAGTTCAATGCTGTCTTTGGCTACGTAGCAAACTCAGTGCTGGCCTGGGCTATCGGAGGCCCGATCTCAAAAAATTAGGAGGGAAAGGAAAAGAACAGAAAACGGAAAAGAGAAAGAAAGCACGTACTCCTTGAAAGCTGTCCCCCAAAAATCCAAGTGTCTAGGTCCCATGGTTCCATAAACACGCTCGTCTGAGCTCTCAGGCCACACCATGCTCAGGGGAGTGAAGCTGCCAACTGCAACTCCAGGAAGTAAAGTAGGAAACAGAACTCCTGTCTGGCCTTCAAAACTCATCCTTCAGCTGGGGCCTGCTGGTGTAGGCCTATGTCTCAGCCACCTGAGAGCCAGGAAGAACACATTCAAGTCTTACCTGTCTACGGAGGGAGTTCAAGGCCAGCTAGGGAAACTTGGTGAGACCCAGACTCAAGATAAAACAATAGGAAAAGAGGTGGAGAAATAGCTCAATGTTAGGGCTCGTGTCTGGCATGTGCAAGGCCTTAGGTTCAATCCCCAGCACAAACAATAGCCCTGGCTTTCTTTTTGAAGTTCCCACTTGAAAGGACTTTATCTGAGTTCTTGTTTTTTTTTGTTTTTGTTTTTATTTTCTGAGACAGGGTTTCTCTGTGTACCAGTCTTAGCTGTCCTGGGACTCGCTCTGTAGACCAGGCTGGCCTCAAACTCATAGAGATCCAGCCATCTCCCTCTGGCTCCAGACTGTTGGGATTAAAGGCATGGGCCACAACCATCTGGCTTGATTTCTTATTTTTTAAGTGTGGTGCTGGGGGTCAAACTTAGGACTTCATGCAAAGTATATACACTCTTGCCAATAAGCTACTCCCCTGCTCCAGATTTCTTCCGCTTCATTTCTTTCCTTTTCTTCTTTCCACCTTTGTTCTCAAATTTCTGCTCTTCTTGCTCTTCCTGCCTTGCCTCTGAGTGTTGGGATTATAGGCACCATTCATTTCTGTCATGTTGGGGACAGGCATTCTAACAACTGAGCTGTATCCTCAGCTTCTTCCTCAGGGTCTCATACACCTCAGGGTGGCCTTGAACCTCCAACCTTCCTACCTCAGTCACTCAAGTGCTGGGGTTACAGGAGTTTAATCACACAGCCTGGCTTCAGCCCCTTGATTTTAAATTCCTTCTTTGTTTTATTAAATACATTCTCATTCAGAAGCATGTTATGTTGGGCTGGATCATAAACCCTCAAAGCACAAAGAGAATCTTGCTAGGGGGGTTCCCAAAAGGCCCTTCCTTCCCTATGTCAATGTGAAACTCGCTCACATTGACATGGTTTAAATGAAACAGTTTCATTGTATCACCAGAGTAAGTTTCCAGGGTCAACTCAAACCCCAGGAGGACATAAGGTGAAATATACAGACACCCATCAAACCAACACCTGTCTCTGATACCAAATCCAGTCACATCTCTTACATAAAGAAAACGGCAATATAACTTATGCATACCTGCCCATATCCTCTAAATCCTCCACTATTCATTATGTGAATAGTACATGCTTTGTACAAATAGTAGTATTTATACAAATATTTGTACAAATATTAGCTTTATTCCCCTTAAACATTTTTACATTTATTTATTTTATGCACACGGGTGTTTGTCTGTCTGTCTGTATGTATACCATATGATGCCTGGTGCCCTTGGTTGACAGAGCTCCTGCAACCAGAGTCAATGGATGGATGTGGGGCACCATTTGGGTGCTGGGAACCAGAGGCGGGTCCTTTGCAAGAGCAACCAGTGCTCTTCACCACTGAGCCATCACTCCAGCTACACCCCACAACCCCTTTTCGAGTGAGGATCTTAGCTCTGTAGCCCAGGTTGGCTCTGGACTTCCAGTCTTCCTGCCTTAGCCTTCCAAATATGGGATTAGACAGTTGCTCTGCTGGGCAGTGGTAGCTCACACCTCCAATCCCAGCACCCAGGAAGCAAAGGCCAGTGGATCTCTGAGTTCGAGGTCAGCCTGGTCTGCAGAGACAGTTCCAGGACAGCTGGGACTACCTGAGAAACCCTGTTTTGATTAGAACAAAAACAAAACAAACAAACAAAAACAAAACAAAAAAACCCAAACCAAACAAACAAGAGTCAGAGAGAGAAAGAGAGAGAACCAGTTCTTTTGTATTGCCCTCATGGCCAGGAGCGTGGCTGAATGAGGAGGCCAACAGCTCAGGCATTTACTGTCATGGCAACCCAGGCAGAGTCTTTTTCTGGAAGGCAACACAGAACCATAATATACCAGCGTCCTGCCTTTTTACCCCAAACAAGTTGTAACACACACAGGGGATACTGTGCAGGCCCAAGAGCCTACTAAAACTCAAGATTATCATGGGACCACCTTACCTGAGGACCCAGACATTCCTCTTAGTCCCATTTCTGACCCCAAATGAGCTTGGTGGACAGGCCATGAGCAGAGTACTTTTCCTAAAGATTCGCACGTACAGGCCATTAGTGAGACAGAGCTCAGGGGTCCCCGAGGGAACCGATCCACTAGGACAGTTATTCTACACTCCCCCAAATCGCCTGGAGGCATCTGTAGAGCATGCAGATTCCATAGGATGCAAGGCTCTCATTAAATCTTCAGCATGGAATTAAAATACCGGGTCAAGAGTCTGAGAGATCCTGCCTTTTTGCCATCCCTAAGGATGATGTCAACGGCACTGCTTCAGGTTCAAGGATGAGGAAGTCCTTTGGGAACGATCTCTCCCTTCTCTTTCTGTTTGGTTGTTGATTTCCGCGTGTGCGTATGAGTGGACCTATGTATACGTACGTATGTATGATGCATGTGCACATGTGTATGTGAGTGCACACACACTCCTGTGGACACGCGGGAGGCCAGAGGAAGATATCTGGCATCCTCTTCTATCACTCTCTACCTTGTCCAGCTGTCCTGGAACTTGCTTTGTAGATCAGGCTGGCCTCGAATTCAGAGATCTGCCTTCCTCTGGTGGGATTAAAGGCGTGTGCCACCATGTGCTGTGGGACAATGGTCTTCTACCTTATAAAGATTTGTCACTTGTATTGCTTTAATAAAACGCTGATTGGCCAGTAGCCAGGCAGGAAATATAGGCGGAACGACCAGAACAGGAGAATTCTGGGAAAAGGAAAGGTTCAGTCTGCAGTTGTCATCCAGACAAAGGAAGCAAGATGAGAATGCCTCACTGATAAATGGTACCAAGCCACATGGCTGACACAGACAAGAGTTATGTTAATATAAGTTATAAGAGTAATAACAGCACATACCTTTAATCCCAGCACCTGGGAGGCAGACAGGCAGATGTCTGTGAGTTCAAAGCCAGCCTGGTCTATAGAGCTAGTTCCAGGACAGGCCCCAAAGCTACAGAGAAACCCTATCTCAAAAAACCAAAAAAAAAAAAAAAAAAAAAAAAAAGAAAGAAAAGAAAAGAAATCCTGTCTTGAAAAACCAAATTAAAGAAAAAAAAGAGTTAATAAGAATCCTGAGCTAATAGCTCAACTAGTTTATAATTAATGTAGGCCTCTGTGTGTTTCTTTGGGACTGAACGCCTGTGGGACTGGGTGGGACAGAAACCTCTGTCAACAATCATGCCTGGCTTATGTTGTTCCTTTTGAGGTAGGATCTCTCACTGAACCTATAACTCATGTTTTTTGGCTAGGATAGCAGCATGTGAGCCCAAGCAAGCCCCAGCAAGCCTCCAGTCCCTTCTGGGATTCCAGGCAATGGTGGGACAGGCCCTGCTTTTATAGAGTGCTGTGCTCTGAGCTCTGGTCCTCATGTTTACATAGCAAATGCTCCTAGCTTGAGCCTTCTTTCCAGCCCCTTGTTTTTGTTTTTCTGAATCAGGGTCTCAGTCTGTAGCCTAGGCTGGTCTGGAACTTACTGCATAGCACAGGCTGACCTTGAACTCAGAACTGCCCTTCTGTTTCAGGCCCCTGAATGTTGGGAGTACAGGAATGTGCCACCATACCCACTTCCCTTTGCGTCTGTTTTAGCAAAAGAGAGAGTCTCAGTAGGAAGAGAAGCCATACTCACCAGGGGCTGTGATGCCCAGTACTCCCAGGCTCCCCAGCTGCTTCCAGAACTCCTATCAAGAGAACAGAGTGAGGCGAGTTTCAAGGCGGCAGTTAGCCATAGGTGGCCCGGACAACAAGATCAAGTCATTCAAAGAAAGGAACTATACACTTAGGCAGGCCCCTGTCAGCAGGAGATGGGGTGCACCTTTCTGGGCACCAGTGCAACACAGCACTGCTCCAGAAGCTGCCACTCCCACCCTCAGCCTCGCAACTCACTCTCAGGTTCTTGAACTCGTTGCTCTGATCAATCTCTTGGGCTTTGGGGGCCAGGTTCTCATGCACGAACTTAGATATAGTCTGACGAAGCTAGAGAAGAAAGTTAGACAGAGGCTATTGAAACCAAGACGTGATTGCCACTGAGAGTAATGTCCCTGTGGCTGAAGGCCACAGGCACCTTCACCATGTAGTGTCAGGTCAAAGCTTAGGGGTCCCACTGAATTATGCTTCTTCAGAAGCATCAGAAAGGAGGGAGCTTCGCTGGGCAGTGGTGGCGCACACATTTAATCCCAGCACTTGGGATGCAGAGGCAGGTGGATCTCTGTGAGTTTGAGGCCAGCCTGGTCTACAAGAGTTAGTTCCAGGACAGGCACCAAAGCTACAGAGAAACTCTGTCTCGAAAAACCAAAAAAAAAACAAAAAGAAAAAAAAAAAAAGAAAGGAGGGAGCTTTAACTGAGAAACGCCTCTATCAGATCCCACTGTAGACAAGCTTATAGAGCATTTTGCATTTTCTTTTTTCTTTTTTGTTTTTTCAAAACAAGGTTCCTCTGTGTAGCTGTGGAGCTTTTTTTGGAACTTGCTCTGTAGATCAGGCTGGCCTCAAACTCAGAGATCTACCTATCTCTGCCTCCCGAGTGCTGGGATTAAAGGTGTGTGCCATCACTGCCCGACTTGGGCATTTTCTTAATTAGTGATCAATGCGGGAGGGCACAGTCTAAAATTATTCCGTGCCTTCCTGCTGTACTACTCAGAGTAACACACAAGCCTCGAAGCCAGTCCGTACATCCTGTCCTCCACTGGCCGTCCAGCCTTCCCCGTACCTTCCCACTACCCATTCCTGACACTCCAGACACTCCCACGCTGTCCTGACACTTGCCAGTCTCTCCACCATCCTTGAGACTGTGGCTGAACGAGATTACTCAATGAGATGAGACACTGCCCTGCTGGAAAAATTACAGCCCTAGCCCTGAGCACCAGAGACCCAGGTGTGAAGCCCGAGGTCTCCAAAGCGGCTCTCTGCCAATCATACAGCCAGGGGCTGCTTCTGTTCTTTGTTTTTAAAATCATATTTATTTGTTTTGTGTGTGTATGGCGGAGTTCCACGGTGCATGTCTGGATCAGGGGACGACTTTTGGGGTCAGTTCTTTCTTGCTACCACGTGGGTCCTGAGACTCAAACTCAGGTCAGCAGATTTAGTGGCAAGTGCCCTTGACCACTGGGCCATCTTGCTGGCCTACTTTGATGCAATGAGACCAGGGCTATGGGAGAATCACAGACCCAAGCACTTCACGCAGCCTCTAAGTGACACAGCCTCCTGCCCCCAGCTAGAGCTCTGGTTCAGCACCGCTCGTAACCACAGTCTTCATTTCTCTGCCCCACCTCCACCTTTCATTTGGCTACAAGAGCAAAACTTACTTAATATTTAACTTCTCCCCATCTGAAGCCAGAGTTTGCCATGTCATCCAGGCCTTGCCAAACTACTATAGAAGAACAGAACATCGCAGGCTGGAGAGATGGCTCAGCAGGTTAAATGTGCACCCTGTGAGCCTGAAGGCCTTTGTTTAGTGCCCCCTGAGCCCATGGAGAGGCGGAAGGAGAGAACAAGCTCTAAAAAGCTGTCCTATTACCGTCACATATACACACAATAATAATACAGCTAAAAAAAAAATCTTCAAAAAAAAAAAAAAGCTTGTTATAGTGGCATGGAAGTAGGCAGATCTTGAGTCCAGCTAGGTTGGTCTATATAGTGAGACAGTCTCAGAGAGAGAGAGAGAGAGAGAGAGAGAGAGAGAGAGAGAGAGAGAGAGAGAGAATTATAGGATAGAATATGTTCAAAGTCCATGGAAATGTCCTTATGCAACTTAACGCTATGTACAACGAATACACACAAGTGGTGTATGTTTTTGGGGGGCGCATGCCTATCTATAATCCTAGCACTCAGGAAGCTGGGCAGGAAGATACTAAAATCTCTAGGCCAGCTTAGCCACTTAGCAACATCCTGTCTCAAAACAAGGAACAGTATAAAATACCAACTACAAACAAAGGCAATCCTCTTTATAGTACTCAGAGTCAGGCCAGTGCACTGCAAAAACACTGATTTAGAAAGGCAAGTGCGGGGATAGACGACCGGTCAGTGGTTAAGAGCGTGTGCTGGCTAGTTGTATTTTTTTCTTTTTTAAAAAATCAACTTGATACAAGCTAGGGTTGTTGGAAAGGAGGGCGCTTCCATTGAGAAAAAGCCTCCACATGATTCAGCTGTAGATAAGCTTAATTAGTGATCAATGGGGGACGATCAAGTCTATTGTGGGTGGGATCACCAGAGGGTGAGGGGTGGGTCTGGGCTCTATGGGAAAGGCTGCGCGCAAGCCAGGAGGAGCAAGCCAGTTAGCAGTCCCCCCCCCCAATGACCTCTGCATCAGCTCCTGCCTCCAGGTTGCTGCCCTGTTTGAGTTCCTGTCCTGACTTCCTTCAGTGATGGACTAAGGTGTGGAAGTAGAAGACAAATTAACCCTTTCCTCCTCATGCTGCTTTCGGTCACGGTGGGTTTTTTTTTGTTGTTGTTGTTTTTGTTTTTTTAATATTTATTTATTTATTATGTATACAATATTCGGTCTGTGTGAGTATGCCTGCAGCCCAGAAGGCGGCACCAGACCCCATCACAGATGGTTGTGAGCC
This sequence comes from Microtus pennsylvanicus, assembly GCF_037038515.1. Taxonomy (NCBI): domain Eukaryota; kingdom Metazoa; phylum Chordata; class Mammalia; order Rodentia; family Cricetidae; genus Microtus; species Microtus pennsylvanicus. The sequence continues at coordinate 97,134,433 of NC_134580.1, read as the reverse complement.
ACTATGTGGTTGCTGGGAATTGAACTCAGGACTTTTGGAAGAGAAGACAATGCTCTTAACCTCTGAGCCATCTCTCCAGCCCCGGTCACGTGTTTTATTGAAGCAATGGTAACCCTAACTAGGACAGAAGTTGGTACCAGGACAGTGTCTGTGGCAGACCTGACTGTGTCGTTTTGGGGAGGATCATGGGAGGTCTTTGTGACCTTGAGCTAGGGAATGTTCAAAGCTGGGTGAACTGTTGTAGGAGTCTGGGAGATAAGAGAGTTGAGAGAAATGCCGAGGATGAGGATGGAGGCCTGGCTTGTGAAGTTCCACAGGGAAGTTTGAGAGTCACTAAAGACTTTCCTGGGGCCGTTGCATATTTCGGGTTAAGAATCTGTGGTTCTGGTGAGCTGGGGCTGAAGAGTCGGCTGGGATTAACACGCTGTCAGCACCACTACAGTGAAGCCTTTGCTTTGCTAGGACAATCGATGCTGGAGCTGAGGAACTAGTGTTGTGTGAGAAGAGCCCAGCATCACGGAGGTGTTTCCTCAGAGGCAGCACACAGACACTGAGGTGCAGAGGCGACCAAGGTTGTACCTTGTGCTGGTAGCTGAACGTGATCATGTATAAGAGTCACCCAGGGATGTGTTTGTGTCAAATTGACCACAGGTCACTTGTGCTGGCTACTGTTACATCATTTTGACACAAGCTAGGGTCATCAAGAGAGGAGGGAGCCTTAGTTGAGGAAATGCCTCCATAAGATTGGCTGTAGATGGGCTGAAGAGATGGCTCAGAGGTTAAGAGCACTGCCTGCCCTTCTAAAGGTCCTGAGTTCAATTCCCAGCAACCACATAGTGGCTCACAGCCATCTGTAATGAGATCTCGCACCCTCTTCTGGCCTGCGGGCATACATGCAGACAGAACACTGTATTCATAATAAATCTTAAAAAAAAAAGGCATTTTCTTAACTAGTAATTGATGGGGGAGATCACAGTGTGGCCATCCTTGGGCAGTTGGTTCTGGGGTCTATAAGAAAGCAGGCCGGCCGAGCAAGCCATGAGGAGCAAGTCAGTAAGCAGCACCCCTCCATGGCCTCCACATCGGTTCCTCCCTCTCGGTTCCTGCCCTGTTTGAATTGCTGTCCTGACTTCCTTCGAGGATGGACTAAGATGTAGAAGTGTAAGCCAAATAAAATAAACCCGTTCCTTTCTAAGTTGCTTTTGGTAATGGTGTTTTATTGCAACAATAATAATCCTACCAAAGACTTCCCGCCTTTGCAGATGACCTAGGTTCGATTCCAAGCACTCCAATTCCAGGGGTTAGGATACCATCTTCTAACCTCTGCTAGCACCAGGTGGGCATGTGGGACACATACATACATTCTGGCAGAAACACTTGTACACATAGAGTAAGTAAATATACAAATTAGTTAAAAAGGTAAATGAGTTCACCAGCAAATACCCAATTCCTTTATTGCTGTAGGATGGTATAGAGACAAAAATGATATTCCATATGAACATTAACGTTCCAGATGCTTAGGAACAGGACTGTGGTAGGGAAACCCACAGATTCAGCTGGCCCGAGCTAGTGGGAGGACACTGATTCCGGACTGACAATTGGGGCACCTGCATAGGACCAAACTAGGTCCCCTGAAAACAGCTGATAATGGTGTGGCTTGGACAGTGTGTGGGGACACTGGCAGTGGCACCAGGATTGATTTTGTGGACCCATTCTCTATGGAGAGATGTCTTGCTCAGCCTCGGCACGGGGGTGAGGGGGGAGAGGAGAAAGGGCCTTGGTCCCGTCTCAAGGAGGTGATGGGACGAACTTAGTTGACTTCCCAGGGGAAGTCTTACCCTCTCTGAGGGAGGGGAGTGGGAGAAGAGGAGGGAGGGAGAACTGGGATTGGCATGTAAATAAATCAATCAATAAAATAACAATAAAACACGACTGTGGGAAAGTTACATCCTCAAAGTATGTTTGCCCCAAAGATCTGAATGCAACCATTGTTCTCTAGGACACAGAGAACACAACAGGTTGGGAACCAGTCAACACGAAGACAGGCTAGTGGAACGACAAGCTGGGACCTTAGTATCCAGGTTATGACAGTCTTCTGGCCTGGGGTTTCCAGACTCTTCCTCCACCTAGGCTGACATTCATAGCAACACTCGCCCTTGTACACATCTGACTCAAGTAGCAATTGTGTGCTAAACAATCACTCCATAGGACTTTTCTTAGGCAATCTATAGCAATTGCTTAATACATACATTGCTGGGACCCGAGCCATCCCAGGACGTATTTACTAGGGTTTTATTTAGAGCCTTAAATCCAGCAATAAGGGTGGACAGGCAATCTGTGAACACATCCTTCAAGGTCTTCTTCAGCCTTGTGCTCTAGGCCTTGAGGAAGGGAAGGAAGCAAACAAAGGGTGCACTTCAGAATTCCTTAAGTCTCCCACTGAAAAAAACAACCAATGCCTTGTTGGTTATGGATCAACCATAATCTCAACCTTCAACAGAGAACCACAATGTAAAGCCTGGTGTGGTGGTCCACGCCTTTAAACCCCTCACTCTGGAGGCAGAAGCAATCAGACCACTGGAGTTCAAGGCCAGCCTGGTCTGCAAAGGCAGAGTCTAGAGGGAAGGGGACCGACACACGCAGAGTATTGGCTGGAGTCTGAGTCGACGCCTGATTGCCACTAGGGGCAGGGCCAACCAATCCTCCTACCCAAATACCACCAGTCTCCCGGGAGCTTTGGTTTTTTTACTCTTCTATTTCCTTCTAGCAGCTCTGCGTTGCTGTCTGTTGCAAATATTCCCTCACTAGAGATAATGATGAGTCAGAGGCTTGGGCATTAGCTAAGAGGAGGAAGGCAACAGTCCCTTTCCCTGGCTTACTAGTGACGCTTCCAAGGCCCGGCAGGCACAAGTTACTTGTGGGATGGGACACGGGCCATGAGGCCTTCGGGCCGGCCTCCCTACCTGCTTCTGCTCCTCGTTTAACCCGTTGATAGCATCGTCCACAGGCAGCATCGAGTGAGCCCGCTGCGGGACAGCGAGGGGCGATGGTCGCAGTCTCCAACTGGACACCCGTCGCCCCAGCAGCCTGACTGCAGTCGCCATCTCTGCCTTGCACCGGGAGCTTCGGCTGCATTAGCTCCACCAATCTAGTCTCACAACTCTGTCCAATTGGAGAGGGGGTGGGGCTAGTCTCACAACTCTGTCCAATTGGAGAGGGGGTGGGGCTTCAGAAGCCAATCACACGCGGAGACCAGCCGAAGGCTTTGCTGCTCTTGCAGTCACGCAAACCAATCAGTCGTGAGGCGGTAGCCTTCCCTGCCTCCGGTGGTTGCCGCCTGCGGTACTTTCTTTCCTAAGTCTCTTTCCTGGGATAGAAGAGCCCACAAAATAGTATCTCGTGCTGAGATTGTAACCTTTAACCACAGAAGACTACCTTCGGGGTACTCCAACATAGGACGGACCGAGCGCATGTTTGGAGGAACAAACTGTCCAGACAGATCTAGGCTAGACATCAGTAAATACTCTCTTGCCAACTCTGGTTTAAAACAGTAAGAGTCGCTTTGTTATGTAACGGGTCCTCCAGATACTAGAAGGACGTTTTCTCGACAGAAAAGGAAGAGTGTTTGAGGTCCTCTGAAAAAGCCACATGTGTGCAGATTCTACAGACTGATTTAGAACTTTCTGGTTGTGGAGATTGGGCATTGAGGATTCTCAGCCAAAGTTATCTTGGAGACGGGCTGGAGAGATGGCTCGGTAGTTCATGCTGTTCTGCCAGAGGACCTGAGTTCAATTCCCAGCGCCCACATAGGAAGCTCGCAAGTGCCTCTAACTCCAGCTCCAGAGGATCTGATACTGTTGGCCTATATAAACACCCGAACATACACACACATACATAAATTAAAAAGATAATAGAAATGTACCTTTAAAAATTGTCTTGGAGCCGGGCGGTGGTGGCGCACGCCTTTAATCCCAGCACTTGGGAGGCAGAGGCAGGCGGATCTCTGTGAGTTCGAGACCAGCCTGGTCTACAAGAGCTAGTTCCAGGACAGGCTCCAAAACCACAGAGAAACCCTGTCTCGAAAAAACCAAAAAAAAAAAAAAAAATTGTCTTGGAGAATTCCTTTAGTAGTCATTTATCTCCAGCTTCTGTATCAGACCTAATATTCCTGACTATCAGGTAAGAAAATTTATTTTTAATTAATTAATTAACTTGAGACAGGATCTCTCTATGTAGTCCTGTTGCCTAGAACTTCTGAATTTGAACCCAAAGAAATCTGCCTGCCTCTGCCTCCTAGGTACTTTGACTAAACATGTGCATCACCCCACCCACCTGGAATTTATTAATTTAGCCGATCGCTAACTTGTATGCCATCAGATAGCATCTGAAATCCATGGCGGAGATTTCCTTGGTTTGCGTTAACTCACCTCCCCAACACGGGAACCGATGTCTTTGGTAAATGCACCGATTTGTGACTCCCTTCGGCTCTGTGACTATACAGATACCCTGTAGCTATTCCTGTGGGGGGGGGCAGCCTCGACAAAAATATTCTCTTCCAGAGTGGAGGCATGGGAATCTAGAAATATAGTAAAGAATGCAAAGATGTGAATGAAAGTAATAAAATGCAGAAACATATAGGATAGTATCAGGAGGGAATTTTTCAGTGAGTACTGAAAATTCTCTCGTGTTTTATCTTCCAATAGCTCAATAAAATCCTGATTTCAAAGGGTAAGAGCAGAACAAAAGGACTGCCTTAAAATACAAATTGAAAGTCTGGGGTACATTTATCGCTCATGCCCTGAACTAAATAGTCTAGACAAACCACTCCCGGGGTGGAATCTCAAGTTATTTCCATAAAGGGAACTAGTTGGATCCTTAAACTTTTGTTTTTGGTAGGAACCAACTACTTCCCTATTTCAGGAGCACGAGGTCTCGCAACTAGTCATAACTGTTGACAAGAGAAAGAGAGAGAGAGAAAGAGAGAGAGAGAGAGAAAGAGAGAGAGAGAGAGAGAGAGAGAGAGAGAGAGAGAGAGAGGAACTCTGTTTGAGTTAGAAGCACAATAACCTTGAATGAACTAGAAACAGGTCCCAAACTCTCTGACCTTTGGCCTCTTTGGGCCCCCACATTCCCAAGGTAGAGTTTGTCATCAAGGACAATCTGAATTTTGGTTCCCAGGATGTGGTCACTCGGGTACCTTTGAGGAGAGATCTGTCCTTTGTGTCAAGAAGAAAGACTGACTAACCTAACAGGAGTCAGAGTCTTACCCCTTAATTCCCTTGATGAGACTCTCCACTTCTCTGATAATGCTCTTGGATAGCTAGCTCCTCTCAAGTGTGTCGCACCCAAAGTCCAGGAAGGGGCTTTGCACACTTGGGACTTTGAACACATTTCTTGGATCTTTGCTGTCTCTTTAATACTTGACAACAGTATCCCTCAGACTTCAAAGCTATCATGAGGTATGCTCACTTGGGCAGAGGACACAGTGCAGTGTGAAGCGGGTAAGCTGATCAGCCAATGCATTCCCCTCGCTCAAGGGACCAGGCAGGTCAGTATGATCCCGCAAATGCCCTACGTAAAATGGGAACAGATCAGGCCCAAAGCAAAGTTTGAATAGCCAATAACTGCATCTGGACTCGAGATACAGGGACAATATAAGTTGCAGTTTGCAAAGGTGCAAGAATTTTGCTTATATACTGACTGTCAGTAAAAAGGTTAAATGGAATATCAGCATATTTCTCTAAGGCCATTTGTACAGCGATCAGTTCAGCTACCTGAGCAGATTTAGCATTAGCAGGCTGAATATCAAAATCAGGAGGAGAGGCTACCCCAGCTCTCCCGGTGGAAGACCCATCGGTAAACACATTCCGTGCCCCTGCCAGAGGCTGCAAAGAAATAACTTTAGGGAAGCATACCAGATTATTTTTGGAAAAGGTGACCAACTTATCAGAAGGATGATGATTATCAGACCTGCAGGGATTGGTGCATAAAAACAAGGTCCAATCTTCAGCAAAATTTTGCAGCCAAGTTATTTTTGCCTGGGTATATGGTGTAATAACCTTATCAGGTAACAGTCCAAAGATTTGAAAACTAAGTTTATTACAGGTGGCACATTTTCATGTACCCATAGGATGGGTCCTTGCTGCCAAAACACTCCAGTAGGACTATGTTGAGAGGGAAAATTAACAGCAGCGGCTGACTATAGTCAATATAATGAATATGAGCAGAGGCAAGCTTTTCTTCAATTAAAGTAATACATTGCCTTGCCTGAGGTGTCAACTCATGAAAGGAGGTTGGATCTGGATTCCCCTGCAAAATGTCCATAGAATCATCTACTGCTCTAAGATCTTACAGAAACCTCCATTTACCAGACTTTTTCTTAATAACGAAGATAGGAGTATTCCAGGGAGAAGTGGATGGCACTATGCGTCCTGCCTTTAGCTGTTTTTGGAACTCACTCTGTAGACCAGGCTGGTCTTGAACTCACAGAGTTACACCGGTCTCTGCCTTCAGTTGCTGGGATTAAAGGTGTCTGCCACCACACCGGGCTTTTCCCCCAGGGCTGATTAACCGTCCCTTATCCCTTTACCTGCAGGGCAATTCCTTTCAACGTATCCGGACTATTTGCATTGAAAATAAATAAATAAATAAATACCCCCCCCCAAAAAAAAAACGAAAAAAAAAAAAAAAGAAAACAAGTCCTCCACCTAGCTCTACCCTCCCTAAGGGCAGAAACAATTACCTGACCCATCTGGTGAGTGCCATCAATGTCCCTGCATAACTGGATAAAATCATTTAAATTCCCATTTCCATGGGACATATAGCCTCTTGACAGTATTTGTTAGCATTTTCAATAGGCCAATCGCTTAAACCCACAGTGGCATTACTCAATGCGGTATTTTTGCAATTTTCCTGCATTTCGCCTCTCCATAACAAATAATCCCCCCCCCCTCCCGCAAAGACAAGCCCTGCAAAGCTGCATCCAGTCACTGGTGTAAGGTCGAGTTCCGTAAAGGATTCCATTAAAGCCACAGTGAAGGGGGCATGAGTTCCATAGGCCGTAACTGCTTCTTTTTGTTACTTAATGTCCTAAAAGGCCAGGGGGTTATACTGCCTGATCCTCTGCCCTTGCAGATCAATAATTTCCACAACAGGATAAATCTGTAAATCTGTCTTTCTCTGTTTAGATTTAGTCTGTTTTGGATCTCTCGGATTTCCGCCTCTAAGTCTATAGAGGTAGAAGCAGCAGTACAAGGATTTGAAGTGGCAAGGAATGTTTTTTTGCGGTGGAGGTCTCATGGAAACATCTCTCTTTGCTTCCTTCCTTTCCTCTTTTTCTAAATTCTTTTTTATCAGTGCGCTCTCCTTTCTTCTTCCTCTTCTATACCCCTTCTAATATTCTTAACTTCCCGCTCCTCCAAACTCTTCATAGAACTCATAGATTCTGCATCCTGAATCTCCTCAAGGGTTTTGTTCAAACTCTCTAATTGCTCTTTTACTTTACATCATCACTGAGAAGAGCATCTCTGACTAAGCGCCATAGTGAAAACATAGCTATGGGAAATTCTTCTGGCCCTCGCTCTTTCAGTGCTTTTACCTTTCCCTGCTCCCAATCAGTAATATTAAAGCCCCCTGCGTATAGAAACCAGGTACTAAACTCTCTCAAAAAATTAGGCAACAAACTATCTTACACAAAAGAAGCTGTCTTAAGGAACTCTTGTGCTGTCTACTTTTAATACCGGTGCCTTCCTTGCCTTGCTTCTCTAAAAGCACTATCAATTGGCCCTTTATCAGCAATCAATACCGAAACAGAATTACTTGCACCCATTACCAATACACCCTCACCACTCAATTTCCTTCCTGCTGGCCAGCCTTCTGAGGGCGACCTCTCAGGGATCCCTACTTCCCGATCTCGCTGATGGGCTTCGGATTGTAGTTGCTGATGATCCCAGGGGGGCCTCCAATTGTACAACACCCTATTCAGTGTTACTCCCTCGGTACAGTTCACGCGCCACTGTACCCACTATGCGAGTTGGGCAAGGGCCTGGAGATTGAAAGAACACACAAGAGACCTGGGTTGTTCGAAAGGAGATCAGCAGAATGCTGTACTATAGAACTAAGTAATTGTATACTTAGTTCTATAGTACAGCACCCAGAAAACCAAAAGTTTGAGGCCAGCCTGGGCCTCAGATACATAGTGGGATCTCTGATACAATGGCACAGACTGCGGGTAGGAAGAAAGTTGCAACTGTGTTGTATCATGAAGTTAAAGCAGGGAAAAGGGGATTTCAAGAAGATATTAAAGACTGATGGGATCGCTGCGGACACAACTTGGTGGTAGAGTGCTTGCTTAGTCTGCATGAAGTCCTGTGTGTGATTCCCAGCGCCGTGTAAACCCCATGTGGTGGCATGTGGCTATAATCCCAGCAGTTGGGAGGCAGAGGCTGGAGGACCAGAAGTCCAAGATCATCACTACATAGTGAGTTTGGGGTCAGCCTGGGCTACATGAACTCTCTGCTGAGGAGAACTTTAAGTCTGCCAAGCTGGTTGCCAACTACATGATCACTGTGGGCCGTAGCCTGATTTAGCAATAAGTTGGAAACCATGGACGACACCCTGTACCTACTTTTTCATTCCTGGAATATCACTATCTGTCTGTAGCAGTCCCTGTTCCTCCAGATGCCCAAGGGAGGCCTACCCTGTCTGCAGGCCCTCAGGCCACGGGGACAAACCTCTGATTTGGAACACTGCCCCTCCCATATCCTTCTCCAAACCACAGCTCTGTCACAACTGGCTTAATGAGACTTCAGGAGGAGGGGAAGGGAGGAGGGAGGAACAGAAGGAGGGGGAGGGAGAGGAGCAACTTATTTTATGGAGCCAGCAAAGCAATGATACCAAAATCTGACAAAGAAAAAAAATATACAAGTCAGCATTTCTCATGGACAGACACAGATTAGAATGGCCACATGTTAGAATATTTCATCTAATGTTATGAAAAACAGATAATAGAGTCAACTCTGAGAGAAAAATTCTGAGGTGTTCAAAATTTAATTTCAAGGATCAGGGAGTAGAGGGAGGAGACAAAACAAGTCAACTAGTTAGCAGCTGCAGGTAAAACTAACCAAGCCATGCCAAGTTAAGTAGTTAGCAGCTGCAGGTAAAACTAACCAAGCCATGCCAAGTTAAGTAGTTAGCAGCTGCAGGTAAAACTAACCAAGCCATGCCAAGTTAAGTAGTTAGTAGCTGCAGGTAAAACTGAGTCATGCCAAGTTAACTAGTCAGTAGATGCAGGTAAAACTAACCAAGTCATGCTAAAACGTTCAAAGTTATCACAGCGGATTGGTGGGGCCTCTGCAATCTGCTAACTACAAACTGGATGAATGTGAGGTCTGCCTGTGAGGCTGGAGAGGTGGCTGGAGAAGTGGCCGGAGAGGTGGCTCAGCGCTTGAGAATGTTTGTTGCTCAACGTTTTTGCTGTTCTTCCTGGAGGATCTGAGTTCGATTCCTAGCACTCAAATGGCAGCTCACAACCGCTGTGATTCCAGTTCCAGAGGATTCCAGGCCCCTGCCCTTCAGCATTCTAGATCACTACACTCATGTGCAGATACCTCCCACATACATAATTAGAAACAATGACAGTAAATTTAAAAAAGGGTTCTGCTCCTGGTTTGCACTCCTACCCAGACCTTCCTTGTTCCACCCTCTGATCTGTAGCTGAAGTCGGTTATTTTGCTTTCTTCAGAAACTCTGGTGCTGTGGACAATTTTTAGCTGTTAGCCAGCTTTGCAGTTGGTGGTGGTGCAGGCTGGAGAGACCTCAGAGGCAGAGGTGACACAGAGACCTCAACCTAATGTCTCCTAGTAGAAATGAAGATGTTCAAAAGAGACACAAAGGACCTCAAGAAATTGGATGTCCCCCTAGGAATCTTGTGCTTGGAGAAGGAAAACCCTGAAGCCTGCTGCCAGGCAGTGCGGAACTTATCTCCCGGAAAGGGATTCCTCACGGTTCTGAAAACTGTCGACCTTGTGGAGAAGCTGGTGCTGACGGTGATGGTGGGCAGGACCACACCTCGGCCAGGATTAGTGTCAGGAATAACTCTTGTCCTCTATTTAAACCTAAGCCTCATGCCAGGATCCCCAAAAGACCCTCAGGGACGGGGTGTTGTAGTTTCATTTCTGTCACTGTGATAAAATACCTTAGCAAAAAGCGACTTGGTGGGGGGAGGGGCAGGAGAGAGGACTCAGTGGTCAAGAGTGCTTGGTGCTCTTGTAGAGGACCTGAGTTTGGTTTCCAGCACCCACCTCCGCCACTCACATCAGCTTGTAACTCCAGCTCCAGGGGGAACTGGCCTTTGCTGCCACACACACATACACCCACACACCCACACACACACCCACACACACACACACACACACACACACACTTTTTAAAAAATCATCCTAGGAGAGAGAGAGAATGTGTGATTTAGTTCACAATGGTTACAGTCAATTCATCATAGCAAGGAAGTCAAGGCAGGAACTCAGCTGGTCACGCTACATCGAGAACAGTGAGAAATGCATACAGTTCTCTATTCCTATACAGTCCAGGGCCCCAAAACCAAGGCATGGGGTTGCCCACAGTCGGCCGAGTCCTACCGCGTCCATTAATACATAATCATGTCAGTCCCCCCCACACATGCACCCAGGCCAACCTGACGAAGACAGTCTCTCATGGAGACTGCCGGGGCGATTCTCGGCTTTACCAGGTTGACAGCGAATGCTTACCGTCATGGCAGGTGGGGAGAGACTGTGTCACCGGGCTTGTGTCCTCTTTCCAGTGTGACCACATGGAATAGATCTCTTGTTCTTTCTACTGCTGCTTGTTTCTTTGGCTGACCTGTTGGGGACAGGTGCTGCAGCCCGGCAGAGCTGTCATCCCAACAACCCTCATCACACCGTCACTGTTTTTTCTTCATTTTTCTGGTTATTTGAGACAGGGTTTCTCTGTGTAGCCCTGGCTGTCCTGGAACTCATGCTGTAGACCAGGCTGGCCTCGAACTCATATAGATCTCCTTGCCCCTGACTCTCTAGTGCCAGGATTAAAGGCATGTGCCACCAGTGAGGGACAGAGATGAGGTTTTATTACCAAGAAGACACGTGCCTTCAATCAGAAACGTGAACCCAGGAGAGACAACTCACTTGACAGGGATTTCTTGCCTGGCTTATATAAGAGTCTGAGGACACCTAGGGTTATTATTAATTTTAGATTTATTTATCTGTTTTATATGCAGGGTGTTTTGCCTTCATGTATGCATGTACATCACATTTCTGGTGCCCTCTGAGGGCTTCGGAGTCCATGGAACTGGACTTGTAGACAGCTGTGAGCCACCCTGTGGGTGCTAGGAATGGAAGCTGGGCCCTCTGCAAGAACAAGGGTTATCAGTCGCTGAGTCATCTCTCTAGCCCTGCACGTTGGTTCTTTAGTGAAGAGATTTAACAGAGACTGTTTCATGTCAGTGTGCGGGTTAGGTCACACATACTGGCAGGAGCCTGTTTTTCTTCTTTCTTCTTCTTCTTTTTTTTTTTTTTTAAGAAGTCTTATGTACCCCAGGCTGGTCTTCAACTAACTACATACACCATACCAAGTAGTGCTGGCTGGTCTGGAACTCATATAACCCAGGCTGACCTAGAACCCAGAGAGGTTGCCCCTCTCTGCCTCCTGAGTGCTGAGACTAAAGGTTGCAACACCACACGTGACTTTATTGAAATTCTTTGGCTGCTGTGTTGGCATGGGAGGCTCACACGTTTAAGTCCAGTGTGGTTGCAAGTCATTTGTGCGGTTGACTAAGTACTTGTTAGCTGGCTAAATTCCAATAATGCATTTCCCAAGAGATAACTCTAGTTAGAAAAAAGCCAGACATTGTACAACTTGACAAGGAGCATAAATCTAAACACCACTTTTAGCCTGAAACAAAGAAAGTGCAGGTAAGGTTGGGCTCAGAGGAGATGATCACAGATGCCCCATGGCCAAAGGGAAGACTTAGTCCTTCCCCATTTTCTTCTTGTGCAGAAAGGCGGTTTCACAAATGTAGATCTGTTTCATAGGCACTGGTTTATTTTATAAAGAATTTTAGAGGCTGGACAGATGGCTCCGTGGTTAAGAGCACTGGCTGTTCTTCCAGAGGTCTTGAGTTCAATTCCCAGCAGCAACATGGTGGCTCACAACCATTTGTAGTGGGATCTGATGCCCTTTTCTGACGTGAAGGTGTAAATGTAGATGAAGCATCCATAAAACATACAGTAAATAAATAAATAAATCTTAAGAAAAGAATTTTAAAAGCTACAAAATTTTAAATAAATAAGCAATGTTTTTGTTTTTTATTTTGAATCTGAGCAATCAGCGGTAGAGCTCTTGTCTAGAGCAGACAAGTTTGCACTTGATCTTTAGCACGGAAAGGAAAAAAACCCTGAGCAGGTATGTGGACCTGGTGTTGGCAATGCATGGCAGAATGACACTGGAGGATGATGGAGCCCAGGAGTCCAGGCCCCTCAACAGCATAAGACATGTCAAAACACTAGCACCACCACTGGGAAAAATAACCAAGTCCAACGCCAGAAAGGACTCTTATTGTGGAGACTCCAACTTAAGAGCAAGTTTTTTCAATTTAGGTGGTTTTTTTGGTGGGGGAGAGGTGTCTGATTTTTTTGGAGGGGTGACTTTTAATAAGATAGTATCTCACACTGTAGCACAATAGCTCAGACTGGTCCCAGAACTCGTTATGTAGCCCAGGCTAGTCTCTGACTTGTAGCGTTCTCCTGCCTTAGTCTCCCTGCTGGGACTATAGGCATTTACCACCATACATGCCCTGCTTTTATTTTATTTTACTTGTTTTGTTGTTTCTAGTGATGATGGTGGTGATGGTTTTTATTGATTTACTTACTATTTATGTATGTATGCATATATTTATTTATTCTGTTCTGAGAGTGGAATCAAGTTGAATTTTTACCTTTGTTTTTTAAAATTTTTTATTTATTTATGTACATTTTTAGGTATAAGTGCTCTGTCTGCAAGCTAAGGATCCCACTATAGATGGTTGTGAGCCAGCATGTGGTTGCTGGGAATTGAACTCAGGACCTTTGGAAGCACAGCCAGTGCTCTTAACCACTGAACCATCTCTCCAGGTCTCTTGTTTACCTTTGTTTTACCAGACATCTGAGGGCAGGATGTCTGCAGGCCAGAAGCCCCTGCTCAGCTAAATTAGCTAAAACTGAGCGGCCAGTGGAGGACCTTTGACTCCATGACAACCCTGTATGCAGGCCGGGTGGCAGGTACTCTAGTAGGAAAACATCCAGGTTTACAACAAGCTGTCTCATTTCCTATGTCCCTAAAGAAATTAGGAAACAGAATTGACAGAGGAAAATGGATTTACAGCTTAGTCAAACCAAAGAGAGGAAGAACCTGATTTGTTTCCACGGTGCCTCTAGCAATCTTAGCATTTAGTGACCCACGAGGTCAGAGGGTATTAACTTGCTGAGTGTGATGCTGTGGGATTTTTTGGTTTTGTTTTGTTTTGAGAGCTATAGTTTTTCTCAGCTTTTGGTGAGCTTACCTAGATAGCTACTGTGTTGAACGATCAACAGTACCTAAAGTCACCCGAGCCAAGGCTTCCAAGTGTGCTGGCTCATGCCCAAGAAGATTACAAGAAGGCAGACAGGAGCGAGTAGAGCAAACACAGACGTATTAATGAAGACCTGAGAAAGAACTCCCCAGAGTGGGAGGGGCTTCAAGTGAAGAATACAGACCTGTTGCCCTGCCCAGTGGTCTGTTCCCAGGTCTGCCGGAGGGAACTGAATGCAGATGAAGGCCATCTTTATAGAGAGTACTCATTTTGGGTCTGTCATGGCTGAGTCTGGAATGAGGCCACATAGTTTATGCGTGGTCCCTCATCCCAACCAGGGGAGGGATCATGTGTGTGACCAGCCACATGTGTAAGTCATCCGCCCCATTAGCGTCCGAGGGGAGGCGTCTCAGTGAGACAGTATAGTGAGTCTTTTTCCTGGGGTTGACGGTAGGTGTTCACAGGGCCTCTGGTCACCTCCGTTCTCAGCATATAGAGTTCTATGTTGTTAAAAGTCATGCCATTACAGAGACTTCTGAATAAATATTCAAAAAATTAAATTAAAGATGGCTGGTGGTGGCGCATGCCTTTAATCCCACCACTTGGGAGGCAGAGACAGAGCTCTGTGAGTTCCAGGCCAGCCTGGTCTACAGAGTGAGTTCCAGGATAGCCAGGGTAACACAGAGAAATCCTGTCTTGAAATACCGATAAGTAATTAAGTAAATTCATGTATTTAATGTGTACGAGTGTTTGCTTGTATGTCTGTCTATATGTCACATACCTGAGCCCAGAGAGGCCAGAAGAGGGGATCTGATTCCCTGGATAGTAGTCACAGATGGTGGTGAGCAGCCCTGTGGGTGGTGGAATCAAACCCAAGTTCTCCGGAGAAGAACAGCCGGTGCTCCTAACTGCTGAGCCATACCTCAAGCCCCTCTTTTTCTGCACTTAACAGCAAATTTATGTTTGTGTTGTGTGCATATATGTGCACGTGGGTGCCTAAGAAGGCTAGAGAGATCCTCAGATCTTCATCCGAGCCACCTCTCCAGCGCCTGGAGACATTTGATATTTAGATAAGTCCAGGCCTGAGGAAGATGAGACAGCCATTCTGTCTCAAAGAGCCCCATTAGGACACACTTTTGGGGGGAGGATTGGGAAGGATTTGTCATGAAGAAAGGGCAGCACGAGAAGGCTGTCGTGATGCTGCTGGGGCTGGAGATGGCTCAGGAGTTAAGAGCATTTGTTGCTTTGGCAGAAGACTTGAACTTGGTTCCTAGTGTCCACGTCCTATGACTTCCAGCCTCCTGTAACTCTAGCTTCAGAGAATGTAAATCTCTTCTGGCTTCCATGGGTATTTTTACACATGCAATGCAAGCACTTGCGTGTATGTGCGTATGTATGTGTACGCGCACGAACACACACACACACACACAATGTTTAAAAATCTTTTGAGCTGGGTGTAGGAATACAACTTCAAGATGTAGCCTTGTCATTCTAAAACTAAGACCAAGCAGATGGAGACAGACACACCTTTAATCCCAGAACCTGGGAGGCAGAGGCAGGCAGCTTTCTATAAATCAGCCAGCCAGAGCTACATAGTGAGACCCCCGTCTCAAAAAATAACAAGCAACTCGGGAGGCAGAGACAGGTGGATCTCTGTGAGTTCAAGACCAGCCTGGTCTACAGAGCTAGTTCCAGGACAGGCTCCAAAGTCACAGAGAAACTCTGTCTCGAAAAACAAAACAAAAAAACCAAAAACAACAACAAAAAACAAGCAGCCGGGCAGTGGTGGCGCACACCTTTAATCCCAGCACTCAGAGACAGAGACAGGCAGATGTCTGAGTTTGAGGCCAACCTGGTCTACAGAGCGAGTTCTATCTAGGATAGGCTCCGAAAGCTACAGAGAGAAATCCTGTCTCGAAAAACCAAAAATAAATAAATAAATAAAATTAAATAAAAAATTAAATAAAAGAACACATACTGCTCTTATGGAGGACCCAAATTTTGTTCCCAACACCCATATCGAGTGTCTTACAACCTCCTGTAACTCCAGCTCCAGGGGATCCAATGCCTCTGACCTTTGGGGGCACTTACATTCATGTGAATATATATATATGCATATTTGTGTGTGTGTAAAATAGATACATATATTACACACATATATAATATATATATTTCACATGTATATATAATTTAAAATAAAGTAAAATCTTTAAAAATTAAAAATAAAGTCCATGCAGAGAAAGGTTGAATTACTTTGCTCGCACCCACAGGATCTCGGAACCATAACCATGGCCTGTGAGCTCACTTGGAAAGAATTCTGTGTAATTCTACCTCTGTTGCACAGTTGACGAAATACTGAATCGGGGCCGCAGGCCTATCATTAGCCCTAACTGTCTGCTAGCCAGGGCCAAGGCAGTTGCACGGTCAGATCCGAACTGAGATTAGCACATGGGAGGTGTAGGTGTTACTGAGGTGGAGTGGTTGAGCAGAATGAGGAGATGCCAACAGCTGTGCTAAGCATGATGAATGGAGGAGGCGATTTATGGCACTAATAAATCACGTCCTTTTCTCATGAGATATTGACAAGGACTGACCCAGGGGGACTTACTGTACTGGGTCTCACTATGTTGGACAGTCAGCCCCATATATCAAGGAAAAGCTTCAGAAAGTGGCATTGGGTCCTCTAAACCCTTAAATATAACTTCTAGATGTAGCTAGATGTAGTCTTACTTTTTTTTTTTTTTTTTTTTTTTGGCGACGAGGTCTCTCTGTGTAACAGTTCTAGCTGTCCTGGAACTAGCTCTTATAGACGAGGCTGGTCTCAAACTCACAGAGAAGATCCGCCTGCCTCTGCCTGCTGGGATTAAAGGCTAGCCTGCTTCTTCTTCCTCCCCCTCCCCTCCCCTCCCTTCCCCTCCCTCCTCCTCCTCCTCCTCCTCCTCCTCCTCCTCCTCCTCCTCCTCCTCCTCCTCCTCCTCCTCCTCCTCCTCCTCCTTCTCCTCCTCCTCCTCCTCCTTCTTGTACACAATATTCTGCCGGCATGCCAGAAGAGGGCACCAGATCTCATTACAGATGGTTGTGAGCCACCATGTGGTTGCTGGGTCTTGAACTCAAGACCTCTGGAAGAGGGCCGGGCGGTGGTGGCGCACACCTTTAATCCCAGCACTCTGGACTCGGGAGGCAGAGGCAGGCGGATCTCTGGGAGTTCGAGGCCAGCCTGGTCTACTAGAGCTAGTTCCGGGACAGGCACCAAAGCTACAGAGAAACCCTGTCTCGGGAGAAAAAAAAAAGACCTCTGGAAGAGCAGCAAGTGCCCTTAACCTCTGAGTTATCTCTCCAGCCCAGCCTTACCATTCTTAGACTGAGATCAAGCAGGGGAAGAAAGACACGGCCTGAGATGAAAAGAGAGATCAAAGGCTAAATAAGAGGCTAGCTATGTCTTTGACTGCTTTTTGAGAAACCGTGACACACACCCCTAAGCCAGACAGGAAATACTTCTCTGAAGTCAGCAGGAAGGGAGGCTCATTTTAACCTCCAGCAGCCTAGACAGTGCAGCAAGGCATACCTCAAGGACAGCAGTCACCAAAGACACCCTGAACTACACACAGGCCGAAGGGGTCATCTGACTAGAACTGCCCTTGACTCTGAAGAGCTAGAATCACCCTAGAAAAGTGGTTGTTAGCCATGTCTGGCCAAAGCAGCCAAGTTCCCGCTACACTGCAGCTCCCCTTGGACGGGAGGAACACTAGGCAGTTCTGGGCATGCTCAGCAGGCCTTACTCTGTTCTTTAACGATTTGAAGGCCACCTAGGCCAGTTTTATTCTTCCACTCTGCACCTTTCATTATTAAAAGGGTTGGGGAGGAGCTTCAGCAGAATTTAACTACCTGTTTAAGCGTTTCTGAGGTGAACGACCCATCTACTCCTGAGTGTTCTATTCCCTTATTGAGGTAAGACTTCTTGCAGATTGGGCTATCAGCTTAACCAGTCAGGGATCCCATTAACTATACTTAGTTAATTTACTAAGTATAAACATTGCTGAACCTAGATACCATCCGCTACAGTGACAGATGAGTTATTCCAAGATATGGGAGGCCATACCTCAAGACACACAGTTCTCAGTAAGGCCATTCGCATGGGTGGCCTTCAGACATATGCGAAATCTCTTTGCTACATAAAGCCAGTACTGTCTACAGCCAGAAACAAGGATAGGGTATCAGCTATTCATTGATACATCTCTCAAATATGTTTTAATCAGGTCTTGTCAATGTCCATGTAATATTTTTATCCTTTTGCTATAAAAAACTTAATAAAGATTATCACTTAGCATAAGACTTTGTTGCAATAATTTTTCCTGGAGAGACACAATTGCCTATTCACAGGCTGAAGCCATGGCTCAGTGATTAGGAACATTGGTTGCTCTTCCAGAGGAACTGGGTACAATTCCCAGTATCCACATGGCAGTTCATAACCGTCTCTAATTCCAGTTCCAGGGCATCTGATACCCTGGCACCAATGGCATGTACATGGTGTGCAGAGACATAAATGCAGGCAAAACACATTCATACACATAAAAAAATTAAAAAACACAAACAAAACAAATATCTATTCACCCCACATGGGCATAAAACCAGACCAAAGTCTATCATACTGATGTTTACCTTGGTGAGATTCACAGGTCCCAAAGAGACAAGGGACAAGTCTCACTTTAGTACCCATGGCTCCTCCCAATACCTCTCATCCTGCCCCCTACCCTAAACTTCTCCAGCCCAGGGGCTGGGCTTCCCTCCCCCAGCTTCCCTTTTCTATATAACCCGGCCATTTGTGTCACATGCTCCCTTTGGTTCTTCTCCCTCTCTTGGTCCTCTAGCCCTCTCCCCACCCTTCCTTTCTTCCACCCCACCACTTTTCCTTTCATGGCCCGGTTCAGTCTGGACCCTTCCAGATGCCTCTGGCTGTACTCTCCTTCCTACTTACACTTAAACCTCCCCCCCAACCATACCTAGGAACTACCAGGAACCAATGAGTTTAATGAACTTGCTTATAGGCCACAGGTGAGGGATTCCCTACAGGAATGTTGGAAGTCAGCTCTGTTGCCAAAGCTCCACCCATTACGAATGGTGACCATCCGGAAGCTGCATCATGGAGTCCTTTCTTTTAATTTCTTTAATGATTTATTTTTATTTTACATGCATTGATATTTTGTCTGCATGTATGTGTGTGTAAAGGTGCCAGATCTCCTGAAACTGGAGTTACAGACAGTTGTGAGCTGCCATGTAGGTGCTGGGAATTGAACTCGCGTCCTCCGAGAGAGCCAACCAATGCTCTTAACCACTGAGCCATCTCTCCAGGTCCCTCGCCTTCCATTTTCTATACAGACTTTCAGTTCTTGAGAGCAGTTGGGGAAGAAAGCAGAACAAGGGCTAAGATCAGGGTGCCCTGACTCTCCTTATCTCCATCTACTAGAGGACTAATCTTTCCATCACCACAGAACTGGCTACCAGTGTAGTATATGGCAGTGGTTGTCATGGCCACCAGGGCAAAGTCCAAGATGTCCTGTTATGACCTGTGAGCAGTAATGAAGCCATTTCCCCCTGCAGTTCTCAGCCCTGTGTATTCTCACTCAGACGCTCTTTGACACCATATAGTTTATTGTCTCAGATCTAAAAGATACTTTCTTTTTGTATCCACTCTATTTGTTTTGGAGTGGGCTGGCCCTCAAACTAAAGTTATGCAACAATATATTTGAACAGTCCTCCTTCAGGGTTCTAATCTTCTTTTTGGCAATGACTTAGAACAGGAATTCGGAGCCAGGTCTTAAGGAGGGAACTGATCATGAGTTTGCTATGCCAGAAATACGAGTAAACTTACTTGTGTCTTTCCACAATGCCAGAGTTTATTGAAAAGCAACCTATTGAAAAGGTACAGCTCTCTGCTTCCTGTTTGTGGATGAAGTTGAGCAGCCAGCTTCATGCTCTGTCGCTCTTCCTAGCTAGCTGATTCCATGTCTTCTCACTACGATGGACTCTTCCTCTGGTGCTCTAGGAATTTAGCAGAGTCCCTGTATTTGGGTAGACGTTAGAATGAACAGTTGTTTTCTAGAAGAACTTTGACCTTGAAGAATCATTGTAAACAGTAAAGAATCATTGTGGAAAACAGTGATTGTCTTCTGTGATTCCTGTACTTGTTTTTCTGCGGGGCCATTGCAGCCTTCGCATGACTTTGGCCACAAGGTGCCTTTGGCTTACCTGAGGCTCTTGGATTACCGTGTATTGCAAATAATACCTTTATATAACAATCAATAAATACTCCTTTGTACAGCTGTTTGGTGCAATCCATCAGAAAGACTGGATCTTCCTGTTGCTGCCTAAGTCTTGAAATTTCATCTTGGAGTGATTTCTTTCTTCAACCGACCCACGCTGCGCAGAGCACCCCAACACTCTGGAGCTAGAGTCACCGAGGCCACGCAATATATGGCAGGTCACAGTCTCTCTGTGTGCAGGTCCTGAAGGGCTATTGTGTGAAGCTGTGAAGGTGAAGCCTTGGTTGAAATGCGGACCCCAAAAAGTTGGAGATGACAGAGTCATGGGACATATGCCAAGAACCCCATCTAGGGAGTGCAACCAGGCCAAGAGAGAGATGTGTGCTGCACACGTTAAAGTGAGAGGGGCAGAGCCATCGAAGCCTTTTGCTATGCAAGTCCCAGACACTAGACATGGAACTACAGGATTTGGTGTTTGCCTTGCTGGGTTACGGTCTTGCTTTGGTTCAGTATTTCCTCGTTATACCACTATTTCTCCCATTTTGGATGGGCTGTAAGTGGAGTTGTATGTTGGAAGTATATAATTTGGTTTTTGATTTTACAGGAGGACCAGAATTAAGAGATTGCCTTCAGTTTCAGAAGAGAATTTGGACTTTTTAAGATTATTGAGACTATTAAAGACTATAGAGACTTTGGGGGTTGAATTAAGTGTGTTTTGCATTATGGGATGGCCATGCAACTTTAAGGAGCAAGGATGGAATGCAGTGGTATGATTGAAAAATGCCCTGCGTAGTCTCAAGTATTCGAACAATTGGTGGTCCCATCTGGGAAGATTTTAGAAACTTTAGGAGGTGGAGCCTTATTCTCCTGTTCTCTCTGGGGGTGGGTTTGAGGTTTATAGCCCAGCTCACCACTTCTTGTTCTCCTGTTCTCTCTCTCTCTCTCTCTCTCTCTCTCTCTCTCTCTCTCTTTCCCCTTCCTGTGTGTAGATGAAATGTGACCATCCAGCTTCCTGCTCCGGCTAGCATGTTTTCGTTTCTTCCTTGCCATGATGGACTCTTTCTCCTCTGAAACCGTGAGCCAAAACAAATCATTTCTCCTCCCCTCCACCCCTGCCATAAGTTACAAAATAAAACATAGTGCAATGGTTTCAAGGACAGAAATTTTCTAGACAATTTCACTTACGTTAGTAATTTGGCTAAGGCTAATGCAGCTTCTTTTTTTAAATTCTTAATTATTAATATTAACTATCATTTTAAACAATAAATATGCCTTTCTCTTTATATATAGATTTATATCTATAGATAGAGCTAGCTATAGATCTGTCTACCTACCTACCTACCTACCTACCTACCTACCTACCTACCTACCTATATACCTATAAATCTGTCTATTCATCTAGCTACTTATCTTGCTGGGTTGAGCAGAACTGAGTCCAGCTGTGAGGTGAAAGGGTAGA
Source organism: Microtus pennsylvanicus (assembly GCF_037038515.1). Classification (NCBI taxonomy): domain Eukaryota; kingdom Metazoa; phylum Chordata; class Mammalia; order Rodentia; family Cricetidae; genus Microtus; species Microtus pennsylvanicus. The sequence continues at coordinate 97,113,117 of NC_134580.1, read as the reverse complement.
ACTGGGTTGGAATATGAATGGTGTGTTCAGATCCAGACAGGCAAGCAATTGGACAGTCAAGTAGGCTGTGTCACTAGTGGGAACCCAGCCAAGTTGCAGTCCTACTGACAGTGGGAAGTTCTCTGCCTGTCAGTTCTTGATTACATGCCAGGCATCAGTGGTGCGGCTGTGACGTCTCAACTAGGTGTCGACAACTTTATGAGGTCTAGGTGAGGGATTTAATACCCTTTTCTCAGTCTGATATGTCTGATAGATTTTTTAAAAATATTTATTTATTACGTATACAATATTCTGTCTGTGTGTATGTCTGCAGGCCAGAAGAGGGCACCAGACCTCATTACAGATGGTTGTGAGCCACCATGTGGTTGCTGGGAATTGAACTCAGGACCTTTGGAAGAGCAGGCAATGCTCTTAACCACTGAGCCATCTCTCCAGCCCCTATCTGATACATTCTTAAAAAGATTTATTAGTTTATTTATACAGTATCCTGCTTGCAGGCCAGAAGAGGGCACCAGATCTCATTATAGATGGTTGTGAGCCACCATGTGGTTGCTGGGAATTGAACTCAGGACCTCTGGAAGAGCAGTCGGTGCTCTTAACTGCTGAGCATCTCTCCAGCCCCCCATCTGATACATTCTTTTTTTTTATTTTTTTTATTTTTTTTTAAATATTTTTTTATGGTTTATTTAACTTTATTTTATGTGCATTGGTGTGAAGGTGTCAGATCCCCTACAACTGGATCTTCAGACAGTTGTGAGCTGCCATGTGGGTGCTGGGAATTGAACCCGGGTCCTCTGGAAGAGTAGTCAGTGCTCTTAACCACTGAGCCATTTCTCCAGCCCCCCATCTGATACATTCTTGATCCTAATTTCCCTGGTATGATTTTAAAAGGTCTATGTAAACCTATGGTCTCAATTCACCCTAATAAGTTTGCAGGTGGCACCCATTCTGCTCCAAGGAGTAAGTCATTTGCCAGCCTGCTGCTCTCACTGGTTGATAACAAAAGCTACTTTGGCCTATAGCAAGGCAGAATATAGCTAGGTGGCAAAGCCAAACTGAATACAGGGAGAAAGAAGGATGGAGTTGAGAGAGACATAAGCCAACTGCCCAAGAAACAAGATGCCAGCAGGCCAGTAAAAGTCATGGCCACTTGACAATACATAGACGAATAGAAATGGGTTAATTTAAATGTAAGAGCTAGTTAGTAATAAACCTGAACTATATGCCAAGCAGTTTATAACTAATATTAAGCATTTGAGTAAGTAATTAGAAGTGGCTGTGGGGTGGAACAGAACAGAGAACCTTCATCTACACCAGCAGGGGTGGCTCTGGGTATGTAGTGTTGTTCACATGACCAACCAGGCATGAAGTCATCTTCTGCCTTCAATATGAAGTCAAAAGTGTGGGATATTTTTTGAAACCCCTTAAAGAAGGCTTCACAAATTAATGCAATCTTGGCTTTTCTTTTAAATATCTATTTGCTTAATATGTGTGTGCCTTGAAGTACAAATGTGTACCACATGTATGCAGTGACCATGGAGGCCAAAAGAGGGTGTTGGATCTGCTGGAGCTGAGGCAGCTGTTGGTGTTGGCAACTGAGCCTGGGTCCTCTGTAGTACAACTGCTCTCTTAACTACTGAGCCAGCTCTGCAGCTAACAAAGACACGGAGTTTAAGTTTACAAGAATATTATAAAATCTCCCCTGCCAAGTCCTAGATTATCAGCCAGCGGGTCCACTTCTTGGGGGTTAGCACTGGGAAGAGAGTGAGGACCCTAAATATCAACTCCTTGTAACTGAAAAGCAGTTAATACCATTCCTGGAAATAGTCTTCTGTAAGGTTTAGAACCCCAACTTAGAGATGTTGCCAGTTCCTTTACCAGGTTCTGGAGGGAAGAGATCTTTTTCTTTTAGTTCCATTTGGTTCTCTTGAAACAGGATCTCTTTTTTTTGAATCAGGGTCTCTCTATGTCTCAGTCTCCTGCCTCAACTTCCTGGGTATTTCAGGTATGTGTACTCTGCTTGTCTTGATCAGGGAACCAATGCTACAAGCAGCATCTACTAAGTTAAAGGTGTCCCTTGGGCCTCCAGACTGGGAGCAGCCCTTTTTCTGCTTTGTAGTGGAGAGACAGGAAGTGGGACTAGGGCTGCTCACGCAGGAGTTGGGTACCATCCCCAGGCTCCTGCTTATTTCCGTAGACAGCTAGATTCAACCATATGTGGATGACCTAGAGTAATGAGAATATTAGCCACCAACACTTCAATAGTGGAAGTCACTAAGGTAACCTTGAGAAAGACCCTAGCCATGCTACGTTCACATCAGATTCAAGCTGTATTATAAACTAAGTGACTGGGGGAAGATGGACGAAGTAGTAGGCCTTGTTATTAGATACCTCTGGAGTTAGTCTCGTGGGATTGTTGGGTATCCACCAAAGAAGGCCACTCAGACATAGGTTTAAGACAATAGGAAGTCTTTATTAGTCGGCCAGTGACTGCACTGAGTGTCCAGGATCCTGGTGTAGCCCTGAGCCTTCCTCAGTGTGAGCTTTTAAATGCAAAAACCATGTTCTGGGTTGACATGATACTTTGGTTAGCAAGAACAGTTAGTCAGAAGCAGAACTATAGAAGCCAAAAGGCAAGGTTAGTATGTTTAGAGACTTTTCCATATGGACTTTGAGGGATTAGGCCTTTGTTTTAGTTTTTGGATGGTGGTGCTGTCTGTGTGCTGAGTGCACAGCCTGGATGGTACTTCCACCATGGAGCCAGCTGTCTGGGGCTCTGTTATCTTAGGATAGACTTTTCCCCCCTATTTTTTTGAGACAGGGTTTTTCTGTGTAGCCCTGGCTGCCCTGGAACTTGCTATGTAGACCAGGTTGGTCTCAAACTCAGAAACCTGCCTGCTTCTGCCTCCTGAGTGCTGGGACTAAAGGCATGTGCCATCACTGGCTGGCCTCTCATTATTTCTTGTGATTTAAATTAACCCATTTATATTAATCTACATTCTGTCACATGACTTGTTACCTCTCTGTACTGCACAAGCTGCTACATCTCCTTCTGACTGGCAACTGTTTAGCTTTTAGTTATACCAATCATAGCAATCTTCACAATGTACAAATTGTAATGGTCTGCTCTGTCCCTTTAAGAGACAAGCCATGCCCACTCCCTCTGCAGTCCACTGAGGCAAACTGATTGTCAGCTTGCAGCCTGAGTCCTTTCTTTTCTTGTCTCCCTCTCGAAGAGGCAGCTTCTGTCTCTCCTCACTTCTCTCCTTCCCCCCTCTGTTTTTCTCTCTCTCTCTTTCTCCCTCTCTCTGTTTTTCTCCCTTTCCCCCGTCTCTTCCATAACCCACTAAATAAATACCCAACCTCACTCTGCATGGCATGCCTATCTGTCTGTCTCTTGCCTGCCATGTGACTCCCTGCCTGGGAGCTGCCTTTGGAGACCTGTGGCATGGTCTCTTGGCATGCCCATCTGTCTGTGTCTCCTTTTGGGACTCACTGCCCCTCATGGCCCACTGCAGCCACTTGGGAACTGTGCTGTCCCTGCCTGGGACTGGCTGCTCTAGGGGCCTGCTGCCCACTGCTGCTGCTTGGGGACCTGCAGCATTTCTCTTAATCCATTACACAAATATCCCACAACAGAGGTGAGCACCAGCCTTTGCGCAAGGCATCTCTGATATGTTTTACTGATGGGAGTAGTTGGATAAAGAACGGTTTAAAAACCTGCAGGAGGCTGGGCATGTTGCCACATGATGACTTTAATCACAGTACTTGGGAGGCAGAGGCAGACAGATCTCCATGAGTTCAAGGCCAGCCTATTCTATGTAACTAGTTCTAGGACAGCCAGGGCTACACTGAGACTTTATCTCAAAAACAGCACCAGGCAGGCACACAAGCGAGCGAACAAACAGACAATGATTGCAGGATATGTGATATTGGACTCCCATCAGACAGACCATAGACACAGGACCATCAATCTGAGCCTCTGCCCTAAGTTTTCTCTGGCATTGAAGCTTGTGGAGGTTTGAATGAGAATGTTTTATTTCTCTTAGGCTCATGTATTTGAATACTTGGTGTTATGGTAAAAAACAAAATGCTGCAGGTCCCTGAGTGGTGGCAGTGGGCAGCAGGCATGAGACCAAGGTGGGCTACGAAGGCAGCTGGTCCCAGGCAGAGAGCCGCGTGGAAGGTGAGAGCCACTCGGTGGGTAAGAGACAGAGATGTGTCATGCAGAGAAAGTGGGTATTTATTTAGTGGGTTTTAGAGGGGAAAGGGAAAAGGGGGAAGAGGAGAGAGAGAGAGAAAGAGAAACAGAGAGAGAGGGGAGGGGAGGAAGGGGAGAAGTGGAGAGAAGAGGAGAGGCAGAAGCTGCCTCTTTGGGAGAGACCAGGAAAGGAAAGAGCTCAGGCTGGAAACAGAAGGAAGATCTGCTTGGTGGGGGGGGGGGGCTTGTCTCTTAAAGGGACAGGACAGTTTATTACACTTGGTCTCCAGTTGGTGGCACTGTTTGGGGAGCTTTAGGATGTCCTTGCTGGGGAAGTATGTCACTAGGGGTGGTTTTTGAGAGTTGGTGTTCTTTGCTTCCTACATTTCAGGTCATGAACTCTCACAAGCCACTCTTTTGGAGGACCAGAGTTCATTTCCCAGCTCCCATGTCAAGTGGTTCAGTGCAGCTTGTAATTATAGTTCCAGGGAATCTGACTGGCCCTTTTGGACACACACACACACAGCATGCACACACACAATAATTTAAAATAAATAAATATAAAAACCAAAGCTAGATGTGAGCTCTCTGCTTGCTGCTCCTGCTGCCATGCCTGCTTGCTGTCCTTGGCAGCTAGTGACCAGCCTGAGCTAGCGGCCGAGCATTTATAATTAATATTAAGTCTCTAAGTGGTTGTTTGGGAGCAGGTAGCAGAACAGAGCTGATCATGGTCCCAATGAAAGACTTTGCCAGAAAGAGAAAGAATGAGTAAGAGAGTATGAATATAGCTGGGCCTGCCAATCACCTGGTCAGAAGATGGCACCACAGGAAATCTGACTCACCTGAAAACACGCTAAGGAGAAGGAGGAATAATTACACCTTAACACGTGATTGGGCGGCCATTGACAGAGCCTTTTCTTTCCCTTCTTTTTCTTTCAGACACTGACCTAAAGCTTATATATTCTTTCCTTGACACTCCGGGCTTCTTTAATCTTTCTCTGAACTCTGCCCCTCTTCTGCCATGACACTGCTTGCTGAACAGGCCACCTTTCTCGAACCCTAACTCAGAAAGTCTGCTTTCCCATTTCCTCCCTCCTTGCAGCCATTGCTGAAATGTATGGCCTGCCTGACCCTATTGTTTTCCTTTCAGTGAGGAATGTCCTCAGGCTTCCTTCTGGTGAACCTTAACTTATCTTGCTAGCAAGAATCCGATAGAGACTCTAATTTTCTAGGTAACATGTGCTTCCTGTGAGAACTCAGCAGGTAATCATTTTCCAGGGCCTTAGGCAAGCGCCTCTGGTGGGCTGTATGTTGGCTCAGCAGAAATAACTTTGGCAAAAAAGAGTTAACACTGATTAAAAACCACAGCGGCCTATGTGGTGCCTCCATCCATCAGCCCCTACACTGTGCCTCTGTGTTGATCAGGGCTATGGTAGCCCAGACCTTCTAGACCATTTTGTTCCCTCTTTTTCCCCAATGTGAGCACAGGCAT